>NC_044981.1:34501798-34828836 GCF_008728515.1 Papio anubis
TTTATAAGTATCATCTACATGGTTTTGGTTTCACTAGCTAGTTACTCTGTCTTTATTTGAACACTAGGGAAAATTCACTATGCCAATCTCACACATTGTGTGATTCCATTTATATAACATTCTTGAAATGACAAAATTATAGAGATGAAAATCAGATTAGTGTTGCTAGGGCTTAGAGATGTTGCGCAGGGCAGTAATGGGGAAGAGTGTTATGGTGATAGAATAGTTCTGTATGTTGAGTGAAGTGGTGGTTATATGAATCTATACATGTGATAAAATGGTGCACACCATTTTATTTTTACCAATGTCAAATTCCTGGTTTTGATACTATACTATAATTATGTAAGATGTAACCACTGGGGGAAACTGGATGAAGGATACACCAGACCTCTCTGTACTATCTTTGCAATTTTCTGTGAATCTATAGTAATTTCAAAATTTAAAAAATGTTTAAAACAGGAGTGAAGTATTGATACATGCAATAACATGGATGAGCCTTGAGCCTTGAAAACAGTATACTACATGAGAGAACCAGGCACAAAAGACCACACATTGTATAATGCAGATTACATGAAATGTCCAGAACAGGCAGATCTATAGACAGAAAGCAGATTAGAGACTGCCTAGAATGGGAGATGAAGTCAGGGAGAGGGCAGAGTAGGAAGTGAATGCTAATGGGGATGAGGCTTTTTCTAAAATTCTAAAATCAGATAGTCATGTTGATCGCTCAACTCTGTGATGCTAAAAAGTCACTGAACTGTATATTTTAAATGGGTGGATTTTGTGGTATGTAAGTTATATAACAACTCAATAAAGTTGTTTTAAACCACTAAAACTAGTACCCAGATGTAATGGCACACCTCTATAATCCTAGCACTTTGGGAAGCCAAGGTGGGAGGATTGCTTGAGCCCAGGAATTGAAGACCACCTTGGGCAACATAGTGAGACCCTATCTCTACAAAAAATAATTTTTAAAAAATTAGCCAGGCATGGTGGTGCATGCCTGTAGTCCCAGCTATTCAGGAGGCTGAGGCAGAGGATCACTTGAGCCTAGGTGTCCAGGCTGCAGTAAGCCATGATCGCACCACTGCAATCCAGCCTAGGCAACACAGTGACACCCTGTCCCAAAAAGTTTTTTACAATACTGTCCATACCAAGTATTGGTGAGGATGTAGAAAAGTTAGAACTCTCATTCACTGTTGATGGGAATGTAAAAATGATACAACAGATTTGGGAAACAATTTAGAAGTTTCTTAAAGAAAAAAAAATTGAGCATAAGCCTGCCATATGATTCAGCCATTCCACTGATAGGAATTTATCCAAGAGAAAGGAAACATATGCCCATAAAGACTTGTTCTTGAACGTTCATAGCAGCTTTATTTGTAATGGTCAAAAAAATGAAAACAATCCAAATGTGCATCCATGGGTGAATGCATAAACAAACTGTGGTATAACCATACAATGGAATACTACTAAGTGATGAAAAGGAATTAACTATTGATACATGCCATGATATGGATGAATCTCAAAATAATTATGCTCAGTGAAATAAGCCAGACAAAACAGTAATACTATATCATTTCATTTGAATATCACTGGTTACCAGGCAGGGAGGCAGAGGAATAAAAAAAAGGAATCACACACTTTTGGAGCAAGCTTTTGGATGTGACTGTATGTTCATAATCTTGACTGTGATGGTTTCATGGGTATATACATATGTCAAAGCTTATAAATTATATACTTTAAACAAGTGCAGATTATTTTATACCAAGTATACCTCAATAAAGCTGCTTTAAAAAAACTATGCTACCATCATCTTCCTAAAATCAGCAATCATGTTTTTAATTCTCAAGAATTATTTCTTGTTCTTTGTTACTGTTTCACATTATAACTCTTTTTTAAATTAAAAAAAAAGCTGTATCTTTGAGAATATGAATTATTTGTTGTTGTTTCTAATCTATTTCCTGAATTGTCTCTGGTGTCAGATTTTTTTCTATTTTTTTTTTTTATTTTGATTTTCCAATTGTATGCTATAGACCTTTCTCAATGTCTGGTGATCTTTGGTTTTCTACTCATATTGTAAAAATAGAAAAGAAGACATCTCACTGAGGACCAGGTACATGGAAGGCCTGTATTGCTTTGGGTAAAGTGCAGGAATCTTGCTTTACAATGAAGTTCTCAAATTACAGAATGAGGAGGGCTTTAGGTGAGGTGCCAACATCACACTAGCTGCCTCCAGACTCTGTGTTCTATTCTTTTTAGAAAAATATTCTGTGCTGTCTGTGCTAGGACTTGGGTAGAAGGGATTGTCATTTCAATTACCCTTCTGTGTTTAGCTTCAACATTCACTTCCACTTTCATTACTCACTGAAGCAGTCTCTCTCTCCTCCCTTATCTGATGAAGCTGTCTCTCCCTTGCTTGAAAACACATCTATCCCCTTTCTTTGCAAGAGAAAGAATCCTCTCTAACTAAAGACAAATCCCAGTAAGCTTTTAGAGATAAAAGTTCAAGTCAAATCTAGGAAAAGCTTTACATACAAAAATAAATATAGGGATATTGTCCTTTTATAGCAGAACTGGATTCTGTGTCTGCCCACTAAATAAGGAGGAATATAGTTTTAGTTTGGGACTGAATTTACTGATGTGGATGTCCTTACGATTTTGGACTCATTATGCTAGCAGCAGGGAATAGTTCTAACAATATGCTCAGCTGGTTAACCAAAACTCGGACCCACCCTGGTGTTCACTTGACAATGGACCACACTAAGTTGAGGGGCCAGAAGTTTCTTGAAATAATGCACAAGTACATAAGAAGCTCCTTCCCTTAGCATTTATGAGCCAGAGCCAATGGATCCAATGGTGTTCCATAAATGAGTGGCAATTGTGAATGTGATAGGAAATCTGTGACAGGTCTCAATAGGAATTACAGCAGAGGCCCCTAGAGTAATGGAGCAAAGTCACTGCCTCATAAGCAAGTGATTCTTTTCACTTTGGAAAACTGCTCTAGCCTTGCTCTGGGAATCTGGGGGAGTCCAAGGGCTAAGGTCAAAACTGCCCACTGTGAGTTGTCTCAGCTACCTAGCTATGAAGTTGGGCATTCTATGCAACATTTTAACATAAGCTATAAGAGGTATAAAATACAGAATGAGGCTCCAGCCATAGCTGAAGATACAATAAGCTGTCTGAATATAAGTAACACATGCTCCCACCGTGCCTACTCTGGCAGCTTGCCTTAGAGAATAGCAGAATGCCCTGCTGAAGAGCCAATTGTGCCAGGTGGGACAACACCTCATGAGGATGGGGCAATGGCATGCAGGATCTATTATATGTTCTGAATCATGAACCAATGTATGCGTATGTGTGGCTTCTCCTGTAATTAGAATATACAGGTACGGAAACAATGGGGTGGAAGTGGGATTGTACCTTTCATGATTAAGTCTAATGTGTTTATTACTCATCAAATTATTGCTTCTCCTCTCCATGACTTGGGGCTCTGCTGACTTGGCATTTGGGGATCCAAGAGATAACTGCTTCTATAAGAAGACAAAGCAATGTTTCCACTGCTGGTCATTTGGGGCTCTTATACGACAGGCAAAAAAAAAAAAGAAGGTCATGATGTTGACTGGGATGACTGATCCTGAATAATCTTGATCATCGTGGCAAAGAAGGTTGCTGCTTCAAAATGGGGATGGGGAAATCTTTTAAAAATTTTGATATAGAGTCTCACTCTCTCACCCAGGCTGGAGTGCAGTGGCACCTTCATGGCTCACTGTAGCCTTGACCTCAGGATAGGAAAATCTTAATAGAACTCAGGTCTGCTATTCTAGAAGAGGTCTTAAACAACCATATCCAATGGAAAAAGTTAATAGAAGACTGCTATATCCCTGTAAGGACAGATTTACCAAGGAAGTAATTCTTATGAGCTGAGTTTGGTAAGAAACTCCAACTTACTGAGTTCTTTTGTGAAGGCAAAGGGAACATGACACAAATTATGGAGAGGAAAATTTATGCATATCAACCACAGCCCCATAAGCAATTACAGAATAGAGACTATCACCTCTACCCATATTTCTTTCCTCATTGGGTATATATTTATACATTTTAATGAATTTTAAAATTCTTCATCCCCACTTATACTATTTATATTTGGTATGTAAAAGTGTTTATACAATTTCTTTTTTTCTTTTTAAAAATATCAGGTTTACTGAGGCCTAATTTCTTTTTTTTTAACAGGGTCTCACTCTGTCGCCCAGGCGGGAGTGCAGTGGTATGATCTTGGCTCACTGCAACCTCTGCCTCCTGGGTTCAAACGATTCTTGTACCTCAGTCTCCCAAGTAGCTGGGATTACAGATGCCTGCCACCACGCCTGGCTACTTTTTGTATTTTTAGTAGAAACAGGGTTTCATCATGTTGGCCAGGCTGGTCTTGAACTCCTGACCTCAGGTGATCAGCCTCCCAAAGTGCTGGTATTACAGGCATAAGTCGCCGCACCTGGCCAAATTTTTTTCAAATATTTTAAATCAGCAATTGACTGAATCTGAAGATTCAGAACCTCAGAGGGAGACTATGTTGTTCAGAAGACTTACTGATTTGATTAGCTCAAGACATTTTAAAGTATGCATGGTGAAATTTTAATGGTAACCACGAAATAATAAAATTAGAATGTATAATTTCCAAACCAATAGAGAGAAGATACATACAAAAGAAAGAAAAGAAAGGACGAAGGAGGGGGGAAGGAGGGAAGGAGGAAAGGAGGCAGGGAGGGAGGGAGGAAAGGAAGGAAGGAAGGAAGGAAAGAAGGAAGGAAGGGCAAAAATCTAAAATGAGACAAGAAATGTGTATATGTGTGTGGTGGGGGGAATATAGTGAAAAGGGGACAAAGCGCAAAGCAAGGTGATGGAAATAAGGCCAAATATATCATAATTACAATAAAGTTAATGACCTAAAAGTGCCATTTAGGACAGAGATACTTAAATTTGAAATAAAAACAAAGTCCAATAATATACTGTACAATAGGCTCACTTAAAACATAAGTCAACAGAGAGGTTGAAAGTAAAAAGATGAAAAAGACTAATTCAGACAAATACTAACAAAAGAAAGCTGAGGTAGTTATATTAACATTAGAGAAAATGGATTTTAAGACAAAAACATTATTAGGAAGGAAGAAGTTTGTTATATAATTTAAAAAATATGCCAGGGGTTTACAAGTATGCAAAAAATTGGTTAAAAAAATAAAAAAGATTTGAATAACACAATTAATTTGTTTTGTTTTGTTTTGCGTTGTTTTTGGAGGCAGGGTCTCACTCTGTCACCTAGGGTGGAGTGCCATGGTGCGATCTCGGCTCACTGCAACCTCTACCTCCTGGGTTCCAGTGATTCTTCCACCTCAGCCTTCCCAGTAGCTGGACTACAGGCATGTGCCACCATGCTTAGCTAATTTTTGTATTTTTTGGTAGAGACGGGGTTTCGCTATGTTGGCCAGGCTGGCACGATTAGTTTTTGATCACACAATAGAACACAATAGAACCCCTCATCTAACAATTAGGGAATATTCATTCTTTTCAAGCACATGTGGAACATTTATAAAATTAAATACCTACTAGTCCATAAAGTGTCAGCAAATTTCAAATAACTGCTATAATAATAACATTCTCTGATGATACTATAATTAAATGAAATGTTAATAATAAAGAAAAAGGCTGTCTGTGCTGGCTCACACCTGTAATCCCAGCACTTTGGGAGGCTGAGGTGGGCAAATCACCTGAGGTCAGGAGTTCAAGACCAGCCTGGCCAACATGGTGAAACCCTGTCTCTACTAAAAATACAAAAATTAGCCAGGTGTGGTGGTGGATGCCTGGAATCCCAGCTATGTGGGAGGCTGAGACACGAGAATCACTTGAATCCAGGAGGTAGAGGGTGCAGTGAGCCAAGATCACACCACTGCATTCCAGCCTGGGTGACAGAGGGAGACTCTGTCTCAAAAAAAAAAAAGAAAGAAGAAACTCTCCATGTATTTAGAAATTTAAAAACACACCCCTAAAAATGTCAATACTCCCCAGAGTGATATATAAACTTAATAAAATTTCTACTAAAATCCCTCAAGGTTTTATGTAGAATACACAAAATGATTCCCAAATTTATGTGAAAAGGCAAAGGAACTAGAATAGCCAAAATAATTTGGAAAAAAGAATAAAGTGGGGGAACCAGTCTTCCCAATTTCAAGAGTTTTATAGAGCTACACCTATCATGACTGTGTGGTACTGGAAGAGGGAGAGATACAGATCAATATAACAGGATAGAGAACTCAGAAATAGACCTACACAAAAATGTCTAACTGATTTTTGACAAAGGTGCAAAAGCAATTCAATGACAAAAAGATAGCCTTTCCAACATATGGCACTGGAGTAGTTGAAGATCCATATGCAAAACAAACAAACAAAAATCCATGAACTTTGAAGTAAGTCTCATACTTTCTACAAATATTAACTCAAAATAGATCACAGACTTAAGTGTAAAGCATAAAACTACAAAACTTTTAGGAAAAAAAATTGGAGAAAATATTTGAGACCTAGCACTAGCAACGATTTATTAGATTTGACACCAAAACGTAATTCATAAAAGGAGAGATCGATAAATTGGACTCTACAAAAATAAAAAAACTGTTGCTCTCTCAGAAACCCTGTTGACAAGATAAAAAGAAAGGCTAAAAACTGAAGAAAACCACATATCCAACAAAGGACTAGTATCCAGAATACACTCTCAAAAGAACTCTCAAAACTCAACAGTAAAAAATAATCCAATTAGATGCCAAATGAGCACATATAAAGATGTTTAATATCATTAGCCATTAGGGAAATGCAAATTAAAGCCACAATAAAATATCAGCATATACTCTCTCTAGTTAAAATAATAAATTTTGACAACATCAAATGCTGGCAAGTATGCAGAGAAACAAAATCATTCATACATTGCTGGTGGGAATGTAAAATAGTAGAGCTGAATTGAAAAACAGATTGGCAGTTTCTTAAAAAAAAACAAACTAAATGAAATATGACTCAACAATTACACCCCTAGGCATCTATCTCAGAGAAATAAAGACTTACATTCACCTAGTAACTTGTATATGAATATTCATAGCAGCTTTATCTGTAAATCCTTAAACTAGAAACAACTCAGATGTTCTTCAGTGGGTGAATAAAGAGTGGTACATCCATATTATGGATTATTCCTTAGCAATAGTAACAAATTATTGATAAAGGCAATAATCTGGATAAACCTCCAGGGAATGATGCTGAGTGAAAAAAAATCCCAAAAGGTTATATATTGCAAGGTTCCATTTATACAATTCTTGAAATAACAAAATTATAGAAATAGAGAACAGATTAGTGGTTGCCAGGGCTTAAGACAGTTATAGGAAGGAAATGCAAGTGGCTGTAAAAGAACAACACAAGAAGAGATCCTTGTGGTGATGGAATTGTTCTGTATCTTGACTGCATTAATGTCAATAAGATTGGAGCTGCATTTAGAATGGTGGAGCAAGGATTGCCAAAAACTGATTTCTCCAGAAAAGCAATGAGAGCACTGGCAAAAAAATTATTAAAATCAGTATTTTTAGAACTCTGAAAATTAACCAAAGGCTCACAAAAGTCTGAGGAGCATTTTCTCTCTCTCTCTCTCTCACACACACACACACACACAAATGGCTAAATCTCATAAGAAGAGCAAGCTTGATGGCATTTTAACTTGTCCTATTGCCATCCCTCTTTCTGCAGTTCCACAGTAGCCTTGGAAACCAACAATCTTCAATCATGGTAACCCTGAAAATCAGCAACCTAGCAGTCACTGAAGGGGGCAGAATGGGCTTGGAGTTCCCCTAAATGCTCATCTTCCATGAGTTAATCTTTGACTTGTTTGGCAGTTTCCCAGAAACCACAGGGGCTCTCAGGGTTGGTCTTTATTGGAACTGACTCAGGGTTAATTCACTGTGAACAGCCTTTTCTTTGGAGTATTTATTGAAAACGATTAGTGGCAACTGTTTAACATCTCGGGTGCCTGAGGTGATAACAGTTGCGGGAAGAAAAGATTATAAGGAAAAACTGAGGAATAAGATTTTTTTTTTTGAGATGGAGTCTTGCTCTGTTGCCCAGGCTAGAGTGCAGTGGCACGATCTCTGCTCACTGCAAACCTCTGCCTCCTGAGTTCAAGTGATTCTCCTGCCTCAGCCTCCTGAGTAGCTGGGATTACAGGCATGCACCACCATACTCAGCTAATTACTGTATTTTTAGTAGAGACAGGGTTTCGCCATGTTGACCAGGCTGGTCTCGAACTCCTGGCCTCAAATTATCTGCCCACCTTGGCTTCCCAAAGTGCTGAGATTACACGCATGAGCCACTGGGCCCAGCTGGATTAAGAAATTTATAAGTGTGTTTGGAAAACTTAATCAGATTCCTGGAAATGTAGACAACCACAGGCATATACGGGTGACCACACGCATCTACAGGTTGTATTCCTGCCCAGAACTATGTGTGTACCCAGGAAAGGTTTGAGAAGACCTTAATCTCTAACCACTGGCAGACCTTGAGGTTCTGCACAAGCAGAAGTAAAGACTAAAGCAGAGTTGTCTAGTGTGTGGTAGAGCTTTATGGATATATCCCAACACACACAGAGACCTTTGGCAAAGGCTGGGAGACTTATCAATTCAAAGCATTTAAGAAAATATCTGTCCATTTATTACCTGATCACTAAGCTAAACAAGCAGAGGCTATAGTGGCCAAACGTTATAAAGAACACAGACTTTACAGAATTAATTTAGGAAAGTAACTAGACAAACAGAAGCAACAGCAATTGCAACAGTAAATTCTGGGGAGGAGGGGGAATCTGATTTCCAGAGTTGTCACATTTTATTATTTAAAACATCCAGTTTTAAATAAAAGTGTATGAGATATGCAAAGAAACAGGAAAAATAACCTATACACAGTGAGGGCTGGGTCAGGGGAAGCAATGAATAGAAACTGTCAGGAAGCCCTGATGTTGGATTTAGTAGACAAAGACTTTAAATAGGATAGTATAAAGATGTTCAATTAAAGAAAACTATATCTAGAGAACTAAAGAAGAGCATGAGAATAATGTCTCACTATAAAGAAAATATTGATAAAAAGATAAAACTATAAACGAGGAACAAGCAGAAATTCCAGAGCTGAAAAGTACAATAACTGAAATGAAAAATTCACTAGAAGAGCTCAATAGTAGATTCAAGCTAGCAGAAAGAAGTATTAGCAAACTGGAAGAAAGGTCAATTGAGATGCCCCAATATGAAAAACAGAGAGAAAAAGAATAAAGAAAATGAACAGAACTTCAGAGATCTGTGAAACACCATGAAGTGTACTATCATACATATAAAGGAAATCAAAGAAGCACAGGAGAGTGACCTAAAAATAATACTGGAAAAAAAAAGGCCCAAACTCCCCAAATTTGTGAAAAACATGACACATTTAAGAAGTTCAGCAAACTCAAAATAAGATAAACTCAAAAAGATTTGCCCCTAGACACATTATAGTCAAATTGTTGAAAGCAAAGGACAAAGGGAATCTTGAAAGCAGTGACAGAGAAGTAATTCATCACATATAACGGATCCTTGGTAAAACTAACAGCTGATTTCTCATTAATGTCAATATCTTGATTGTGATATTTTCTATAGTTTTACAATTAGGAGAAATTTTACAAATTGGGAGAAACTGGGTAAACTGTACATAGGATCTCTTTCTATTATTTCTTACAGTTGCATGTGAATCTATAATTATCTCAAAATTTAATTTAACATACTCCTGAAACAATACTTGAGTCCAAGATGAAACTGTAATAAAAGTGTAAAAATTATTTAGAAGTGAACAATATTAAAAATACTAAGTATCAGCACTCGGGAAACAAAATAGTAGTGGTAATTCAAGGTAAACTTATATAGTCTTGTATGCTTATATTGGAAATTAAATCCTGAAAATGACATAATTAAGCACCCAACTGATGACAGTAGAAAATAAAGAATGAACTCAAAGAAAGTAAAAGGAAGCATATAAAAATTATTAAAGCAACAATCAAGAACATACAATAGCCAGGCACAGTAGTGTATACCTGTAGTCCTGACTACTTGGGAGGCTGAGGCAAGAGGATCATTGGAGCTCAGAAATTTGAGTCCAGTCTGGATAACACAGTGAGATACTATCTATAAAAACAAAATAAAATGGTATTTAAAAAAATAATTTTAAAAAGTACGATAGAGGGGATCAATACCAAAAGCTTGTTATATAGGGAAGAAACTAATAAAATTGACAAACTACAGGGGGCAGGGGGGAGGGGAGAAGAGAGAGGGAGAAAAAAATATTAGTAATGCAAAGGGGGCATAACTACAGATGAACCATAGATGAAAAAAAAAAGTTTTTAAAACTTAGATGAACAAAATCTCAGGAAAACATACTTCAAGAAGAAATAAGTCCTATGACGAGTAAAGAAATTGAAGTTAGTAAAAATCTTCTTACAATGAAGCCATCAGGATTACATAATTTATATGATCCGAATGTCCCCTAAAACTCATGTTGTTTCATGTTGAAGCAGTCTCACCAATATAATAGTATTAAGAGGTAGGTAATTCGTCTGTGTCAAAACAGGGAGGATAATAAAACAAAGAGGTAACCCCTTTAGCTAATGATTAATTCATGAAGTGGAGTCCTCATGAATGGGATTAGTGACTTTATAAAAGGGCCCAAAGAACTGGTCAGTTCCTTTTGCCCTTTCATCTCTTCTGCCATGTGAGGACATAGTGTTCATCCCCTGAAGGAGGCAACAAGGCGCTAACTTGAAAGCAGAGACTAGGTCCTCACCAGACACCAAACCTGCTGGCACCTTGATCTTGGACTTTCCAGCTTCCAGAACTGTGAGAAAATAAATTTCTTTTCTTCGTAAATTACCCAGTGTCAGGTATTTTGTTACAGCAGCAGAAACGCAGTAAGACAGTGAATTCTACCAACTTTTTAAGAAACAGTTTATTCCAATCTTATAAAAACTCTTACAGAAAATAGAAAAAGAGAAAATAAGCCCAACTCACTTATGAGGTAAAAGACAATCTCACTCTGGAGCCTATATGTAAAAATATTAAAGTATTAGCAAACCAAATCAGTGAGATATTTTAAAAAGGTAATATATAATGACAAAGTCAGGCTAATCCAGGGGTGCAAGAATGGTTTAATATATATTATATATTTTTTGTAAGCAGAATTTTCCATTGCTAAGAGAATGGTTTAATATTAGAGAAACAATTCTTCACATTACAGATTAAAGGGGTACTTGATATGGAAAAAAACAAACTCAGTTTCTCCTACTATATCCTTACAACACAGAACACTTCTGTGACTCCAGATCTGTGGGGGTTTATAACCACACATCAAGCAAGCAATCAGTTCTGCAGCAGATAACATCTGAGTGTCTTTTAGTCCTATTTGATTCTGACATTATCTACCTGGAGTTCTCTACCCATAGGTTGAGAGATCAGTCCTACAAGACTCCTCTCCTTTGGATGCAAGTTACAAGCATAGATTGTGCTTACACTGTGCAACCTGAGTTTCTGACCAATTGGTTATAAATTGAGGGTTCCCATGACTCCCTCCTGGGGTTTGATTAATTTGCTAGAACAGCTCACTCAGCTCAGGGAAACACTTTACTTACATTTATCCATTTATTACAAAAGATATTACAAAGGATATAGATAACAGCCAGATGAAAGAGATGCATAGGATGAGGTATGAGAGAAGGAGCATGGAGCTTCCATGCTCTCTCCAGGCCTGCCAATTTCCAGGAATCCTATCTGGAAGCTCTCTAAACCCAGTCCTCTTGGGTTTTTATGGAAGCTTCATTACATACACATGACTGATTAAATCATTAGCCATTGGTGATCAACTTGAGCTTCAGCTTCTCTCCCCTCCTCGGATGTTGGGAGGTGGGCTAAATATCCCAATTCTCTAATAATGCCTTGGTCTTTCCTGTGACCAGCCCCCATCCTGAAGCTACCTATGAGCTGACAGCCACTAGTCATCTCACTAGCATACAAACATCCCCTTATCAATTATGATTATAACCCCCTTATCATGAAATCCCCTCCAGAGATTTCAAGGGTTTTAGGGGCTGTATGTCAGGAAACAAGAATAAAGACCAAATATATACTTCACAATATCACAAGGAGAAAACCAATTATTATCTCAATAGATGCAGAGAAAGCATTTTGTGATGATAAAACAATTAAAAGTAGAAACGATTTTCCTTAATTTATTAAAGAGTATCTAACATACCTTTATAGAAAACATCATTCTTGATAGGGAAATGTCAGAAGCATTTCTCTTAACTATGTAATCAGGGCTGGGCATGGTGGGAAGCTGAGGCAGGAGGATTGCTCGAGCCCAGGAGTTCAAAACCAGACTGGGCAACATAGTGAGACCCTGTCTCTACAAAAAATACACAAATTTAGGCAGGTGTGGTGGCATGCACTTGTAGTCCCAGCTACTCAGGTCGCTGAGGTGGGAGGATTGCTTGAGCCCAGGAGTTCAAGGCTGCAATGAGCTGTGATCACACCAGTGCACTCCAGCCTGGGTGGCAGAGCAAGATGCTGTCTCAAATAAACAAATAAATAAAATAAGTAACAAGATAAAGATTTATACTATCACTTTTTCTATCCAAAACTGTGCTAAAAGTTGGAGTGGGGTGGTGGAGACAGAGACAAAGACACAGACAGAGACAGAGAGAGAGAGAAATGATACCATATACATCCAGTGGACCCCAGTCTCTGGCTGGTCCCTTTAGATCCAGGCACCAGGCCTGCCTGCCCACTGATTCAGACACTAGGCCACGCTGTCCAGGGACTCCAGCAATAAGCCTTCTCATAGACGCCACCAGCTGGCCTGCCCAGAATCTCTGGACAAGCTGACTGGTGAAGGGCTTTCCTTGCTGAAGCCAGTGTGCAAAGACTGGAAGAGACGCCTACTTTTTCAAATACACAGACATCAACACAAGGCAATGAGGATCAAGAATAATCAGGAAAACATGACACCACCACCGAAGGAACAAAATAAAGCACAGTAACTAACTCTAAAGAAACAGATCTATGAACTGCCTGACAAGAAATTAAAAATAATAATTTTAAAGTAGATCAGTGAGCTACAAGAGAACACAGACAACTAAGCAAAATCAGGAAAACAAGACATAAAGAAAATGAGTGAGATGTTCAACAGAGATAGAAACCATAAAAAGAACCAAACAAATTCTGGAGCTGAAACACACAATGACTGAACTGAAAAAATTCCATAGACACCTTCAATAGCAGATTCCATCAAACAGAAGAAAAAAATCTGTGAGCTCAAAAACAGGACATCTGAAATTATTCAGCCAGGGAAACAAAAAGAAAAAATAGTGGAAAAGAATGAAGAAAGCCCATGGGACTTGTGGGATACCATCCAGTGAACCAATGTATGTATTATGGGATTCCCAGAAGAAGAGAAAGATAAAGGGACAGAAATAATATTTCAAGAAATAATGAGAGAGAGCTTCCCAAATCTGGAGAAGGAAACGAACATCCAGGTCCATTAATTCCCCCCAAAACCCAAATAGTTAAAGAGATTTTTACCAAGACACATTGTACTCCAATTCCCAAAGAGAGAATTTTGAAAGGAGCAAAAGAAAAAGACTTGTCACATCCAAAGAAACTCCATAACACTATGAGTGAATTTCCCAGCAGAAACCCTGTAGGCTAGGAGAGACTAAGATGATATATTCAAAGTGCTGAAAGAAAACAACAATAAAAACTGCCAATTCCAGCAAAGCTATTCTTCACATATCAAGGAGATATAAAGACTTTCCCAGACAAACAAAAGCTGAGGGAGTTCATCACCACTAGACCTGCCTTACAAACGCTAAGGAAAGTTCTTCAAAGTGAAACAAAAGGACATAGTCAAAGATATATCTGCACTCCACTATTCACTGCCACACTACTGACAATAGCCAAGATTTGAAATCAAAGTTTCCATCAATGGATAAATGGACAAAGAAAATGTGATAAACACACACAGTGAAATATTATTCAGCCTTAAACAGAAGGAAATCCACCAGGAATGGTGGCTCACGCCTGTAATCCCAGCAGTTTGGGAAGCTGAAGCGGGAGGACTGCTTGAGCTCAGGAGTTTGAGTTCAGTCTTGGCAACCTAGTGAGACCTCATCTGTACAAAAAATTTTTTAAAAAAGTAGCCAGGTGTTGTGGCTCACATCTGTAGTCTTAATTACTTGAGAGGCTGAGGTGGGAGGATCACTTGAGCCTAGGAGATGAATCCAGCCTGGGCAACACAGTAAGACATTGTCTCTAAAAAAATTTAAAGAAGGAAATGCTGTCATTTGTGACAACATGGATGAACCTTGTAGGGTCCCCAGTTTCCCCTTTCTTTCTTTGTTCTGACTCAGAGACAGAGTGCCTTGACCATTCTATGGCCTGGCCAGCTGCATATTTTCTCCTATGGGCTTGAACCCAAGCTGGGACCTTGAACGTCTCCATGAACTGATATATTTGTTTAGGTTTGTTGTCCAAAACACTGAAACATCAACAAATTGCTAAATATGTAGAAAATAGCCTTGGCCCTGAGCTAAACTCCTTAAACCCCCATATAAGCTTTATAACCCAACCTCTTTGTTGACATACCTAGGTAGAACATCTTTTTTCTCACTGTCCATCATGAGGACTGCTGATGCACTCTGCACGTAAGTTCCCCTGATTAGTGCTTTAGACTGATCATTTTGGCATTTAATGCTTCTTTCTTTGGAATCCCTACTCTCTCCATGTCAGGATGGTTTGGTCAGTCCCTTGCAAGAACTTCTCTGCTGCCACTTTTGTGGGAACTTCAGCACTGGACTTGACTAGACAGAACAAATGCGGAGGACATTATGCTAAGTGAAATAAGCCCGAGAGAGGCTTGTGGTAATCATTTCACAATGTATACAAATATCAAAACACCATATTGTATACCTTAAATATGTACAATTTTTACTTCTCATGTCTCAGTAAAGCTGGGGGGAAAAAGAAATTAAAGGTCTAATGTTTGAAAGAGAGGATTGAAACTATTATTCACAGATATATAATTCCATAGAGAAAACTCTTAACCTGCCAAATTATTAGAAACAATAAAGGTTAGCAACGTGGCTAAATACAAAATGAATATGCAAAAATAAATCATATTTTCAACACAACTAACAGGAGAAAATTTAAGATACTACTTACAGGCAGTAGTGGCAATGATCAGGCTGGATAAAATTTGCTTTCTAGCTTCCTCCTCCAGTCTTCTGTCAATTCTGTGAGCCCTCCTTAAACCCTAGAATTTCCAATAAATTCCTTTTGTGCTTGAGGCACAAAAAGGTTGAATTAATTAAAAAAAAATTTTTTTCTTAAAGTCTTGCACTGTCACCCAGGTTGGAGTGCAGTGGCGTGATTTTGGTTCACTGCAACCTTGCCTCCTGGGTTCATGCAATTCTCATGTCTGAGCCTCTCGAATAGCTGCAATTACAGGCACCCACTACTATGCCCTTCTAATGTTTTGTATTTTTAGTAGAGATGGGGTTTTGCCATGCTGGCCAGGCTGGTCTCGAACTCCTGACCTCAAAAGATCTGCCTGCCTCAGTCTCCCAAAGTGCTGAGATTATAGGAGTGGGCCACTGAGCCCAGCCTTGACCCCACCTTTCAAAAAAAAAATTAGATCAGTTGAATTATTTTTTTTTACTTGCAAGCACACATCCTGTAACTACACTATTCGATGTTTTATTTATTTATTTTATTTAGTTTTATTTTATCTGAGACAAGGCCTAACTCTGTCACCCAAGCTGGAGTGCAGTGGTGCCATCATGGCTCACTGTAGCCTCAACCTCCTGGACTCAATCGATCCTCCCACTTTAGCCTCCCAAGTAGCTGGGACTGCAGGTGGATGCCACCATGCCTGCCTAATTTTTGTATTTTTTTTGTAGAGACAAGGTTTCACCATGTTGCCCAGGTTGGTCTCGAACTCCTAGGCTCAAGCAATCTGCCTGCCTCAGCCTCCCAAAGCACTAGGATTACAGGCATGAGCCACTGCACTCAACCTTATTATTTTAATGAGATATTTGGATTAAAATATGTGTGTTGGGGTCCCCATGATTGCCCCCAAGTCCAGTGATTTTCTAGAAGGAATCACTGGACTCAGTGTACAGCTGTACTCATGACTGTGACACATTGAAAGGATACAGAGCAAAATCAGTAAAGGGAAAATACACAGGGAGTGAAGTCCAGAGGAAACCAGGCCCAGGCTTTCATGAATCCTCTCCCAGTGGAGTCACTCTTATCGGTTAGAGTGGTGGAGAACATGCCTAAAATCCAAGTCTCCAGATGCCAACTATGTGCCTGGTCTGGTTACCATCCTTGAAGGATCTGCTTACAAGATTGGCTCACTGTAACCTTGAACTCTTGACTCAAGTGATCCTCCCACCTCAGCCTCCTGAGAAAACTGAGACTGCAGGCATGCACTACCAGGCCTGGCTAATTAAAAACAAAAAAAAAGAAAATTAGAGATAGGGTCTTGCTATGGTGCCCAGTCTGGTTTCAAACTCCTGGCCTCAAGTGATCCTTCCACCTCGGCCTCACAAAGTGCTGAGATTACAGCATGAGCCACTGCACCCAGTCTATATTTCTTTTTCATGTGTGGTATGGTCTGGCTGTGCCCCCACTCAAATCTAATCATGTAGTTCTCATAATCCCCATGTGTCATGGGAGGGACCCAGTGGGAGGTAACTGAATCATCGGGTAGTTACCCTCATGCTGTTCTTGTGATAGTGAGTTATCATGGTACCTGATGGTTTTATATGGGGCTTTTGCCCCTTTTGTCCATTCTACTTATTGCTGCTGCCATGTGAAGAAGGATGTTTGCTTCCCCTTCTGCCATGATTGCAAGTTTCCTGAGGCCTCCCCAGCCATGCTGAACTGTGAGTCAATTAAACCTCTTTCCTTTATAAATTATCCAGTCTTGGGCAGTTCTTCACAGCAGCATGAGAACAGACTAAAACAGTATGAGTTATCTTTCTTGGAATTAGTAATTCTCTGATTTAAAATTTTTATTTTCTATGTATACATTATTAAATCCATCCAGAAACTCTTCATCAATATTGAAAAACTTCCTCTCATATGGTCAAATGTATGTGTTAATCTATCCATTCCGATTGTTTCTGGAGTCCTTCGTCTTCTTACTCCAATGGTTTCACTTTAGACCTGCCACACAATTCTCTTCCTTGAATTTCCCTTCATCATAATCCATAATCCTGGGGATATCTTTTGCTTCTTTCTTATACTGAATCCTGTATTAGTCCATTCTCACATTGCTATAAAGAAATACCTGAAACTGGTTAATTTTATATATATATGTATGTGTGTGTGTGTGTGTGTGTGTGTGTGTGTGTGTGTGTGTGTATACATATGAGGTTTAATTGGCTCACAGTTCTGTAGGCTATACAGGAAACATGGTGGCACCTGCTTCTGGGGAGGCCTCAGGAAACTTACAATCCTGGAGGAAGGCAAAGGGGAAGCCCACACTATATACGGCTGGAGCAGGAGGAAGGGTGGAAGCAGGAGCCACACATTTTTAAACAACCAGATCTCATGAGAACTCATTATTGTGATGATAGTAACAAGGGGAAGCAGAAAATCTGTCCCCATGGTCCAATCACCTCCCACCCAGGCCCCACCTCCAACATTGGAGATTACAATTTGACATGAGATTTCAGCAGGGACTCAGATCCAAAGCCATTTCCTGGATCCCATGTATTTTACTTTTCTTGTTTTTTTTTTTTCTACCTCATTTTTTGTGAAAAATGTCATGCAGTTATTTCCTGAGAAAGCATAGATAAATGTGAAATCTTGAATGTTTGAAAATGTCTATACTATTCTCACACTTGATACTTTGGCTGGGCATAGACTTTTCTATTGGAAACATTGTTTCTCAGCATTTGAGTTTTTTTAATTGCCGTATAGCTTCTTGATACCATTCTGATTCCTAGTTCTTTGTATCTGACCTGCTTTCTCTCTCCAAAAACTTTTTGGATTCTTTCCTTTTCTATCACTACTGTTCTTGGTTTAGATATTTTTGCACTTATTGTACCAGAGCACTGGGGGAGGCTTTCATTCTGGAAACTCACCACCTTCATTTCTGGGAAAAATTCTCATCTCTTTCTAGAACTACTGTAAATGGAATGTTGAGCTTCTTAAATTCATCTTCAAATTCTCTTTTTTATTCTCTTTTCTGTCCTATTTTCCATCTCCTTTTCTCTCTGGGAGACTTGTTAAATCTCACCTTCTAACTCTTCCATTACAGACTTTAAAATTTTTTCACATTTTTAATATTCAAGATTTGCTCTTTTCTGACTCCTTCTTTTCTGTCCTTTCTTCCTTCTTTCTTCCCTTTCTCTCTCTCTCTCTCCTCCCCTTGCTATCTTTATTTCTTTGAGAGGAGGTCTCTGTCACCCAGGCCAGAGTGCAGTGGTGCAACCTTGGCTCACTGCAGCCTCAACCTCCTGGACTGAAGCAATCCTCCCGCCTCAGCCTCCCAACTAGCTGGGACCACAGGCACATGCCACCACACCTGGCTATTTTTTTTTTTTTTTTTCTTTGTAGAGACGAGGTTTCTCTATGTTGCCCATGCTGATCTTGAACTCCTGGGCTCAACTGAGCCACTCACCTCGGCCTCCCAAAGTGCTGGGATTACAGGTGTGAGCCACAGAGCCTGGCCTCCCCATCTTTTTTTTTTTTTGAGATGGAGTCTTCCTTTGTTGCCCAGGCTGGAGTGCAGTGGCACTCTCTCTGCTCACTGCAACCTCTGCCTCCCTGGTTCAAGCAATTCTCCTACCTTAGCCTCCTAAGTAGTTGGGATTACAGGTGCCTGCCACCATGCCAAGCTAATTTTTTTGTATTTTTATTACATACGAGATTTTGCCATTTTGACCAGGCTGGTCTCAAACTCCTGATCTCAGGTGATCCACCCACCTTGGTCTCCCAAAGTGCTGGGATTACAGGTGTGAGCCACCACGCCCAGTACCTTTTTTTTTTTCTTTTTTTAAATGAAGACAGGGTATTTCTATGTCACCTAGACTGGTTTTAAACTCCTGGCCTCAAGCGATTCTCCCACCCTGGCCTCCCAAAGTGCTGGGATTACTAGGCATGAGCCATTAGCCCTAGCCAGCTACTCTTTGAGGCTCATAGAGATTTTTGTTTGTTTTCTTTGGTTCTCTATATTGTCTGTTTTCCCCGTTCTTTTTTCTTGGATTCTGACATTCATGATACTTTCCTCATATATCTGTTGGTTTTTGATTGTTTATTCAATGTTGAGGTAATTTTTTTAAAAGCTGTTTAAAACTCTGTGTGTTGGGGTAGGGGTGGGGAATGTTTGATACCAGGTGAGCTTCAGCATAAGGCAAAAGGTGACAGGCTGGATATTTTAGTGAAGATGTTCCATCACCAGTATTCATAAATAGGTCTTTTCTCCATCTTCAGAGAGGAATCACGGAATTCTCTAACATTCTGTAATCCATTGCTTCTCAAACCTGAATACGCACGTGAATCATGTAGGGAGATCTTAAAATGCAGATTCTGGTTTGGTAGGTCTAGAGTGGGCCCTAAAATTCCACATCTTTAACCAACTCCCAGGAGATGTCAATACTATTGGTTCTTGGACAATAATCTAAGTAGCAAGGTTCTGGCTGTGGATGGTGGCTCACGTCTATAATCCCAGCATGTTAGAAGGCCAAGTTGGGAGCACTGCTTGAGCACAGGAGTTCAAGACTGGCCTAGGCAACAAAGTGAGACCCTGTCTCTTAAAAAAAAAAAAAAAAATTATCGAGGCATGATGCTGTGTCCCTGAAGTCCCAGCTACTCAGGAGGCTGAGGTGGGAGGATCGCTTGAGCTTGGGAGGTTGAGGCTGCAGTGAGCTGTGATCACACCACTGCATTCCACCCTGTGCAACACAGCCAGACCCCATCTCAAAAAACAAAAACAAACAGCAGCAAAGTTCTAAAATAAACCTGGCTTCCAGTGTTTTGCAATGTGACTGGGGGAAGAGGCAGGACCCCTAAGAATTTTGATCTATGAAACATTTATTTCAACTAAAAGGATGGACTGACTAGAAATGTTTTCATGGAATTTCCTCTTAGCCCCCTTCTAGACCACCAGATTCCAGTAATTTGTACCAGATTTCCCCTTCCTCATCAGTCTAGGCAAGGAAATGTGATGGTGATGATTGGGGCTGGGGGGAGCATCTTATTATTTAGTATGTAGAGTTTTCCTTTAATTTCCGTTTTCAGTGTGACACTTCATCCCCGTCTTCATTGGTTCCTGGTGGCCCCACGTCTAGTACTTCTTTAGTTCAATTTCTTGAGATAGTAAATCTCATCTGCTGTTCTTTTCCTCCATTCTCTTTGTTCTTGTGGATTTCATTGTCTTGTGGATTTCTTTTATTCTTTACTAACATTATTGAAGTTAGGGGAGGGAGTGGGGACAAATGCATGTGGTCAAGCCAGACATTTTAACCATCCAATCATTAAACTTTTCCAGAAATGTCCCACTCATTGTGGACTACTCTTTCTACAGTGTACAATGTAAATTATAAATTGAATTTAAATTTGCCATCATTTCATTGTTTTCTATTTGTTTCACCTTTACTATATTTCCTTTTCTTTCCTTGACTTCTTTTAGGTTGGTTGAATTTTTTATTCTTTTTTTCCTCTGTACTAGTTTGTGAGTTGCATCCTCATTTTTTCATTCTTTTAATGTTAATGATTAGTCTAAAAATTGCAACAGGTATGCTTTATCAACTTAATTGTGGTAAAATTTATGTAAAATAAAAGACAGCTACTCTGTACAGTTTAAGTTTTGGCAAAGGAATATACCTGTTTCTCCACCACTGCAATCAACTTACAGAATGTTTCCATCACTCCACAAAGTTTCCTCATGCCCTTTATAGTCCCTCCTCCCCTCCACATCCAGGAAACCACCAATCTACTATCATTATAGAGCAGTCTGCATTTTCCAGAATTTCATATAAATGGAAACATATATTTTATTACTACAGGTATTCTTGAGTAATCAAAAGCTAATATTAATCCTTTAACTTTACCTTTTTCTCAGAGAGTATTTTAATCCTGGAATTCTCTAAAATCCTCTACTTCACTGCTTCTCAACTTTAATATGCGTATAAATCACTTACAGAAATCCTGCCAAAATGTAGGTTCTACTTTACTATGTGCTATTATTTTTGTGTATTTTCTCTCCCTTCAGTAAAATTATGCCAAGAAGATGGCTACTTTCAGGGTTGGTACTTCTGCTAAAATATGGAATTATATTTTATGGTGTCCTGGCTTCACTCACAGTTAAGAGTTTAGGATTTAATAGAAATCCTAACTAAAGGTTGAAATGATAAGACATTAGATCAAGTTGAACAATTTATACTTGTCACATACTACTTGCTTTCATGCTTGCTTGGTTTAGCATTCCACTGAGTATATGGCAAAATGTTCTAGCTAGAATTCAAGTTCAAAGAGGATAATGCAAGCCATACTGGATAGCTAATATAAACCACACTGTATCACACTCAAGCCTGACTAGAACTTAAAGCAGGGAAATTGAAGTCATTTCCCAGTTCTAAAAACTATCAGGGTCTCCTGCCCCTTCATGTCTAGCTCCCTACCCAACAGTCTTCATGCTCTGACTTTACCTTACCAGCCTTCTCTCTCATATCCCTCATTTTTGGGTCAATGGGTAACTGTTTCCTGAATCAATCTTATGGCATTCCATGTGTTAAAGACAAGACAGCAGACCCCAAATGGAGTCATTCATGCTGAGAGGTTCCATGACACCAAACCAAAACCTGTATTTTACTGTAAGATCTGACCCTTCAAGAAATCAGGAGAGAGATGACAGTCAAATCCCATGAAACCAACAAGATTTCATTTATATTCCTATAAAGAAAAATAGTCTTGACCAATCTGCTATTTGCTCATTGTTCCTGATTCATTTCACTTTTTCCTGCCTATAAAACTCACCTACTTGTTTAGCTCATAGGAGCTCCTTTCTATTTTGTAGACTGGATGTTGCTCAGTTCATAAACAGCTAATAAAAGCCAACTGGATCTTTGGGACTCATCTGTTGAAATTTTATTCTTTGATGCATTCTTTCTTTTTACTCATGCTGGTGGCTCAGCCTGGACCACACTCCCTCCACCATGTTTCTAGCTGACACCTATCGGAGAGCTTTCACGTGGAGCTCAGATAGCACTTTCTTCACAGAGCCTTCCCTCTTCTCCCAAACAGACGAGCTTACTCCCTTCTCCAAACTTTGCCACTTTGTTGGCATCTCTCTTGAAGTGCTTATATTGCGGCATGTTCCAGTTATAAATACCCTTGCTTTATACTGTGATTAGAATGTAAGTGCCTTCAAGTCTGAAAGCATACTCTTTTCACCTTTGTGGCCTTTACAGGCATAAAATAGAACCTTACCAGCAGCTCACAAATAATAATTGAATAAATAGGTATTTCAGTGTGACCAAAAGAGGTTCCAGAGAACTTGAGCTGATTCTATCATTTCTTCAATCCTCAGGTTCCCACCTCCAATAGGAGCTCCCGAGCGACCCTTTGCCACCTCTTAATTTGCAATGATTGTACCAAACTGTGAAAACCTTCCAAGTTTGAACTTAGATTCTTCTTCAATCTTCTCCTTTATTCTTATGTCCAATCAGACAAAACAGTTGCTTTGTCATCTGATATCTGATTTGACCCTTCCTTTTCCTCTTTCTCTACCACATTTTCCACCATTCTGCTTAATGCCTTTTTATTTTCATAATGCCTAATTACCTATAGTAAATTCTTCCAGGTTTACTGGATCTCCTGTTTTACTTTCTCCAATACATAAAGAGGATAACAACAACATTTTATAGAGTTAGTAAGTTGATAAATAAGATACGGTGTGCATATTGGACCTAGTTTGTACATGTACCTACTATCTCTTTGTAGAATCTTCTCCTGTTCATGTCCTCTGGTTTCAGGAGTTGATACATGACAAGCAGCATGTCCCTCTGGCCACAGTTATTGGCTCAGGATGGCTGAGAAATTGCAAGATACACTATGCTGATGACATAATTTGAGTCCCTTGACTTGATCTTGTCTATAGCTAGATGCACCCCTGGGCTTTCTGGTTATGAGAGTTGATTTTCTTTACTAAACTCATTTAAGTTGGTTTTCTGCTAAGTGCAACAAAGATCTTTAATAAATGAAGTATGTAAAGCACTAAGCACAGTACCTTGTACATAAGTGTTAGGTATTATTTTTATCATCCCTGTCCCCTTGTCATACCTCCTACCAAATTCAACCTTTTTCTTATCATCTGCCCATACATACCAGCTAGGATAATTTCCTTATTATTCCCTGCACATTTTCCCTTTGCCTGGACTGTCCGACAGGACATTTTACACTCTTTTCACCAATTCACATCCATCATGATTTAGAACTTGGCTTAAAGAAATCTCCCATTCTCCAAGAAGCCTTCTTTGAATAATGGTGGCTCCATACTCTTCACTGCCTTATCTATTTTTTCTTGTATGTGTTTTCTACTTATTTCTACTGTTCTGGATCGCACACTACTCAAGGCAAGAAAAAATATATTCTATCTATACTTGTGATCATTAGTCCCTTTCTAGATTGAGATTTTGTCATTATTTTCCTAAGAAACTTGTGCAGTATTAGACACACTCTAAGTGGTCAATGAATATGTTTTAGAAATACATAAATGGAATTAAATCTACAGGGTGTGGTATGTTATTCTATTTAAGACCTGTTGTTAACCTAGCTAAACTTTTCCCATTTTCTAAGCAAACTTTACATTCTTAAACCATTTTAATTAGTGTAAAAGTATCACAATGATTCCAACCTCAAATATTCCTTCCAACTGTGGTTTCAGAATCCTTTTAGTCAAGTTTCTAAGGAAGGAATATTCTATTAAAAATAATTTAACTATCAGTCAAGGCCTATTTTTTTTCTCATCATCCACATGTTATTAATCCAGTGGGTATTGTGTCTGACCCTTGAGAGGTTTCTTGGCCTGATAAACTAATGACAATAGTGAAGCATTAACAAAGATATCCTGAGACGCTGAAAAAAAGTGTGAGGGGGAAGTGTGAAAGAAAGAAGTGGGGAAAAGGTGATCTTTTTTTGTATTCATGTTTCTCTTAGTTTTAAATGGTAAAACCTTCTCCTATCCCAAATAAGTTGATTTCTACTTACAGCTGGACGATTTTTAAAAACAACTATTTGGAATTAAAGGCCCGCGCCCCTGTTTGTTGAATTTAATTGCTGTATGGTTTATTGAAAAGGTCAAGGACTAGTGAATTTAAACCGTTTAAAATAGCAAAAGATTAAAGTGAATTAAATGTAGTGCCTCTGGGATTTCTGATATATGTTCCAAATTTGTTTTTAATAATATAATTGTTCCATGTTACATTTAATATTCCATAACAGGGAACTGGTTACCTGTGCAGTTGTGCTCATAGAAACCAATTCCAAATGTCAAAAATTAAAGTGAGGGCAACTGTAATGTTATGATTAAAAAAATAGAAGTTGAAAATGTTGAAAATGGAAGAGAAACACTTAGGCTGAATAAGGTCTTAACAGACCTTATTAAACTTTAAATAAAGCTTTAAACAGAAAAATCTGAAAAAAATAACATGCATTAGGTTGCCTTAATGCCTTTCCAACAGCATTTAAATCATTTGACTTACAAATGGAAACCAATGCATTTTCTCAAAGCATTTATCCATTCATTTTAGTGGAAAAAGATAGCTCCTGATCACACGAATGGGAATTGTGCTAAATAAATTTTGAGAACAACCATCAAGAAATAAGTTACTAGTCATATGTGTAAATGATTATTACATTTCATGTTTTAAAAGAACAAGAAATTCGATATTGTTTCTGTTAGTTTTCAGACTTTTTTTTTCTTAACTAAAAGTACTGTAATTGCCTCTGGGGCTTTCCCTTCCACAATTAATCATCTTTTTCTTCCACACCTTCTCTCCAAATGATTATTCCCCCAAGCTTCAGAACACTTGACATTAATTCATACTATTTCATCTTCACAGCTTTCAAAACATTGCCCTGCCCGTGCTTAGCTCCACAAGCAACCCCCCTTGCATTTAAAAAATTGGTTAACAGAAGCATTTTTGTACTATCTCTTTGCCAGAAGATGCTATTTACTTGGAAACAAATTAGCTTCCTTAATCAAACTTTTGAAACTCTCTATATTTAAATTCCTTAGTATAACAAACATCTATACTTCAAAAGTAGCAGTATGTTCACTTCAAACATTCAGAAAACTTGGATCCTAAGACTTTATCCTTCATCCTCCTGACTCTAGAATACATGTCCTTGATCATCAGAACCAAGCAAGAAATTGAGTCTCACCAGCTACACCACAAGTGCAGGCAGAGGAAACACTTTCAAACTGTCATTGATCTTCACATTTATAGGTAGCTTATCCATACGTCCTTTATAAACATCATTATTTTTGGTGCTTAAGACTTCAGTCATACGAGGTAAGCTTTCCAGTTTATAGGCAAAAGGAGGTGGTAATGGAGACCTTCTCTCCCTCCCTCCCTCTCTCTCTCTCTTTTTAAGATCAAAACAAAAGCCAGTTTGGTCTGATGCTGCCATTTGTCAAGCATCTTTTAGAAAGCCGCCTAGTGCACTGAATTAACCAAGTCAGGTTTAAAGTGTTTCCCATGCCCACAGTGACAGACCAGCTATCAGGCATACTTAAGCAGATTGTCAAACTTTTATGTTTACTCTTTTTAAACGGAAAGTCAGATTTTTTTTTTTTTTTTTTTTTAAAAAAACGAATGTCTGGTGCGGAACAAGACGCTCACCTGTACACAACAAAGGCAGGTCTTTCTCGGCTGTCCTCACTGGGGGAGGGGACGGACAATCGCTAGACCTTTGTCCTCAGGTCCTGGGCATGGGGGTTGGGGGAGACGCGACTTTCTGGGAGTCGTGTAGGCACCTGCACCCAAGAAACTACAGACCGGTTTTGACCTCAATGACTGCCCGGACTTAACCTTTGGAGAGGCCCTTTAGTTCGGGGAGGGGGCTTGCTGCTCCAAACCGTAGCCACGTCACCCACAAGGACTGGGGAGGAAATGACTGACCGCTCAAGAGTCAGGGACCCCTGTCTCTCCCAACTAGACCCGAACGTCCACAGCCCTCTTGTCGGGCTCGCCCCGTGGCGGACAGGGCCGTCGTGCGCAGGGATCGCGGCGGGTGCAGACCCGGTCTCTGCTCGGTGTCCCCGCCGCGCCCGCACCGCCACCGTGAGGCCGAGCCGGGGACGGTGCCCCGTGGCGGCGGCGGCGGCGCCTCCGCGCTCTTCTCCGCACCGCCCCGACCGCCGCCGCGCCGGGCACGGGCGGGGGGATTTTTTTTCCCGTTTCCCCCTCTTTCGCGCTCTCGCTCCTGTTCAGCGGGAGAGCCCGCAGAGTCAGGGAGGGAGCGAGGGAAGGGGTGGAGGTGGCGGGGGGAGGCCGGAGGGGCGGATCCTGCCTGGGGGCTGATCCCTCCCTCCCCTCGGCCGGGCTCCGTGGCGGCAGCGGCAGCAGCGGCGGCTCCATTCCCCCTCCTCCCCCGGGAGCGGCGGCGGCGGCCGGGCCGGGGCCCCAGCGCGGGCCGGGAGGGGGCACGGCGGAGGCCACGGAGGCAGGCGCGGGAGGAGACCGCGCTCCGCTTCCCGGGCCGCGCCGACCTGCTCGGCGGCCGGCCCGCCCGCGCCCAGGGGCCCCGAACGGTGGGGCCGGGCAGGCGGCTGAGGTAATGGGGGCGGCAGCGGGGCCGGACAGAGCGGGGGCGGGGGCAGCGGGGCCTACGGGGACCAGGGACTGCACGGGGGGAAACCGGAGAAGCGGGGGGCTTTCCGAGCAGGGCGGGGGCGGTGCGAAAGCTCTCTCCTGGAGCGAGGGCGGCGGCAGGGAAGGAGAAGGCGGGTGAGCGGGGGAGCTGAGAAGCGAGGACCCCCTCCCGCAGCCGCCATCTTGTCTCCCCCCAAGCCTTGGATTCCGAGCCGCCAAACCCCGCCCCCACCACGCCTTCCAATTGGCCTGGCCAGACGAGAGTTCCGCCCCTACAGCGTCCCTTGGTCCCCTGGGTCCCTCTGACGGGCAGATGAGGCGACCAATGGGCTCTCGCCTCTCTGCCCCGCTCATTCGCTGGCGCTCGCTTTCTCTGTCTGAGGGTCGGACTCCACGTCAGGCTGTCTCTGGTGCGCTCGCCCCCTCCCCTCTGAGGAGATGTTATTTCCCTCCTTTCTTCTCCGAGGGGTCAAGATTCTTCTGGAAGAGGTGCCCCCTTAAAGGAGCAGGAGCCTTGGCTAGGGTCCTCCTTGTCTCCTGAGTAGCTTGTGTGGGGTGCAGGAGATACAGTTTGATTGCAGAAGATCTTCATTCTTCGGGGACCTGGATGGGGTGGGCGAGCGGAGGGTCAGGGGGTGCCGAGAGGAAATCTGGGGGACGGGGGATGTTGGAGATGTGTTGGAGGTGTGTATGTGGGAAGGGCTGTGTAGATTGATAAACTCCCGCCAAAAAACTCGTCTAGACTGTAAGCTCCTTGTGGGCGAAACTCATTTCATTTCCCTCAGCAGCAGCCTTTCCCCCTCTAGAGTTTCTCCCCGGTGTCTGGAGGCGTGGGTGGGACAAAACACGTCTGTGTAGAGTCTTGCGTGGTCGAGAGATGCTTGAGCAGCCGAGGAGGTGGCAGGTGGGGAGGGAGAAGATGGAGCGGCTTTCATGAAAGGGGGCGCCGCATCGCGTGTCTGCGCTGTTTGGGGTCGGTGTGGAGGCAGATGTTCTCACCTCTCCTAGGGCCTCGGTGCCTTTGGAGGAGTGGGTGACGAAGCAGGTCTTTTGGCCCTGTCTGCCCCCAGGGACTTGGCATTTCTAAGGAATCCAGTAGCCAAGGGCCTCTGGAACCCGGACAGAATTGCTGCGATGATTCTGTTTCCTTTGGCTCCAAATGGGGTGTGCCAGCCCGCCTGGCACTGCCCCTCAGCCAAATTGGTTTTTTGTTTGTTTCAGTCACACTTTGGGATTGGAAGGCCTTTCAAATAAGGATGTTAATAATACCTTATTAACAAGTAGCACCTTGAGAGCTAGATTGTATTACCCTCATTTTACTGATGGAGTATGGAGGCATAGAGAGCTTAAGGGACTTTCTCCAGGTCACAGAGGGCCAAGATTAGAACTTAGATTGCCCCAGAGCCTCTTTTTGTACCAGACCATAGCACCTCTGTGGTGTTCTTAATTCCCACCGAGAGGAATTGAGCATTGGAAGATCTGGGTTCAAATTGTAGCTTTATCACTTACTCGCTTTAGGTTGAGTGACATCTTTCTGAGCTTGTGTGTAGATCATAGTAGCTACACCATCTCCTAAGGTAGTTGTGAGAAATATTAAGAGGGCTTTGTAGTTTGGAAAAAGTGCTTTTATCATCACTGTCCCTACTTTATATAGATGGTAGACCCTGCAACCAAGGTGATGAATTGTTTTTCTCTTTGAAATCTTCTCCCTGTTCATATCCTTCCAAGTCTGCCCACACCATGGGGGCCCTGTATCCCCAAAGGTCTCTCCTGGTGGTGACAGCCTTGGTAACTGCCTACCGCAGCTCCTTATGAGCTTGTCATCCAGAGAATGACGTGGGAAACTAGGACTTTCTCTTGGCTGTACAAGGATAGACTAGATATAAGTGTTCTAGGAGAGACTTTTGAGGTAGCAGAATGCATTGAGAGTTTACCTCAGATACTGCCCAGATCATCTTGGCCTTAGGTGAATGAAGGTCCTAGACAGGCCACTACAACTTCAGAGATCTCTTGGAGCCACTCTCAGAGCTTTTAGGGTTTGTTTCTGCCTTAAAATGTACTAGTTGGTGTATCCTGGATCAGGGGTCCCCAACCCCCAGGCCGCAGACTGTGGCCTGTCAAGAACCAGGCCATACAGCAAGAGGTGAGTGGCGGGCAAGCAAGCATTACCACCTGAGCTCTGCCTCCTGTCAGATCAGCGGCTGCATTGATTCTCATAGGAGCGGGAACCCTACTGTGAACTGCGCATGTGAGGGATCTAGGTTGCATGCTCCTTATGAGAATCTGACTAATGCCTGATGATCTGAGGTGGAACAGTGTTCACCACCCACCCTCATCTGTGGAAAAATTGTCTTCCACGAAACCAGTCCCTAGTGCCAAAAAGGTTGGGGACCGCTGTCCTGGATGCTGCCTTTTGTAGGGAATACCCTGCATACTGTAGTTTGAAGCCCTTAGACCATGTGTTACAGGCATTTCAGACGCCTTCACCTCTAGGCAGGGTCAAGGAGTAGGGTTTCTCATCGTGGTAAGATGTATTGGGAGAAGACTCTAGACCTGTGACTTTTGATCCTCTGACGGGGCCCATTGTTCAGTACAGAGCTTAACAGTGGATGCTGTTCTTGTTTTCTTTTCTAAACCCTTAACTACTCATGGCTTTTCCGTAGTTAGCTGTTGCACAGCTTTATGTACATCATTTGAACATTTAGATCTTTCCCCATGTTACACTGTAATAATCTGTTTACTTTTCTGTCTTTTCAGTTAGACAGGGCTCCTTGAGGGCAGGGATCGTGTGTGTTTGATTTCTCCTTTCATTCAACTAATACTTATTGAGTGTTTACTTAGGAGCTAAGCACTGCTCCAGGAACTGGGGATACAGCAGTGAACAAGACAAACAAAAATTCTTCCCCTCATGGGGCTTGCATTCTAGTGGAAGGAAGGAAACAATAAACATAGTAGTAGGTAAATTATGTAGCATGGTATAAGATGATGAGTGTTAAAGGGAAAAATAAAGCAGAATGAAAGGTAGATTGCTGGTGGAGGAAAAGGATTTGCAATTTTAGATAAAGTGGTCAGAGAAGGTCTCACTGAGTAGTGTTGTTCACTTGAAGAAGTGAAAGACTCAAAGGAGGTGAAGGAGCAAGCCATGTGGATGCCTGAGGGGCAGGTTGTTCAGACAGAGGGAAAAGCCAGTCCTCTTGGTGGATGCTTGATCATATAGGAGGATGAATGGGTGCATAAGGGCATCCAAATCATAGTCTCCTGGCCTTCTCTCCTTAGGCCTGTCCTCTCAGTCCCCAGGTGCCATGAGGAAGCCTCGTCGGAAGTCCCGGCAGAATGCCGAGGGCCGGCGTTCCCCATCCCCCTACAGTCTGAAGTGCTCACCCACCCGGGAGACCCTAACATATGCCCAGGCCCAGCGGATTGTCGAGGTAGACATTGATGGACGCCTGCATCGTATCAGCATCTATGACCCACTCAAAATCATCACTGAGGATGAGCTAACTGCCCAGGATATCACTGAATGCAATAGTAACAAGGAAAACAGTGAACAGCCTCAGTTCCCTGGCAAGTCCAAGAAACCCTCATCCAAGGGCAAAAAGAAGGAATCCTGCTCCAAGCATGCATCTGGTACTTCCTTCCACCTCCCACAGCCAAGCTTCCGGATGGTGGACTCAGGCATCCAGCCAGAAGCACCCCCGCTGCCTGCTGCCTACTATCGCTACATTGAGAAGCCACCTGAAGACCTGGATGCAGAGGTAGAGTATGACATGGATGAGGAGGACCTTGCCTGGCTGGACATGGTGAATGAAAAGCGGCGAGTAGATGGGCACAGTTTGGTGTCTGCAGACACCTTTGAGCTACTGGTAGACCGGCTTGAGAAAGAGTCATACTTGGAGAGTCGCAGCAGTGGGGCCCAACAGTCACTCATCGATGAAGACGCTTTCTGCTGTGTGTGCCTGGATGATGAATGTCACAATAGCAACGTTATTCTCTTCTGTGACATCTGCAACCTGGCAGTACACCAGGAGTGCTATGGCGTCCCCTACATCCCTGAGGGTCAGTGGCTATGCCGCTGCTGCCTGCAGTCTCCCTCCCGGCCTGTGGATTGCGTCCTTTGCCCCAATAAGGGTGGCGCCTTCAAACAGACCAGTGATGGGCACTGGGCCCATGTGGTGTGTGCCATCTGGATCCCTGAAGTCTGCTTTGCTAACACCGTGTTCTTGGAACCTATTGAGGGCATTGACAATATCCCACCTGCCCGCTGGAAACTAACCTGCTATATCTGCAAGCAGAAAGGGCTAGGTGCAGCCATCCAGTGCCATAAAGTGAACTGCTACACAGCATTCCATGTGACATGTGCACAGCGGGCTGGGCTCTTCATGAAGATTGAGCCCATGCGCGAAACCAGCCTCAATGGCACCATCTTTACAGTGCGCAAGACTGCCTACTGTGAGGCCCACTCGCCACCAAGTACTGCCACTGCTCGGAGGAAGGGCGACTCCCCTAGAAGCATCAGTGAGACTGGTGATGAGGAAGGGCTAAAGGAGGGTGATGGAGAGGAGGAAGAAGAGGAAGAAGTGGAGGAAGAGGAGCAGGAAGGCCAAGGCGGGGTGAGTGGCCCCCTCAAGGGAGTGCCCAAGAAGAACAAGGTGAGTTTGAAGCAGAAGATCAAGAAGGAGCCAGAGGAAGCAGGCCAAGACACACCCTCCACTCTCCCCCTGGTCACTGTGCCACAGATACCCTCTTACAGGTAAGCATGCCCAGAAGGGCTCCTTAGGGACTCATGGTTTCTTCTTGGGTTGGTGTTGGCCCTGTGCCAGGCCTTCCCTAAGCACAGTTAGACACTATTCTCTTCCCCAAATTTAAACTTTTTTTTTTGACCCAGGCTCACCTGGCCTGGTTTATGGTTTTGATTGTGCCCTCAGAGTAATGTATTTCCTTTATTTCAAAGTGAAATAAAACACTTAAGTTACTTAGAAACTCAGTTGATAGGATATCTTAGACAGTATTTTTCAATAGGGGCACTAAGTGACATTTTGGACAGGGTAATTCTTCATTATTAGAACTGTCCTGTATGTTTCTAGATGTTTAGTATCCCTGGTCTTTGTAAATGCCAGTTGCATCATCTCCCCCATTGCCTGGTCTTTGTGACAACCTCAAACTCTCTTCATGCATGTTTTCAAAAACGCTTGGGGAGGGTAGAACTAATTACCCAGTGAAGAACCACTGTTTCAGAGGATTGGCATGTCCATCTGCTGTCCAGCAAGTTCTGTCCTGGGTATGAGGGGGTGGTGGTGTGGAGAGAACATGGTATTCCTCCTTTTGAAGCTTTAGATTTAGGGATAAGAGGATCATTCAGTTCAGCTGTGTAGCTAAGCTCTGTGGACCCCCATTGAGTCTGTAGAGAGCCCATGGTACCTGTTTTAAAATATCAGAGAGGTATCTGGAGCCATTGGAGGGATGGGAGCTTAGCAGAGAAGCAAGAGAATAGGGAAGATTTCCTAGCAGAGGCTTATCTTGGGTGGTGTTCATTAAACAGTATACACTGTTAGAGCAGGAAAGAGTCTTGGAGATTGTTCATCTGATGTAGTCCTTGCACCTTCTCCCACACCCCCAGATGAAGAAACTGCGAACACGGGAGGTAAAGTTGTTCACTCCTTTATTCATTCAATGATTTATTTATTGAGCACTTAATACATGCCATGTCCTGTTCTAAGGGGTGGAACCAGGTGGAAAGTAACAGACCCTATACCACAAGAGCTGGGTCTCATGATGCCTCTAGGTTGCATTCCTGTAGCCCATCTCTCTTGATGAGAAGCATAGAGAGAAAGGAGTGCTGGGGAAAGAGTTGTATGAGAGCTATGAATAGGCAACCAGACTTGCCAGGCTGGGAAGAAGACATAAGTGCAAGATCGGAAGGGGGAGGCTCTTAGTGCCAGCTATTACCCAAGTTAGAATTTCAGTGACTCTGAATGTGTTTTCTAGTCACAGAGCTGTTCTAGGTTATTCTTTTTCCTGAGGTAAGTGGGTGGATGCTTAGTTCCCATCTGTAGGGAGGTTTTACCCTGAGGCTAGAATATTTGGTTGACATGTAGGTTGTTCTAGATGCCTCTTGCTGGGGCCAGCAGAGCTTGCTGACTAAGAACCAGACAAACTGACATTTGAAACCCATTTCTATCACTTAGTACCTGTGTGACCTTTGGCAAGTTGTTTAACTGTGCTAAGCCTTAGTTTATTTGTAAATGAACCCACCACATAGAGCTGTTGTGAGAAATAAGTGAGATAATATAAGTGAAGCACTTAGCACAGTGTCTGGCAAATAGTAAGTGCTCAATAAATGGTGGCTGCTGCTGCTGCTGCTATTTTATCATTACTATTCTTTTCCCTACCTGCACAAATGCTGTTGGGATCCTCCATGGCCAAGAGGTTGTAGACGGAGGGTGCTGCCTGTATCTGGGCAGGTGTGCTTGGCATGGACATTGGTCGGGATCTCTCCTTTGGGAAAAGGCCTAGTTCTTGATTTTATAAGCTTGGCTTTGGGGCAGGAATGTCTAACTGTGGAGAGGAGCAAGGCCTAGGTGAGCAATGTCGTGCCCAACATGCCCATCCTTCTAAGGTTTCAACTTGTTTAGCTGTGCTTATCTTTGTTTCAATGGAGTGGCATGAAGAGAAAAAAGGAGAGGAAACATCACAGGAGCACTGAGGCCTTGCTTACCCTGTGGATAACCAGTCTGGGGATGTACCATGGTATAGCAGAGAGATCGTGGATTCAGGTCCAACCCAGATCCACCATCTTATTAGCTGCATTAGTTATTTTGACAGTTTATTCAGCTTCTGTTCCTATGCTGCCTTTCCATCTTTTGTGACATGGGAATAATGATACCCACCTTGCAATATGGATATTAAAGACAGATATTATAGGCTTGCATTAATTCCTCTCATACCCTTTCCTCCCCCAAGGAGTTACTGGCTTAAACCCTGACCTTAAGACTTTTGAGTAGTTTAGCCAGCTGCATTTTCACATTTCCCATCCTCTTACATCTTTAGATCCAATTTTTTTTTTCATTTGGTTCAAAATTAAACAACATTTTTAGGCTGCTGAGGTTTATACCATGAAAAACCAGAGGTCAAACAACTCTAAGGGGTTGCATTGGGCTCAACCTGGTTGTGGGCTACTCCCTGGTTTGATGGGACTCTCAGCCGCAGAAGGCAGGAAATAGTGGCCACATTAACCATAGCTTACCCCAGTTCCTGTTCCCTTTCACTGCTTTTATAAGAGGAGGGTGGGGGTATTGAGGCATAGGCTTGTTTCTCAGTCCATACCTGGAACGAAGAAGTCTAGGACCATAGGAAACGGGGTTCTGGGAGAGGGTTCTTTTGGAGGATTAGGACTGCAAGGCAAGAGGTGGAAAAGCAAATGAAATACCTCATGCTGAATCTGAGCTGCTTAACTTTACTGTCCTTTTCAAGCTTTTCTCTGAGGTGAGGTATTTGGCCATTTTATTCTGTCTTCCTGTATAAGGTTCAGAAATGAACCAGGGTCTGGATAGGATGCATGGGCTATAATCTGGGCTGCCTACTGACCCTGTCTTTCACTTACATGTGCCTCTACTTAAGGTTGAACAAGATCTGTAGTGGTCTCTCCTTTCAGAGGAAAAACCAGTTTATGCAGCGGCTTCACAACTATTGGCTGTTGAAGCGGCAGGCACGGAATGGTGTCCCTCTTATCCGGCGCCTGCACTCCCATCTGCAGTCCCAAAGAAATGCTGAGCAGGTAGGTGCAGTGGTGATTTGAGACTGGTAGAGGGAGGTGGAGAGTGAAGGAAAAGGAATGGTGGTTGGGGTGGGGCTGGCATCCCTCCTTGATCCCTCCATGGAGCCTTTGCCTACCTGTCTGGGTGGCCCATCCCAGGAACAACCCCCAGCACTATAGAGATCGTCAAGCAACTCCTTCTGAATGGATGAGGCTTGACTTTGTAGAGAATTCTAGGGGAGAGTGGAGAGCACGCCCAGCTTTCCATATATGTGGGAAAAATCCTCTAGATGTGGCAGAAAGCTAGAAGTAGGCTGAATGAGAGCCAGGGTGGCCACATTGTGTTAATTAGGAAAAGGCGCCCTTTCCTCAAGACATTATACTGCCATCTGCCAAAAAATGTTTCATAGTAAATACACAAATTTACGATCTAAGTTGTAGCACATAGCCTGTCCAATTGTGGTGGCTGTTAGCCATTAGCAACTGGAGTTGCTGCATGTTTAATGTTTTCTGCTCCTAATTTCCCTTATTTGAACTATTTAGTTCTTTCTCCCCCCTTTACCTGTTCTATTCCTTCTGCCTTTAAGTGTTCCCACACTGCTGCTCCAGAGATGAAGCAAAGCTTTATGTGAGTCTGGTGCCTTCTGCATTCTGTCTGATCTCACTTTTGCCTTTTGTAACTAAACTCCTGAAGTATAAGCCTGTATCTGGCCCCCTTGAACCTTTTGGTCCACCTGCTTCACTGAAGCCTCCCCTAAAACATCAGCTACCTTGTCCCAGGAAGTCTTTCCTTATATTCTCACCTGATTGATCATTGGGCTGCATTTGACACCACAAATCACTTTGTCTAAGAGCTTCTCTGTGATACCATTTCCTGCTGCTTCTACCTCTCTGACCATACCCTATGCTGATCCCACTTCTTGCTCTTTAATGGTAACATTCCCAGTGGCTCTGTTATCTGCTTGTTTGCTTAGAGAACATGTCCACTCTCATAATTGACAATAACTGTATCATAGCAGCTCCAGACTTTTTGTCTTGTCCTCATCCCTTTTTTCTGCCATCAGTCCCTCAGGGACATTTCCATGTGGATGTGGTTAACTTGTAACTCAAATATTGGACATTAATTATCTTTTTTCCTCTCAGTAAACTTATTTCCCCATCATTATGGCTCTCCCCTCCCTCCTGACTCATATCAAGAGTTCCCCACCTTGGAGTTACTTTTGACTCTTTACTCCCTAATGGGCCACTGTTAATCATCCCTTAAGCTGCTTTGGGGGCTTTCTCAACATGGTTTCTTGTCTTCATTCTGCAGCTCTCCTGCTCATCCATGCCCTCTTAATCTCAGCAATAGCTTTCTAGGTGATCTCTAGCCTCTAATTCTTTCTTTGCTCTACAACTGGTAGTTTCTTATTCACATGCTGTTGGGATCCTCCATGGCCAAGAGGTTGTAGAGGGAGGGTGCTGCCTACATCTGGGCAGGTGTGCTTGGCAGGGACATTGGTGGGGATCTGTCCTTTGGGGAAAGGCCTAGTTCTTGATTTTATAAGCTTGGCTTTGGGGCAGGAATGTCTGACTATGGAGAGGAGCAAGGCCTAGGTGAGCAACGTCCTGCTCTTCCATTCTCTTACTTCCTCTTCCAGAGTATACTCCTCTTTCTAGGCAGGCGAAGTTAAGGCTCTTTTGCCTTACATTTGAAGCTTCTTATTAGCTATATCCTGGATCTTCCTTGACTTTTGTAGTTCTCCAGCATCTCTGTTCTGGTCAGCCTGTTTTGCTCACTAAGCAAAGAATCACTACTTCTGCCTCTACATTTCTACCCCTTTCATCCCTTTGGTTCCAGGAGACACCTTCCTTACTACTTTGTCCATCCATGTCTGTCACCTACCTATATGTAAAACTCTAGTAAGATTCTTCACCAGGAAGCTTCTCTGATCTAACCTCCACCTACTCAGATCTTCTATTTTGTATCCTCTTAGCATTTATATTATTAGTTTTTATTATCTTTATGCTAATATGCCCTTGTGCTTCAAGCTCTAGGTCTCTTCCCTTCCCCTGACTCCAACTGTAATCTTTTCTAGGGCAGGAATCATAATTTGTTTGTTGTTGTTTTACCAAAGTATGTTCAAGCTTATAGTAAGAACCTCACTTTGTTTTCTAGCCAAGTGAAAGCTCTAGGGTGAAATTCTTTTCACCCCTGAGGTCAGTTTTCTAATGAAATTCTTTCTGACCCAAAGGGCCATAGCTGCTCTCTGGTATACCTGGGGGGTAGGGGGAAGCAGTCCCAGATCCTACTCCAGCAAAGGTTGTTGCTTTATAATGAAGAAACAGTGCTATAATACTGGGGCAGCTCAGGAGGAAGGCATGGGGTAGAGAAGGGTGGAAGGGCTCTTGGAACTGTGGGTCAAGGAAGGGGACAAGACTTTTACCTGCTGCAGCCCCAGGAGGTGTGAACAGGGAGAGGACTTTTGCAAGAAGGAGATTCCTAGTCCCTCTTCTCTTCCTTCCTGCAGCGAGAGCAAGATGAGAAGACAAGTGCAGTGAAGGAAGAGCTGAAGTATTGGCAGAAGCTCCGGCATGACTTGGAGCGGGCGCGGCTGCTGATTGAGCTGATTCGGAAGAGAGAGAAGCTCAAACGGGAGCAGGTAAGGAGGAGCCCCCAGCCCTAGAGCCCTAGTTCAAGGTCACTTTCTCCGACTGTTAGTCTAGTATTGGGAAATCTGGGAGCCCCTGCCTTATGCTAGCTTGCTTTCTCCCCTCCCTACCCAGGATTGTAGGCTCCAAGAGCTGCCTACTTTGTATTAGCTGTGGTGCTACTGGTGGTTTCTATATTTTGGGTTTCAGCTCCTGGTAGCCTCAAGCATAAGCTTAATATCATATATATGCCTGGGCCCGTCCCTGGAATTTCTGATTCAGGAAGTCTCAGAGGGAGCCTGGCCTTGAGGATTTTGGAAAGCTTCTTAGGCCATTCTAATGGGCATCATCAGTTGAAAGCCTCTGGCCTGGGAACTTCTGAGGGTTCCCACTTGACTCTTAAACACTTATGGTCTTGAATCATTTAAATTTTCTATTTATCCTCCGTTCTAGGAGATTTTAAGCCCCTGAGCATAGGAAATGTTGAGGTAGGTAGTGTAATATAGTGGTTTAGGAACACGAGCTATGGCACCAGACTTCCTGGGTTTAAATCCTGCCTCTTCTACTTATTACCTATGTGACGTTAAGCAAGTTCTTCAATCGCTTAATACATCGGTTTTCTCACCTGGAATATGGGGGTAATTATAGAGCCTACATCATAAGGTTGTTTTGAGGATTAGAAGACTTAGTCTATGTAAAGAGTTTAGAACAGTGCCTGGCACATAGTGACAGAGAAGTGTCAGCTGCTGTCATTATTATTATTATCAATTTTTTGCTTCCCTGCAGTGTCTACTGCGCATGGCAGAGAGCAAATACTATTAATTGAGTAGATGAAAAGCCAAAACTGTTCTCTCTGGGCTAGGAATAGCAGCTGTCGCTCACATGCTTCAGAGGCCCGGGTTAAAGATGTTCCTTTCTTGCCGGGCACGGTGGCTCATGCCTGTAATCCCAGCACTTAGGGAAGCAGAAGCAGGAGGATAGGTTGAGTCCAGGAGTTTGAGACGAACCTGGGCAACAAAGCAAGACCTGTTCTCCATAAAAAGGGAGGAAAAAAAAAGATGTTTCTTTCTCTTTCTCCAAATTCTAATTCGTTGTTCAGCCTTAGCACAACCCCTTTTCTAGCAGGCCAGTAGCCTGAGTTTCCTCCTCATAGCCTCGGCATCTCATGCCATATTTACCATGGGTGGCCATGGAGGACATCTCAGGACCTTCTTCAAGGGTTCAAAATGTCTGTGCTATCCCAGGCATGATCCCACAGCTGAACTTCTTATCTCATCTCTGATTCAGAGAAATGAGAGAGAGAAAAAGGCCCTGGTCCTGGGGAAGTAGGCAGGCCTGTTTTGATATAGCCAAAAGGTGGGAATTTTCTATAGTCTTAATTTGTGGCTTCCCAACTTTTCACATTGGGGCATATGTAGAAAATAGCATTTGTACAGCATACTACTGTAAATATATGAAGCTACTTGCCACTTGCGGGGGTAAGCCTGGAGGCCCTGGTGACCCCATGCTGACCCAGATGCTCCAAGGGCTGATGGAATCAGTACCTCAGCACACTGAATGGGAAATTCTGGTTCAAGCACATTTTACATCATCATTGTGTCCCTTGGACTAGTCAGACTTGGGTTCAAATCCTATCTCTATTCTTTTCTAGCCAGATAACCTTAGAGTAATAACTCTTGCATCATGCTCTCTCTAATCCTCAGATTCTGTATATATATTTTTTTAATTTGTATTTTTTTTCTTTTAGTCCTTGGTGATCCTTGTTCTGATCTATATTTGTAAAATGGGGATAATAATTTCTGTTTCAGGGTTATCGTGATGATTAATAGAGGTAATACAAGTACAGAGTTAGTGTGGCATAATGGTCAAGAGCACTCACTGTGGAACCACTGTCTGGTACTGAATTCCAACTCCGTTCCTTATTAGCTATGACTTTAGGCCAGTTACTTAGTCGTTGTGTGCCTTAGTTTCCTCTTTGTAAAACACCTCATCTGTTCCTACCTCATATACTCATTTATTTTACATAAAATGCTTAGAACATTACCTGGCATTTAGTAGGGGCTATAGAAGTGTTAATTATTGTAATTGTAATGATAATTATTGTTACTGTAAATTTTAGTATGGTGTTTGGTACATAGGAAACAATCATAAAATAGTAGCTGTTGGTATCATTATTCCTAGGCTGAAGGTTGAGTGATAGCTCCTCATACTGGTCAGCTTAATATTCTATGAAAATTTGTTGTACATGATTGGTAAAAGTCAAGCTATCACGAAAAAGTTTCAGCACAGTTTTGCAGGAGATGTCCTGATCTGATCTCACCCCACCTTCCCCACAGGTCAAAGTCCAGCAGGCTGCCATGGAGCTGGAGTTGATGCCATTCAATGTTCTGTTGAGGACAACACTGGACCTGCTGCAGGAGAAGGATCCTGCACACATCTTCGCAGAACCAGTCAACTTGAGTGAGGCAAGTTCCCCCCACTTTCCAAGTAGTAAATTCTTCCTGAACTGGAACAGGGTCTGAGTAGGGTAGGAAGGAGTTGGACCACAGGATGTACAAAACCAGGGGTAGGAGGGTGGGTCTGGCAAAGCTAGTAGATTTGCCCTTGATGAGGGGTCAGCAGGCCAGGGTGGGCCAGGACCATAGGACTCTGAGTTAGCCTGGCTTGGCCAAATCAGAAACCGAGGAGGCCAAGAGTATTGGTGAAGGGTGTGCCTGTTTGGCTAGTAAATGGTTGTTGTAATTGTACAGGTTTTATATGTTTAGGTTCCAGATTACCTGGAATTCATATCCAAGCCAATGGATTTTTCTACTATGAGGCGGAAGCTGGAGTCCCACCTGTACCGCACCTTGGAGGAGTTTGAGGAGGACTTTAACCTTATAGTTACCAACTGCATGAAGTATAATGCTAAAGACACAATTTTCCACCGAGCAGCTGTCCGCCTGCGGGACCTGGGAGGGGCCATCCTACGGCATGCCCGGCGGCAGGCAGAGAACATCGGCTATGACCCCGAGAGGGGCACTCACCTGCCCGAGTCACCCAAATTGGAAGACTTTTACCGCTTCTCCTGGGAAGACGGTGAGAGGCCTGGATGGGTGGGGAGGAGAGGGGCCAGGAGGAGGCACAGGAACAGAGTCTACAGAGTGAGGGATCAGGGTGGTCTTTGGGACTATAGGTAGACTCCAGGAGCAAAGCTGAGGGTGAGCACAGACTGAGGTATACCTTTGTGGCTAGAATAGTTCTAAGGGTTAAAGTTTAACTAATGCACTCAGCACTTCTTAAGTGGTAGAAAAGGGGAATCAGGTACTAGTGGTCTATTTGAAAAGCTTAAAGCCTCATCAGAGGTCTTCCTTTCTTGGATCCCCTCTGTATGGCATTGGAGCATGGGACAGGGAGAGTGCATTGCTGGTGTGTGTCTGGCTCATTCAGAAGATTGCAGGTGGAGGACCAGAAAAATGGAATTGCCTCTGAGCCCCACACGCTGCCTGTCCCTGCTCTCTGCTTCTCGATGGCAGCAGCCAGTCACTCAGGCCAGGGTATTGCCAAGCTGCCTCATGCCTGCTCCATGGAGCCCATAATCGTGACTGTGAACTGCTTCCTGCAGACGTTTCCCAGATTCTGACCTTGTCCTTGTGGCTGCCTTCTGGGCAGTGGTGTTGCAGGGCCAAGGCCCACAGTGACGCTGCTGGAAGCTGCTGGCCCAGGCATTCCAAGAGAGAGTTTTGCATCCGAAGGATTCGGCCCCTTTCTCTTGCCCTGTGCTGGGCAGGTCCTTCAGCCCCTTCTGTCCTCCCTTCTCCCTGGCAGTGGACAACATCCTCATCCCAGAGAACCGGGCCCATTTGTCCCCAGAGGTGCAGCTGAAGGAGCTGCTGGAGAAACTGGACCTGGTGAGCGCCATGCGGTCCAGTGGGGCCCGCACCCGCCGTGTCCGCCTGCTACGCCGGGAGATCAATGCCCTTCGGCAGAAGCTGGCACAGCCACCACCACCACAGCCACCATCACTGAACAAGACAGTATCCAATGGGGAGCTGCCAGCAGGGCCCCAGGGGGATGCAGCTGTGCTGGAGCAGGCCTTGCAGGAGGAGCCAGAAGACGATGGGGACAGAGGTGAGAGATAGTCACAGGCAGGCAGGGGGTTGGAGGGTAAAGAGGGATAAAGGCTAAGCTGAAATCTAATAATGGGGTATCCTTTCTGAGTTTAGATCTGACACTTACGGGCAAGCAAAAGCTCTTGGAAGGGTCACATTTCCATGTATACGCAGGGATGATGTTCAAAATATTTAACAATCAATAGAGACCAAAATTTATCCATCTCAGTAAATGTTGGCTGTTGTATTGGAGTGGGCTCCCAAAGGCTTCTGATGTGGATATTTAGTTGCTGGATTGTGGGGAGTTTCAGGTGCTGCAGCCCAGCAGCTGTTTATTAGCCAATTAAGTATGTCAGTATTTTGCACCTGATACAGCCGTATTGTACATACCAGTTAAATATCAGCCTACCTTGTATCATCATGTGGAGAGACTCTTAGAGCAGGTTAGGTTGGGATGTGAGGGGATAGCAGAGAAGGAAAGACCCCGGGCTTTTGAGCCACCTCATGGTTTTTACCCCATTTGGCTGAATCTATAGGCCCATCTCAAGTAGAGAGGCCAGACTATAAAAGATAGTTGGTTTCCACAGATTTTCTTAATCTTGAGAAAAGACAAAAAAGAAGAAAAGACAGCTGGGGAAGTGATTCTCAGAAACCCAGGAACGTTATAAGCTAAGCTGCTTCTCATTCTTCCCCTTCATTGGGGATGGAATTGTCTCCCTCATACCTGCCTTTGGATCTGAGCCTACAGGTTGGGAGAGCCTGTCACACACACAGTTCAAAACGTTGGAAGTTACTTCCAATGGATAGGGGCCCAGATTGTAGGTAACAGCCCATTTTATTTCAGGTTGGCAGAGAATGGGGACGTGGTTGAGAGATCACATTTGACATCAGAGGGCTTTGTGTCCGTTGTGATTCCTCTGGACTCCCCATGTGACAGTCAGCATGCCACTTGTATCCCTACTTCTGGGGCTGTGGCAGTGCAGAGTTGTGCCCAATAGGCCAACAGCATTGCCTAGAAAATTAAAAAAAAAAAAAAAAAACATGTCGTAGCCTCACCTCCCATAGATTCAGTTAGGGATGTCTGGGCTTTGGCTTGGAAGTCTCAATTTTTAAAAGTTTCAAGGTGGTAGGTGAGCAGACATGTTTGGCAACCACTGATTTAACTTACTTGGTCTCTGTTTTTCACATTTTTGAACTTTTTCTGCATGCTGTACTTGCTGTCACTTGGGTGATGTGAAATAAAATCGAAAGACAGATGAGAAAACTCTTGAGTCCAGTGAGAATTGTAGATACCTAATCTGTCAAGCTGAGACTTACCTATTTATTGATTAAGCATGTGACTTTCTTGGGTGTAGAGCAATGGTTTGCAATCCTCACTTCATTAGACTCACCTGGTAAGCTTTAAAAAACAAATAGCCTATCTTTACAAATTTGGTTTCAGTTGGTATGGGATGGAGCCTAGGCACTGGAATTTTTTTTTTTTTTTTTTTTTTTTTTGAGACAGAGTCTCGCGCTGTGTCACCCAGGCTGGAGTGCAGTGGCGCGATCTCGGCTCACTGCAAGCTCCGCCTCTCAGGTTCACGCCATTCTCCTGCCTCAGCCTCCGAGTAGCTGGGACTACAGGCGCCCGCCACCACGCCCGGCTAGTTTTTTGTATTTTTAGTAGAGACGGGGTTTCACCATGTTAGCCAGGATGGTCTCGATCTCCTGACCTCGTGATCCACCCGCCTCGGCCTCCCAAAGTGCTGGGATTACAGGCTTGAGCCACCGCGCCCGGCCGGCACTGGAATTTTTAAGAAACTTCCTATGTGATTCTTATACATAGCCAGGGTTAAGAACTACTAGTGTAGATAAAACTTACTTCTTCTGGGGATGGGTACAGTGGCTCATCGCTGTGATCCCAGCACTTTGGGAGGCAGAGGCAGGGGGATTGTTTGAGACCAGGAGTTTGAGACCAGCCTGGGTAACATACTAAGACTCTGTTTCTACAAAAATTTTTTTAAAAACTTAGCCAGGCGTGGTGGTGTGTACTTGTAGATCTAGCTACTTTGGAGGCTGAGGCAGGATCATCACTTGAGCCCAGGAGTTTGCAGTTGCAGTGCTCTGTGATCAGACCACTGCACTCCAGCCTGCTCAACAGAGCAAGATCCTGTCTCTGAAAAAAAACAAACCTAATCCTCCTTTCTCTTTGCTTCAGATCTAAGACCTTGAATGCATCTCAAGCCTTATAACAGCCCATGCTTTTGGTCCTTGGTTATCAGTGTCAGTATCTAGCCTGTAGGAGCAGACTCTTTCTAAAATGTTCAAGCAGGTTCTCTTTTTTTCTAATAGATGACTCCAAACTGCCTCCTCCACCAACCCTGGAGCCCACTGGGCCTGCACCTTCCTTGTCTGAGCAAGAATCCCCGCCGGAGCCCCCAACTCTGAAACCCATCAATGATAGCAAACCTCCAAGCCGGTTCCTAAAGCCCAGAAAGGTGGAAGAAGATGAGCTCTTGGAAAAATCACCGCTGCAGCTAGGGAGTGAGCCTTTGCAACGCTTGCTCAGTGACAATGGCATCAACAGACTATCCCTCATGGCCCCTGACACCCCAGGCGGTACCCCACTTAGTGGTGTGGGTCGCCGCACATCAGTCCTCTTCAAGAAGGCCAAGAATGGGGTTAAGCTACAGAGAAGCCCAGACAGGGCCCTGGAGAATGGCGAGGACCATGGTGTGGCAGGCTCTCCTGCCTCTCCAGCCAGCATCGAGGATGAGCGCCACTCCCGGAAGCGGCCAAGGAGCGGGAGCTGTAGTGAGAGCGAAGGGGAGAGGTCCCCCCAGCAGGAGGAAGAGACAGGTGACCCTGCCTGTGACTTCTCTTGATACTTCGCATCTGCTTTTCTGCTTTGCCTTGCCAATCAGCACCTTCCCCAGTTGGCCATCTCTCTAATGGCCCTATTGGACAGCAATAGTAGCATTGAGGGCACCATAGCTCACAGTTGGGCCTGGCATGTGAGTAGCAGCCAGGGGAAATAGGCTTTGAGCAGGTATTTTCCAGAGAGCCAGATTGTGTCTGGGACTCTCATTGGCCCTGAGGGTAAAGCAATGTTGTATAAAGTAAAATGATTCCTACCTTCATTTCAGTTCATCAAATATTTGTGTCAGGCACCGTTGTAGGCATTCGGGGAAAAAATCAATGAACAAAACAGACAAAAATCTCCTCTCTTATGGGGGAATACATTAAAAGCAAATGAGTAAACTGTATCTTGTATTAGAAGCTTTGGAGAAAGATCTAACAGGGAAGGAATTCTAGGGTGGTCTTAGAGATGGTGGCCAGGTCTTCTAAAGAGGTAACGTTTGAGTAAAGATCTGAAGGAATTGAAGGCATGAGCTATTTGTATGTCTAGGGGAAGAACATTCCAAAAAGATAGACTAGAAAGTACACAGGCCCTGGAGGTGGGAACATGCCTGCATGTCTGAGGAACAGTGAGGGAACCAGTTTGGCTGCAGCAGAGGGGTTGGAGTGGGGTGAGGTGGTGATAGAGGTAGATAATGGAGGTTCCATCACTAAAGAGAATTCTTTTTTTTTTTTTTTAAGTGGAGATAGGGTTTCACCTGTTGGCCAGGCTGGTCACCTTACCCCAAGTGATTTACCCGCCTCAGCCTCCCAAAGTGATGGGATTACAGGCGTGAGCCACCGCGCCCCAGCTAAAGTGTTCTTAATATACATCCAGCAAGAGCAAGAGCTAGTCATGAGTAGGTGTGGGGAAGTAATAAAATAAGTCAGACTTAATTCCAGCTCTGGAAGGTTCACAGGCCATTGGGCAAATGAGTCTCTCAAAATGTAGAGAAATCACAGTGGTGAACAGTATGTTGTTATTTGTCAGGTGAGAGGTAGCATTGCTAGAGGTGTTCAGGGAATTTGAGCTGTAGGAGTTGGCCTGAGCTGGCCCTGTGGGATGAGGGCAGACTGGCAAGGAATGGTTATGAAGGCCTCAGGCCTGGGTCTGTGGGAACAAGGAGGAGGACAGAATCTCTGTGAGGGACAGCTTAGAGAGGGGCTTCCCAGAGCATCAGGAGCCAAGACTGGATGGGTAAGATGGGACTGAATGTGAAGGACTTTGAAGCCGGGCAGAGTACTTAGGTCTTGGTGGGTTAGGGAAGACCCACTTTCTTGGCAGGGAGGGCTGCTCTTGGCTTTTGCTCTTTGTGTCCCTCATGTACTTTTATGTGGTGACTTTGGACTGTGTGGCCAGCACTTGCTTTTCTGTCTTCTTGCCTGACATTTTGTTTTCAACAATACCTTCCCATCTCATCTGGCCAAAACTTTTCTGTGTCAGGGGAGTAAGTTGGTATATAGAGGCAAGAGCCTAAGGCCTGAAGTTAGGCATACCTGTGCTCAAATCCCCAATTTCTTACTGTGTAAGAAATTTTCCTGTGGCTGTGTAACCACAGGAAAATTAGTTAACTTCTCTGAGCCTGTTTCCTTATTCCTAATAGGGGGTTTCTGATACGTACCTTTGCAGGGTTCTAAGAACTAGAAATACCCTTTATAAAGCACTTGGCATATAGCAGTAGATGGTAGCAGTTACTGTCATCCTCTCAGCTGAATCAGGCTTAGCCATACAGTGCTGAGAACACTGCATTAAAAGAATGAGAGATCCTGCTATTGGGAAGTAACTGTACATAAGGCCCATCCAACCTGAGGGGGCCTGTTGCTTGGAGATACTGCTAGAATCCTGTCTCTCTCTCACCATCCCAATTGCCTGGCACTCAGGAATACTTCTATACAATCTTAGTTGAATCTCACAAAAAGAGGTGTTGATCCTTTGTAAGTGAGGCACCCAAGACACAGATGGCTTCAGTGATTTAAATTGTGGTAATAATGTTAGAGGCAGAACCAGGTCACAGGATAGACATTGTGGCTCAGACACCTGCTCTTATAGAAGAGACTTGCCTCACAGTTCTCTAGTTAAGGTGTCTGTAATTTACAGCTTTCAAATCAGGTGCCTGGTCCATCTCCACACACCTCTTGGCTCAGCTGTTAGAATTATAGGACTTTTAGTGTGGTTGGCAATTAGATAAAGGCCAGGCACAGTGGCTCATGCCTGTAATCCCAGCACTTTGGGAGGCTGAGGCAGAAGGATTACTTGAGCCCAGGAGCTCGAGACCAGCCTGAGCAATATGGTAAGACCCGGTTTCTACAAAGTTAAAAAGTTAGCTGCGCATAGGGCGCATGCCTGTGGTCACAGCTACTGAGGAGGTTGAGGCAGGGGATCACTGGAACCCAGGCTATTGAGGCCCCAGTGAGCCTTGTTTACACCACTGCACTCCAGCCTGGGCAACAGCGAGACCCTATCTCAAAAAAATAGAAAAATAAATGTGAATAGATAGGAGAGTAGAAGCCTTCACTTCAAGGTCACATACCTGGGATGACCAAACAGGCTTCATTCGCCTCTGAAGGACTCCCCACTGTAAACAGACCTTCTCTCATACATACTGAATAGTAAGTAAGTAAGGTGTTATCTTCACGTCACAAAAGGAGAGGTCAAGAGACCTCAAAGAAAGAGAAAAGGAACCTGTGTTTCAGAGCCCAGCCTAGAACCCCAGGTTCTGACTCTCCCTCCCAGGAAGTTCTGGGCTGCTTTAGTTCTGCTGAAGAGTACCTCCATCCTCAATTTGGATTAGCCCTGCGAGGTATCTCAGGGTGTGGTTGACAAAGGGCCCTTATCCTTCTCTAGTCTCTCTTGACATCACCCCCAAAGAATCAAACTAGCTATTGCCAGCTATGTGAGGCATAGGTTATGTGAGTGTTTATCTGAAGAGGCAAGGTGGGTGGGCTCCTGAAAAAGGCAGAGATTACCTGATAATTGAGATTTGAAATTAGAAGCAAATCCAGGGTGGGAGAAGTCTTAGTATCTCCCTGTGTAGCCAAATGACAGTAGCTGAGTGAGCTGTGTGCTATGGTTTCCTTAAAGTAAAAGCAGAAGGATGGGAAGGAAATTGCAGTGTCTGCTCCTTGCCCTAGCCAGCAATATTTCCCCCCAAACTTTTGTCTTGATCATATCTTCTTTATCACCCAAGACCCATTTCTCACAGAGAAAGGAATAGCCATCCTCTCCACTCCTCACTGAGCCCTCCTGAGGTGGCTGTCTCACCCTGTAGCATGTGTTGGGAAGGGGGATTTCTGCACTCAGACTCACTATGTGTGTCCTTGGCAGGCATGACCAACGGCTTTGGAAAACACACCGAAAGCGGGTCTGACTCGGAATGTAGTTTGGGTCTCAGTGGTGGACTGGCATTTGAAGCTTGCAGGTAAGAACACATTTCCCAAAGCTTTGTCAGCAGCTCTGCCACCCCTCCTTTTACTCTCCATTCAGTTACAGGTTGAACCTCTTCCTGCTTACCTTTTTCTCTCCCCCAACTCCTACTATTTCCTGAGGCCTCTTATCTGTAACTCTGGGATTTCCTAGGAAACAGGGTGACCCTTGACTCTCAGGTCTGATCTGAGAGAGGAAGAGTAGTGCTGATGCTTTACAGAGTTTGTGTGACTGAATTTGGACTCTAGAGGATAGGGAAAGCTAAATCTCGTATTGCTCAGTGAAATTAACATTTGAGCCAAAGTCCCCTGCTGCCCCTACACACATACTTAGACAACCCAGCCTGTTAAAGACTTGGTTTTGCTCTTTGCCTTTTGGGGTGTCATAGCCTCTTTATAGAGGTGTGGTGTAGGTATATGAAATGACCAAGTAGGAAATTTGGAATGGCCTTTTTTTTTTTCTTTTGAGACGGACTCTGGCTCTGCCGCCCGGGTTGGAGTGGAGTGGCCCAATCTCGGCTCACTGCAACCTCCGCCTCCTGGGTTCAAGTGATTCTCCTGCCTCAGCCTCCTGAGTAGCTGGGAGTACAGGCACATGCCACCATGCCCAACTAATTTTTGTATTTTTAGTAGAGATGAGGTTTCACCATGTTGGCCAGGCTGGTCTTGAACTCCTGACCTCAAGTGATCTGCCTGCCGCAGCCTCCCAAAGTGCTGGAATTACAGGTGTGAGCCACCGTGTCTGGCCTGGAATTGCCTTTTATTCAGACAAAGGTCCCAAAGCTCTTCTACTATCCTTGAGCTGAAAAGGGATGGACTTCTTCCCATTCTTTTATCTGAAGGGAGGATTTCTCAGACCAGAATCTTAAAGTTTATTCCAGGCCCAAGAGTTTATGAAGCCCCTGTTCTGTGTTCTGTGTTCTGTAAGACACCAGGGCGGGTGGGGGGTACTCTTAGAAATGAGAAACCCTTAGTGCCACAAAGGAAAAGTGACTTGTCCTGAAGGCTAATGTCATGACCCCACCATATGACTGCTGAATGGATCTTAGGTTCAGAGTAGGGGAGCAAAGGTCCCAGGGCAGCACCAGAATACTATGTATTTGTATTTGAAGTGCTTCCAAGGCAGACTGGGCATGTATTCTTTTAGGCATTCAGTCTGCCTGGGCTGTGGGACTACTGGTAGGGCTGAGGGGGTCCCCAGCTACTCGTTGGCCTGGACTGGTTCCCTGCTGTGGTTTCTTTGTGATTCCCCTACCCGCAGCCAACCCTCAAAGTTGCCCTAGCTTCCTATTGCAGCCTCCAGAGATACAGGGAAAGTAGATGGAAAAAAGTTATCAGGCACAGGAAAGAGAAAGAGATTTCATAATCTTACAGGATGCTTCTGTCCTGGACCTGGGTTGAAGTTCCTGACTCCCTTCAAAGATAAGGTACCTGGAAGCCCAATTTGTTGGGGTCAGGGTAGGATTGGACCCATCAAACTATCCTTTTTTAGCTTTTGACTAAATGTGGAATGTGTGTTGGCCCCTTCTTCTATGAAGGGCATTCTTTTCAGCTATGAGCCATAAGAGCAAGCAAGGCCAGGCTCTGGTTAGCCTGCTGATTCAGGTGGCATGTTTGCCTTTCTGCAGAACTCCAGTGCAGTGCCCTTGATTTATCTGGGGCCCCTTGGAGGAAGTGTGTATTAGGATTTCAGGGTTTAAAATAGGAGATTCAAGGGCTTCAACTGCAAGCGTTGTTTTTCTTTTTCCCCCTATACTGTGGTAATAAGTACATAAGGGAAGACCTTATTTATTAGACCAGAATCATATAATCCCAGAATTAGAAATAATCTTGAAAGAACTGGTCACTAACCCATCCCCCACACCTCCTTTTTCACTTGCCCCTTGGTTTATCTTTTCTGACGATTTTCTGAGCAAGTTGGTGCTACACGTGCTTTCTATAGGTCACTCATTCAAATATTGATAACTGAACACCTACTGTGTGCCAGGTACTGTTCTAAGCACTAAGGTGCCTGTTGTCATGAAGATTATCTTCTAAAGTGTCTGTTCTCATGGATATGGATGTTAAATCAGTAAATAAGATAATTGTAGGTTGGGTTGTCTCCTTAGGCCTGGGTAACTTGGAGAAAGGGCTGAAATGCAGGCCATGATTGAGTCAGTTGTGCTTTTTTCTACAAATCAGGAACATACAGACCTATTTTTGGTGTTGCATCCTATTTTATTGAGCTTATCCTTCTGAGAGCTCATCATTCTATAGTAGAGTATTAGCAGTTTGTAATACTTTAAGTAAGACATTAAAATTTACTACCCTTCGTATGACAATAACTACAGCTGCTATTTATTGAATGCATGGTATGTGCTGTACTGAGAGCTTTATGTGTGTTCATTCATTAATCTTTACAACAACACATGGGGAGTGTAAGCCTCAGAGAAGTTAAGTAACTTGCTGAAGGTTACAGAACTGTTAAAAAGAGCTGGGTTTTGAACCCAGATAGGCTCCAAGAGTTTAATTTCTTAACTGCTTTGCTGTGCTCTCTTCTGTTGTATTTGAAGATGTCTCCCCAGATTCTTGATGTGAACTTTGATTTGTTTTTCTTTTTCTCATCTTGATGTGAACTTTGAGAGGCTTTCCTGATAAAATTACTAGCACTTTACATTTGTACAAGGACTCAATGTCTCTAATATGTTGGCAGATTTTTGTAGGGTAAGTGGGAACTAAATCCTAAATGTAAACTGGGTATTTTTTGTTTTTTCCCAAACAGTTCCTAGTTTGACTAGCAATAAAAACTACCAACTTAACTACTGGTTACTGAAAAATCATGATTCATTGGGTTTTAGTTAAGCAAAGTTTTCTTAGCATACAGTCCTGATAAAGTCAGTTCTGATTCAGTAAAACAGGAGTACCCTACTCTCTAACCAGTCCCTACTCCTGGCTGCTTCTTATCCCACCAGGGGTTTCTTTAAGCATTTCTGCTTTTCTGCAGATTGACGACCTATTCTTTAAGCATTTTATTAGTAAAAAAAATTAAAGTTATATAGGAGTAATATTTTTTGAAGTTTGGATGGAAAAAAGCCCTAGCCATATCATTTTTGCCCAGAAGCTATAGTATACATTAGAACTGCATGGGGAACAATTTGAAAATACTGATGCGTGGGTGGGCTTCAGTTACAACATTGCTTTGGTATTGCTATTCTAATTTTTGCTTATCACTTTTTAGTCTTTGTGTAATACATATTTTGCCTCTTTGAAATAGCCATGAAAAAAATTTCTTTTTTTTTTTTGGAGATGGAGTCTCGCTCTGTCGCCAGGCTGGAGTACAGTGGCGCCATCTTGGGTCACTGCAACCTCCAACTCCCAGGTTCAAGTGATTCTCCTGCCTCAGCCTCCTAAGTAGCTGGGAGTACAGGCACGTGCCACCACGGCCAGCTAATTTTTGTATTTTTAGTAGAGATTAGGTTTCGCCATGTTGGCCAGGATGGTCTTGATCTTCTGACCTCCTGATCTGCCCAGCTCGGCCTCCCAAAGTGCTGGGATTACAGGCGTGAGCCACCACACCCAGACCACTTTTTACTTTAAAAAATCCACTTCTCTCTATCCAAGAAAAACTTCACACATAAACCATTTGGAAGTGAGAAGTGCATTTTTTTTTTTCCAATTTAAAAATGTCTTTTCTAATTAAGGAAGTATGACATGTCCACTTTAGAAAATTTGGCAAAGAGGCAAATTTTTGAATCTCAAAAATAAATTGGTTTCTAAAGAAGACACAATGTGAACCAGAGCAAAGAATTCTGGGCAGATGTAAGATGGCCCCTGTCATGGCAAGGCTGCTTAGACTCTGGAAGGATTGACAGATGACTGGTGTGACCTTTCCTTTGGATGAAGTCCAAGGTTCCTGAGCAGGGAACGAGCAACTCCTTCCAAGTTCAGTCCTTCCATGTAGATGAAATGGTTCCTCAAAACCTCATGGGAACTATGCAGTCAAAAACATGGGTTAGTGTGAGTTTTTAGGGGAAGGTGAGAACTGTCCTCCCTGAAGAGTTTTTGTAGCTCCACTCCTGTCAGAGAGGGTAGAAGGGAGAAGGGGAGTGGGCGTTTTAGTCATTGAAATTGCTCATTTCACCCCTCTCTCCCTGCTCTGTGTGCAGTGGTCTGACGCCCCCCAAACGCAGCCGTGGGAAGCCAGCCCTGTCTCGAGTGCCCTTCCTGGAAGGTGTGAACGGAGACTCTGACTACAATGGCTCAGGTGAGGAGCAGTGTTCAGGCAGAGCTGAGGGGGCCAGGCCTTCTGAGGAGCCAGCTCTACAGGCTGCTGCACTGCTGGGGCTCTGTACCAGGCAGCCAGTCCCTGAGCTCCCCCAAACTCTTGGGCCCTTGGGCAGGGAGATGGCCCTCTCCCAGGCCAATCATATTCTTTTTTTTTTTTTCTTTTAATTGCATCTTAAATTTGAATAGGTTATACATGCCCATAGTAATAAAAATCAAAAAAGTACAAAAGAGTGTATAATGAAAGCTAGCACTCCCCTCCCTGGAACATCAACTGCTAGCATTTTCTTTTCTATCTTTCCAGAGGTAATCCATATGTATACAAGCCAAAACTTGCATGAATAATTAAGAGAGTGAGTAGAGAAGCCTAATATGCACATGTTCCTCTAAACCATTCCTTTTTTCCAGCTAGTAATATATCTTGGAAATCCTTCTGTGCTTTTTATTGGCTTCCCAGTGTCCCATTATATAGGAATGCCATCATTTGCTTAGCCAGTCCTCCAAAGATGGACTTTTAGATTGTTTTCATTTATTATCATAACCAGTGTTGCAGTGAGCAACCTTATGCATAGATAATTTTATATCCATAGGGAGCCTATCCATAGAAGTAGAATTACTGAATTTAAGGAAGTGTATGTTTGTAATTTTCATGGATACTGCCTGTCCCCATTCACAAACGTTATCAGTGATAGCCTGTATCACTGAATCTCGCACATACATAACCCTGTAGTTTTATGGGCCCTGTCTCCTTGGACAAAGGGAATAAAGGGCAGGGCAGGACCTGGGGGAGAGGCCTGGGGTGGTGCTCACGTGGGACAGGTACAGAGCAGGCTGTTCTCTGAGCTCACCTCTGTCCAGCCCTGCTGTACAGGGGTATGTGCTCCCTGGATGCCCTGTCTTTGAAGTTTCCATCTAACACACAGGCTGCAGGGCTTCTCTTCCTTCTTTCCTTTACCCAACTACTTTATTTTCCCTTAGCATCAGTTTCTTTCTCGTATGTGTGTTGATGGATGCATGCCTGTGTGTTTCATTGCTTTCCGTAATTGTCAGTGCCCAAAAGGCTGGGCTCATGTCAAGATGAATTTGTACAGCATCTCACACAAAGCCAGGAGTGGATTGGCACACTTTGTGCTTCTGGTGGTGACATCTTATTCTTACTTTTAAAACCACATGCTTATTAAAATGATGCCAAAGGATATTGACCTCCCGTAGTTCCATCACCGTAACATGATTGTCTTCATTTCTCTGTGTTGCCTTCTGTTTATTTTAGGCACATTTTTAACAAAATGCTGATCCAAACACATGTACTTTTGTATTCTACTGTTTTCAATTTTTTTTGTACTTTCTTCATGTTGACACATAATCTTTATATATCTCATGTTATTGGAACAGTGTATCTAACAATGCATTATAATTTACTTAACCATTCTATTGTTAGGCATTTGGGTTGTTTCCAGCTTTTAACATTATATGTAATGTAGTGAACCCATATTTTTGTTTAAAATCCTTTTATTCATCTTGAAAGTTATTTTTCTTAGAATAAATTCCCAGAGAAGGAATTTACTGGAACAGGTGGTTCATACATTTTTTAAATGGCTCTTCAGACATACTGCCAAATTACATTCCATAAGGATGGGTTTGGTCTGCAGTTGCATTAGTAGTATGTGATTGCACCAGTTTCTACTCAGTCTACCTCTTTGGTATTGGATTTTATCTTTTTATTGTTACTGCTATTGATTCAATAGGTGCAAAATAGTATCTTATAATTTTAGTGCATTTTTAAAAATTACAAGTAGAGTTAAGCACAGTAGCTCACACCTGTAATACCAGCACTTTGGGAAGCCGAAGTGGGAGGGTTGCTTGAAGCCAGGAGTTTGAGACCAGCCTGGGCAACATAGTGAGATCCTATCTCTACAAAAAATGAATAAATAAAAATTTTTTAAAAGTGAGGTAGTAATATTTCTTTAGAAATAACAATTTCCACTCTGTTAGATTTGGACTTTTTCTTTGGTTGAGTGTGGTCACCTGCCCATTCCAGTGTATAGATGGGGGGAGGGAAAGAGAGGTTCTTCTGTGTGTTCAGAAGCATCTGTGAAGCACTCATTCACATGTGCTAGTGCATTGAGTGCAGAGCAAAGTAAGATGAAAAGATGCAGTGCCTGCCCCAGGGATACCCAGAATCAGGTTCTGACAAAAGAAGACATGCGAAGGACTTGCAGACCGCTTAGCTCTGCTAAGTGCTGTGCATCCAGGTGACCTAGGTGGCCAGGTGTGACCCTGTCAGAAAAGAGCTCAGTTAGCAAGTAATTTTACCAGGATGTCTTCCCTGGCATCTTTGTCCATGAAGCCTCCATCATGAGGACTCCCCACTCAGGGAGGCGCAGAGAGCAGTATGTGGCATTGCCCAAGCTGGATTTTGGCCCTTCTCCCTAAGGCTGTGAGGATGAAGCAGTTACATTTTTCCAGGGAAAGCCATCTTAGGTGTTCTAGTTCAGAGGTCGGTAAACTATGGCCTATTGCCTATTTTTGTATGGTCCATGGGCCAAGAATGGTTTTTACGTTTTGAAATGATTGAAAAGAAAATCAAAAGAAGAATGATATTTCATAACATGTGAAAATTACATGAAATTCAAATTTCAGTGTCCAAAAAATAAAGTTTTATTGGGACATAGCCATGCTCATTCATTTATAGATTGTGTATGTGACTGCTTTCATGCTATAACAGCAGTGTTGAGTAATTGCAACAGAGGCCGTGTTGCCCACAGAAGCTAAAATATTTACTATTTGGCCCTTTACAGAACTAGTTTGCTGACCCCTGATCCAGTCTAACTTCTGAGGAAAGGAGAGGGAAAAGGAAGGGTGGAGGGGATGTTGTGACTCATTCCTGGGTTGCCCCAGTCAAATGGAGGCCACAGGCAGGCCTTTTGGGTACCATTCCAAGTCCCCTTTGGGTGCTGTCTCCTCCCCTCCCCCACCCCCCAGGCAGAAGCCTCCTGCTGCCCTTTGAAGACCGCGGAGACCTGGAGCCCTTGGAGCTGGTGTGGGCCAAGTGCCGAGGCTACCCCTCCTACCCTGCCTTGGTGAGTCTGCCCCAGACGCCACCCTCCTACCTCCCCTGCCTTGCCTTGGGGGCTAATCTGATTGGATTAAGCCAGCAGAGTATGGTGGGAGTCAGAGTGTCTTTAGCTGTAGATGGGAGGGGGGTTTTGCCCCAGCCTGAGTGGGTCAAACTAGCAAGGCTCCCAGCTTGGGGCACTAAAAATAGGCTAAAAGTATGCAGATGAAGGCCAGGGTTTTTAGAGTTTTAATGGCATTTAATAGCATTTATTTATTTCCTTATGAATAAAAGTAACAGGGCCCATTTTAGAGAATCTTTAAAGCTACTGATAATGCTTAGACGTTTTATTAAATATTTGTCACGCTAAGTCCTTGAAATACTGAGGAAAGTATGATTATTCCATTTTCTAAGGAAGAAAACTGACTATTTGTGGTCATTCAGCTAATAAATGACAGGGTTGGAATTTGAGCCCAGGGCTTAAAATGTGTGACGTCAAAGCCTGTGTTCTGAGCCACTGAGTTCAAAATCATCCACAGTCCTGTCTATTCAAGGATAATTTGGGGTGTATATCCACTTACTCTTTTATAGAAAATGTATAAATATGCATATATATGAGACCATACTGCTTTTAGCCTCCCTTTCACCTAACAGCATATCATGAACATGCACATCTTATGCCATTAAACATTCTTTGTCAACATCACTTTTAATGATTGCATCGTCTTCAGTTGTATGCATGTACCATATTTTAACCATTCCCTAGTTGGTCACTTAGATTGTTTTGAATTTTTCACTATGATAAACAGTTGGCAATAAACCTCACTGTAGCTTTACCCTTGTGCACATCCATGATTATTTCCTTACAGTGAATTCTTAGGAGTCCCTTCTTGGGGCAAAGTCTATGCAGAATTCTGATACAAGTTGCCAAGTTGCCGAAAGTTCATTTTGGTTTATACTCACACCAGCAGTAACTAAACTTTTCATTTCTTTCATAGTAGCAGCAGCTAAAAATTCAATTTTTGCCACCTTGATTGTTATTTCTGAACTCTGTCTCAGTTAGAGAGGTAGTGTCCATCTGGCTCTGGAAGATACCACTGATACTAAACCTTTGAGGCATGTCAGAATAATCTGGGGAAAATTTTAAAACAATACCCATGTCAAGTCACCTGCACCCCAGCACTATCAAATTAGACTCTCTGAGGCCAGACTGAGGCATCAATATTTTTTAGAAAACATCCTAGATGATCTGTAGCCAGGATTGGGAACCACCCCACCAACCTCTTACATGTATACAGGACTCTGGGTTTCTCCCAGCCCCTTCATATCTGTGACTTTAACAGCAGTCTTTTAAGATAAGGAGAGGAGGAATTCTGATCCTGTTTGGTCAGATAAGGAAATCATAGTCCAAAGAGGTTGTATTAATACAGTTTGTTGAAGCCATATTGGAAACCATGCTGCCTACTCTAGTCCCTCCTTAGCAGTAGCAGGTGGGAAAAATTCATACTGATCTAGCAACTGAAGAGTTAGGGCCTGGGGCTGCCTGCCTTCACAGGGCTTTCTGCCTTGCCAGCGGTGAAACTGCAGGACTCCCAGCTCAGTCATTAAAGAAGTGATTAAGCTGTGCAGGTTTGGATTTAAAAAACAAACAGAATACCTCACAATGCAAAAACACTAGCCTAAAATTCATCTTTTTTTTTTTTTAAATTACCCTCTTAATTATACATTTTCTGTTATGATTAAAGAAATTCAGCCACCACCTGAACACAACCTGTGTTTTTATTTTGGTGTATGCTCTCCTAGTCTTTTTCCTATGCATTCTTCAGTATGTATTTGCATCCATAGATAGTGGATATAAAGTTTTTAATTTTTTCTGGCTCTTGTCTGTTTTTTTCCTTGTCTTTTAAACATTTTTTCTTTTTTTTTGGTAAGAGTAATATACTGCATTATAGAAGTTTGGAAAAACAGGGGGAAAAAAACAACACAAACCCCACCATTCTAGTGTTGACTCCAAGCATTTTGTATCGTTCTTTCTATTTATTGTTCACATATTCATATTATAGTTGTAATAATAGTGTATGTACACTTATGTTAAGTTTTATCACAAGCTTTGTTACCATGTTGTTTTACATTTGCATAGTATTCATTGAATGAATGGACCATTTATTATTTTGGGACATGAAAGCTCTCCTCAGATGGCAGACTTATCCACCTTGCTTTTGCCCTCGGGAAATTTTTCACAATCTACCCTCTGCAAGCACCCTGGGTTCCGAGGCAGGAACCAGCATGCCTTAGTCAAGAGGAAACATATCAGAGTAGCCTCACTGTCTTGTTTGGTAATCAAGGAAGCTTACAAGGGCTTGTATGGTGGTTCTTGTTAGGACTCTTTACTTCAATCCCAGGAGGGACAGACAGCCTGGGAGAGAGAGTTTTGATCAAATTACACACCCGGTGGGGGGGGTAAGGTGGTTCTTCCTTAGAGTAAATGCATAACCAGAACAACTGCTTTCAGCTGCTTATCTTAAGAGGGATGTCGTGAAATTGGCAGACGTGCAAAGGTAAATAATGAGAGCAGTTTATTATGAGAAGGGGCCCAATGGGACAGCATATGGGAAGTAAGATTGCTCTGTCTCTGGAGAAGGCTGCTTCCTCAGTAAGTTCCCAGTCTTTGCTCCCAGAGCTATTAGCTGTCTGCTCTGGAAGCAGGGGCTGCGTAGGAGGCAGTGGGCTGTGGAGGCCCAAGCCTTGTCTGGTTTTAGTCCCAGTGTGATTTTAGCCAGCTACATCCTGCTTCTGTGCTTGGTGTTTTCCTCTGTCAGCTAACACCTGTCAGCAGACTTCTCAGCATCAGCAAGAGATTGAAATGAGATGATGTGTGAATAATTAGGAGCTCTGGAAACTTTGAAAGTGCTCCCTAGACCTGGATTTTGATTGTTGTGTTGATGCTGCCGGGCATTTTGCTGAGCACCCGCCTTCTCTGAGCCAGGCAAGGCGGGGCTGGATGCCAGAAGCAAACCTGAAGAAGGGCCCAGCTGCTGCCCTTGTGGAGCTTGTTGCCTCAAGGATTAATGCCTCCAGTGGCCCTTGTTTCCACCCACATCATCCCCCTCTCCATCAACCTCCAAGCCCATTCTCTAGCTATACACTGAGCCTCCTCTCTGATCTTACCATGGAAGTGTCACAAATATACCTGGTCCATGTATCAGGAAGGATTGTAGTCAGACAGAAAGGTAGTGGGTAACCAGAGACCTTGTTAGAACCAACTGGATGGCCTTCCTGATGCAGAGCCTTCTTCATAGCCGTGGTACCTAGGGAAGGCCCCCGAGCATTTGAGGTGAATTGCAAAGGTACTAAAGGGAAATTGACAGGAAAAAAAAAGTGACCTGTGCTCTTCTGTCCTAAGGGACATTGGAGGAAGAGGTTTGCCTGTCTGATCTGGACATCAAAGATATCCCACTCAGACCTGATACTCCCCTGGTGTAGGTGCTTCAGCAGTTGGTCCTGCAGCAGGGGCGCTGCTCACCCTGGCCTCCCTCACTGAGTGCCCATCTTCTGTTCTGCCTCCAGATCATCGATCCCAAGATGCCCCGGGAGGGCCTCCTGCACAATGGCGTTCCCATCCCTGTCCCCCCGCTGGATGTGCTGAAGCTGGGAGAGCAGAAACAGGCAGAGGCTGGAGAGAAGCTCTTCCTTGTCCTCTTCTTTGACAACAAGCGCACCTGGTTAGTGGGTGCTGCTGTGAGGGGGCTGAGGGGCACGCCAGGGGTCTGTGCTAGTGAGGTACACAGAGGGGCCATGGATGCAGTTACCCTGGTTTCCACCCAGGTGAAGGGGAAGGCATTACTTGCCAGCAACAGGCCTGTACTTGCCATGTTAATAGTAACTGAGGGGTGTTGCAGATCAGATTCCCTGGGAAACACTCTGAGGTCGAGACTTGCATCAAGAGGCTTATTGAGGAGAGCTGTGGAGTGGGAGTGATGCAGCACTGGGCAGAAGTTGCAATACAGCCCATTTGCTGTCTCACCTCATCCATTGGGCACATCTGGAGCTGGGTGGCTCAACAAGATAGAGATGTCAGGAATTGGGGCTGTGCCTTTTTGCCCTGTGCCAACTAGTAATTGAATGCTACTGCCCCAAGGGAGGGGTGTGGCCTGGGCCAGAGGCTTCCTTGGTGGAGGGTGATTCCTAGTGAGGGACTCAGATGAGAGCCTGTCGGCTTCCAACACTTCCAGTAGCTTCTGGGAAGCATGTTTCTGTCCTGAGGGGGGTTCTGGCCAGTGGAGTGTCCACTACAGGAGACTTGCTCATTTATGGTTTACAGTACTTAAGGTTTCTCTTAGCACCAGCAAGAGAGTACTTTCACCTTAGTTTCTATAGAGTGAGGAGGGAGAACTAGCTAATAAAAATAGTGATAATAGTAGCTGCCATTGAGTGCTTACTGCATGTACTTATGCAGATTGCTTTATATATCTGATCTCTTTTAATCCTCATTTAAGTCTTCATTAATCCCCTCATAATCCATTTTGCAGATGAGGAAGTTGAGGCTCAGAAAGTCCAGATCCTGTAGCCAGAACTGAGATACAAAACAAGATCTTGTTCCAAAGGCCATATTCTTAGCCACATGTTATATTCACCTGGGAAGCTTTAAAAACACACACACAGTGTGCAGGCCCCACTACAGATGAGTTTATCAGTTCCTGGCATCAGCTGTACTTGCTAGCCATTGCCCCCTAATTCTCCAAGGCAAGGCGAGGCTCAGAGCCCCCCAGGGTGGCTCAGCTGGCCCCAGAGGGCAGCAGGTGGGCCTTTCTTAGCCTATGGACCCTGACAACTCTCCAAACAGAGTGAGGGCCCAGAGAAGGACCTAGCTGCAAAACTGATTTCATGCCATTCCCCCACCCTACTCCTGCATATCCTGCTTGCTGCCCTGACCTGCTAGGTTCTTGGTGGCCTCCTGCATGGAGTCTCCCAATTTACTTCCCTCTGCCCTGTACCCTCTCCCTGGTTTTGCTGGTCCTGGCCAAGTGGGGCCACAGGAGCCCCCTGTGAGACCCACTACTGCCCAGCCTCTTACTGTGCTTGCATTTCAGGCAGTGGCTTCCAAGGGACAAAGTCCTGCCCTTGGGTGTGGAAGACACCGTGGACAAGCTCAAGATGCTGGAAGGCCGCAAGACCAGCATCCGCAAGTCAGTGCAGGTGGCCTATGACCGTGCGATGATCCACCTGAGCAGAGTCCGGGGGCCCCACTCCTTCGTCACTTCCAGCTACCTGTGAGGGCGGGGCTGGGCCTGCATCTGCTTGCCCTGCCTCCGTCCCGCGGGGCACAGAGAAGCCTCTTCTGCCCCTGCCAGATGTATGGCCGGCAGCTTCCCCCTCTATGGTAGGCCAGGGACTGGGCTTCCTCCCCACTAGGGGCAAGGCCGCAGTTTTGACCAATTGCATGGTTCTCCTGGCAGGCCTGCTGTGTGCCAAAAACTCCCACCCAAGATCCCTCAGGGGATTTTTTACTGAAGAACCAGTTAGAAGTAGAAAGAGCTGTGGGACTTGGGCCCAACTTAGGAGATGGACCCCACCCAGATGGCAAGAGGTCCTGGGCTCCTTCTTGAGGGGCTGCCTGGCCCCCTCCATCCTGCTCCCACTAACTACACCTCAGGGCGGGTGAGGTTCTGACACTGATCCCAGAGATGCTGTGGATATGCCAGGGTCCCAAGGGGAATCTCCCCAAGCTCACTGTCTCTCCCGCTTATCGCCCATTCTCACACCTCTTCCCTGTCCCATCTTCTGCACCCATTGCTCACCTTTTCTTTTTCTCTTGTGCCAAACTGACAGAAACCGTCACCACACTGGTCCTTTTCTGTAATGTCTCATTCCCCTTGAGGCCAGCTGCTATGCCAGGTGGTGTCTCTGCCAGGCTCCTCAGGGCCCAGACAGAGGCCAGCCCACAACCTGTGACCCCCTCCCCCAGGACATCACCTCCCACCCACAGACCTTCCCTTTTGCTGTCGACACAACTTCCCAGCTCTGCGAGTGTGCCCCCTGGATCAAGGCGGGTCCCCTCTTGTTTTCCTTTGCTGCCACGAGGTGGTCCAAGCCTCCAGAGTAGGCTCCTGTCAGGCTGGGTGTGCGAGTGTCCATCTGTCCACGTGGACGTCGAGGGTGGTTGGGATGGAGCTGTGCCCGTCAGTGGGGTCTGCCCTCTCCCCCCTTTTCTCCTCTCTTCTCTCCTCATGGACTTTTTCTGCAATTGCAGTCTTAAGCTTCACTCTCCACCACCCGGATGGCATGGCGCCTGCCACCAAACATCTTCCTGGCCTGCGCTCTGCCCTGCCCTGCCTAGCCTCTGCTACTCTTACTTCCCAACTTCAGGGAATGCATTACTTTTATTTCAAACTCTCTGCCTCCTTCCTTCTTTCTCTTCAACCCCCTCCCCACCTTCACCTTCTCAAAAATGGAAGGAAAAAAACTGTGAACGGGGAATGCTGACTGACAAACCAACACAACTTTCAGAGGCTTCAGTGTCTGTTCTCTAGACATTTCTTTTCACCTCCTGAGCACCAAAGTCGCAGGGCCAGTTGCAGGCCGCTGATTGCCATGTTGATTTTTAACCTGATATTCTTTTTAATTGTTTTAAATTTTTCATAGGGGAGTTTTGGACAAAACAAAGTCACTGGGGAGATCACTGCCATTTTTACACACTTGACTTTTTAAAAATACAACCAACCAACCACCACAACTTCTTATACATTTGGGACATGAGCCAGAGTTTAAAAGGGAACCAACAAAACACTATAACTTAAAAGGATGGGGTTTTGGATTTTGTATAATAATAAAAACAATACAGCATATGGCTAGGGAAGGACATGGTGTATATAATTGTAAAATACTGTTCTAAATTATTCAGGCCTATAGTTTCCATTATTGGAGTCCTCCATTGTGTGGCCACACAGTGTCGTTGATTTAAAGGAGCCAGTGCTTCCCCTCTCCCCAGGTAGTTGGTCAGCTGTGGACTCTGTGACCTTTGTCTAAACCTGTGTTGTAAGATCTTGGGACTTTCTCCCTCTCTTTCTATGTCTATCTCTTCCCCCCAACACTTTCTCTTCTTAGTCTCTCTTTATTTTTCAATCTCTGAATCTTTTAGTCTCTCTCTCTGAGTCTCATTTTTTAAAATGCTCTTTTAGAATGGGAAACGGCTCAGATCCTGCTGTGGCATGGGGCCTATGTGTCTCTGTCGCGTCTGCTGTGAAGCACATGATGCTCTATTTATTGTAGAAAGTGACTTTATTTGCTTTCTAGAATTGTTTATAACAGATGGTATAAGAGAGGTAATAAACAGAGAAAAATCTATGCTTGTAAAGAATACAAAAGTTAATTTTACCTACTATAATATGACTGTCTGAAACTTATTTTCTCTCTGAGAAATAAATGTTCTAATGGGCAGTAGTTGCTGTGTTGTGTTTAATCAGTAGGGACCTACCCCCTACCCTTCTCTTCCCGTTCCCTACAGCCACCTCTTCAACAGGCCAGGACCATTAAGAATGGGGTTGTTTAGCTGTTGCAGTTTCCTAGCTAGTGAGGGCTGTATCTTTTTTTTTTTTTTTTTTTGGGACAGGGTCTCTGTTGCCCAGGCTGGAGTGCAGTGGCATGATCATAGCTCACTGCAGCCTCAATTTCCTAGACTCAAGAGATCCTCCTGCTTCAGCCTCCCCAGTAGCTGGGACTACAGGCACGTGCCACCATGCCCAGCTATTTTGTGTTTGTCGTTTTTAGTAGAGACGGAGTCTCACTGTGTTGCCCAGGCTGATCTCAAACTCCTGGACCCAAGCAATCCTCCCGCCTTGGCCTCCCAAAGTGCTAGGATTATAAGTGGGAGCCACCATGCCCAGCCTCTGTCTATCTCTTGGACCCCTGGGAGCAGTGCGAAGATGTTCTCTGACTTTGCTTCCCTCCTGCACAGCGCTGGCACCTTCTGGTAGCTATTGAAAGGTCTGTCCTACCTTCCCATGCCTCGCCTTCCCTGAGGCCATGTTCCTTTAGGAGCCTCTGCTCCTCATTCAGAAGGAGAGTGACCCTTTGGACACACCTGGCACTTACTTACCAAGCTTGCTGAACTCGAGAGTCTAGGATGCGCACACCTCCTGTTTCATTGCTGCTGTTTTAATTCTATAGATGGGTAGCTGGGACACACACACAGGGGAATATAGGCCTCACTCCTCTTAAAGCTGGAAGGCATCCTTGAGCCTACCTGGTCTTCATTTTAAAGACAAGGGAACAGACTAGCAAAATAAAAAGACCAAGGTCAGCCAGCTGAGAAATTGTGGCAGAATTCTGGGACAAGGATCTGGCCAAGGCTTTCTTTATGGACTCCACAGCATTTCAAGACTCCACTGGCCTATTCTGTATCGTGTTCCTCTCTCAGTGGCTGTGGCTCTGGCATTTCTGGGTGGGAATGTCCTGAAAAGCAGAAGCAGAGGAGAGTTCCCAGAGACAAACTGCTTAGTTGCTGGGCATGGAATAGCTTTTCCCCTGTCCCTACTCCTATCCCATTCTGGTCCTACCTGGCTCCTACGCTTGTCTCAGTGGTGTAGCTGAGGACTCAGCGGTCTGTTGATCACTTCCTCGATGGGGCCTTTGACAGCCTTGTCACTGAAGTCAAAAAAGTGTCGAAGTTCTCGTTTTGGCCTAACTGATAAAAGTACGGCTGGTGTGCTGATAATCCTTGTATTATGTTTTGGGGCTGCAAAGACACACACCCTGGTCTCAAGACACAACCTGATTTATAAGATACATCTCACATAACTCCGCGTAAGACCAGCGTGAGAGTCTCAGACATGTGGAAGCGTTTAGGAGAGACATGTTTGGTTGGGCAGTAATGAAAGCTTTCAGAAGCAGCAATTAATTCAAGCCTTGACAAATGGGGTTAAGAAAGACTTTATGAATTGTAAGTTGAATTAAAAAGACATTTGCAAAATATTTACAAAATATTTAGGGTGAAATTACAAGCTCATTCTAGAAAACATTTTAGAAATAAAAGTGGCCAGATGGGTAGGATTTTAGCACGCGAGGCTAAGAAGCGGAGGCAAAGTCAAGAGAGAGATTGTGTATATTCCAGCTCCAGTGACTAGCTGACCTCCCATGTGACTGGAAGCCGCTGAGGTGGCGAGCAGTATATCGGGCTTAAAAGCCCTGTCACTGTCACTCACTGTGTGACCCTGGGCCTCTCTGAGACTGATGTAATAAAGGATCCCGAAGACAGGGCAAGGTGGGTGCCATTCATATATGGCAGGTAGCAGCATTCATTGAAAGATCTGAACAGGGCAGAGACTTGACTGGAGCTTGGCAACTAACTAAACTCAAAGTTAAAAAGCAGGAGTGTTAAGACAGGATACTGGGTGACTGCTGGAGGGATCACTGTGGGTTTTGAAGGGAGGAGAAAGTATAGTTTTTTGATGAGTTTGTGTTGTCTATGGGACATCTAAGAAAAACCTCCAGCAAGCAGATGGGAGTTGAGCCCAGAGTTCAAGAGAAAGATGGGAGCAGATGACAGAAATGTGGGCACACTGGAGACCACCTGGGCAGTTAGAAGAATGGCCAAGGACAGCAAGGAAGGCGAAGGACAGACCCGAGGAAAGCCCCTTACATTTAAAGTCTGGGATTGGGGAGAGGGAGAGACAGCACCTTTGGAGGGGTCTGTTCTCCAGGGAGGGCCTCACAGGGAATGTCAAGCCCTCATGCCACAGATGGAAGGGAGAGGCAGGTCAGATGTGCTCGGCATCACAAACAGGAAAAGGCAGGGCTGGACCAGAACTCAGCACCCAGCCCTTCCTGCTCTCCACAGACTTACATATTACTCAAAGTAGGCAAAAGTGTCCTTAATAAATTTTATCAATGTTGTGATTGAAATTCATGAACTCAAGTCTAAAATGATACTGTGATATTGGGACGTGTGTTGGAGACACTCTGACTCTCGGAATAGAGAATCCCATTCTCCTAACAAGTTTTAAAAAATCATTGAAAGCATTTGCCAAAATCCCTGGTCAGCTTGGCTGCTTCCATTAATGTATTAGATGCCATTAGCACCTGAGTGTGAATGTGCCGGTGTTCAGACGGGCTCTCCTGACCTGGCTAGGCTCTGAGCTTCACTTTGAGAGAAGAGCAGGGGCTAGTGGCAAGACTGCCAAGATCGGAGCAGTGCTGAAGGAGAGATAGAGGGTGTGGGCCTTGACTACCCCGAGTCTGCAGGCCTCCCACAGTGTCTGCAGTAGGGCAGTAAGTGTGCAGGTCTCTGGTCCTGCTGGCGGCAGCCATCTGGCCTCTCCTGAAGCTGGGATGAGGGAAGGAGGTCTTTGGAGGAGGGAAGTGGTTTCTCCAAAAGGTGGGGCAGAAGTTTCTTACTCTGTGGTGAGGAAGAAGTGCCAGGGAGATACGTGCTGGGCTAGAGCTGGAGGGGAGTGCTGGCTCCACCCTGGTGATAGGGGAGAGCGGCAGGGAAGTGCTGGGGAGAGAAGGGCTGGGCCCCTGGTGAGGGCGCGACCTTCAGACCTGGCCCACGGACCTAGGTGAGGACAGGCGCTCTTGTTTTTGAGCCCAAATGTTGCATTTTCCAAGACCACTCTGACCCACCACGCTCCCGACCCTGGGCCTATACAACCCGCGAGACCCTATTGGGCACACACACACAGGCGGCTGGAAGTCCAGAGGAGCGGAAGAACAACACACCGAAAGGCACCAGCAGATGCCGACAGGCTATCCACTGCACGATGACGTGGAATTTGGCGGGGGGCGGTCGGAGTCCAGCTGCCGGGCAGCCCAATTCCAGGGGAACACCACCTTCCCACTTCATCCTCCTTCTGGCCTCCCCATTCACCTCATTAGAGCTACCTCCACTCAATAAAACCTTGCACCCATCATCCAAGCAAGCCCACAGGTGATCCTATTTTTCTGCTACACCAAGGCAAGAACCCAGGATACTGAAAGCCCTCTGTCCTTGTGATAAGGCAGAGGGTCTAATTGAGCCGATTAACACAAACTGTCTGCAGGTGGTTAAACTGGAAGAGCACACTGTGACACATACCCACTGGGGCTTCCGGAGCTGTAAACACTCAAACCTTAGACGCTGCAGTGGGGTCGGAGCCCACGCTCCCCATGACCTGCCTGTCTGCATGCTCCCGCTAGGGGTTTGAGCTACGGGGCACCAAAGAAGTGAGCCACAACCCCATCGCATGCCCAGCGAGGGGGATAAGGGAACTTTTCCCATTTCACTGGCACCTGGGGTGACCTTCTGTCTGCCCTTTCCCTTCGAGGGTGGCAGAAGGTAATCGGGGATACGTACGTGTGTGTGTGTGTATGTATACATACGTATTCTCTTCAACTTTAATAATAAGGCCAGAACTCCCAGGCTACACGCAAACACTCTACTACTGAGCTCTACCCCCATCACAGGCTACATAGAGTCAAAAAAGCTAATTGTCCCCAAATTTCAGAAGGGCTGTGGTGCTGTTTCCGAGAACATTTTGTGTCCTTTGCTTGACACCCGTAAGGCTGGTTGGAAGAGGGTGGATTCAGTTGAACTCCTGAAGCCGTGTCTCAATCCCTTCCTCTTCCTTTCTGCCTGGTATTGGTCCCTTTGGGAGATGCAGAAGCCATACTGGGGATGCAACTTTGATGGTTCCTCATGGGCAGGGAGTGTCACATAAGGACCCAGGGGTAGACCCCTTCCCTCCAGCTTCACAGTCCCAGGTGACACCTGAAAGCGATTTTATCTAAGCTGGTCATGAAAGATTATAAAATTTGTGGGAGTTTTTGTATGTAATGTGGGAAAATTTTTAAGTGCAAAGGAGAAATTAAGAACTGCCCTTATTCTGACCACGCAGAAATTACCATTTTAATGGTCTCTTGTTTTTTCTAGGTAGAGCATGTATTTTAGTTTCTTGTACTGGGTGGTTGAGAAGTCTGTTAGCTCTCTGACATCACTGTGGAAGTTCATGGTACAACGGGAATGCAAGTCCTCCCCACGCCTCCTCAGCCTAAGTCTGGCTTTTTCTCGCTTGCTGTGGATTGTGGACTGGCCCAAACCAAGCATTGCCTGTTTGTTCCTCTGTTTTGTTAAAATATTGCTAGTCTCCATAGCATTTGAAATTAGATGGGAGCTACATATCTTCATCCTGACAACTTTGCTCTCTCGGGTCAATTTCCATGGAATTCAGTCCTAGACCAAATTCTGCCCCATGTACAAACACCTAATGAGTGAGGAAGCTACCATATGGCCATATAATTCTCCTCTTGATTGAGAAGTTCCCACCTCTGCTTTCGGGTACAGCCATCAGCATCAGGAACGAAGATCACTCCACAGCAGATACAACATGCTTCTGAGGGCAGGACCAGTTAGTGGAGTAGTCAGGTCGGGAGCAGGAGGAACAGAGCCGGAACTTTGAGTATTTGCATGTTTTAGATATAGTTTTACATACAGTAACTCTGGCACACAAATCTTAAGTTTAATCTCTATGAGTGTTTATATGTGTACCCACCCATGAAACTGGGACCCAGACCAAAATACAGAAAGTTTCCAGTGCCCCAGAAGGTTCCTCATGACCCCGCCCAGTCAGGACCCCCTCTGCAAGTGTAACTACCATCCAGACTTGTATTGCCCTGAGTTAGTGTTGCTTGTTCTTGAACTTCACATTAATGGAATCGCACAGCTTGTGCTCTTTTGTGTCTGGCTTCTTTCATTTAACATTGTAGCTCTGAGCTCCACCCTGTTTTGCATGTGGCTATAGTTTGCTTTTTGTCGTTGCTGAGTAATAGTCCATCATCCAAACACACCACAGTTTGTGTATCCATTCTCCTGCTGATGGGCACTGGGTTATTTCTGGTTTAGGGCTGTTATAAATAACACTGCTGTGAACATTCTTGTACATGTCATTTGATGGACATAAGTGCTTGTATGTCCCAGGAATGGAATTACTAGGTCACGGGGCAGATATATGTTTAGCTTTAGTGGATTCTGCCAGTTTCCCATTCGGTGTTCAATTTACATTCCCTCCTGTATTCATCTGATCTTGCACAGCTCCCCACCTGTATTAGTCTGATCTCTCCCAGCTATGAATACATACCTGAGACTTGGTAATTTATATGAAGAAAAAAAGAGGTTTAATTGGCTCATGGTTCTGCAGACTGTATAGGAAGCATGGCTGGGGAGGCCTCAGGAAACGTAGAATCATAGCTGAAGGGGAAGGCGAAGCAGGCACATCTTACGTGGCCAGAGCAGGAGGAAGGGAGCAAAGTGGGAGGTGCTACACACTTTAAAACAACCAGATCTGGCCGGGCACGGTGGCTCACGCCTGTAATCCCAGCACTTTGGGAGGCCGAGGCGGGCGGATCACGAGGTCAGGAGACCGAGACCATCCTGGCTAATATGGTGAAACCCTGTTTCTACTAAAAATACAAAAAATTAGCCAAGTGCTGTGGCAAGTGCCTGCAGTCCCAGCTACTCCAGAGGCTGAGGCAGGAGAATGGCATGAACCCAGGAGGCAGAGCTTGCAGCGAGCCGAGATCATGCCCCTGTACTCCAGCCTGGGCGACAGAGCGAGACTCTGTCTCAAAAAAAAAAAACAAAAAACAACCAGATCTGAGTCATGATCCAATCACCTCCCACCCGGCCCTTCCTCCAACACTGGGAATTAAAATTCAACATGAGATTTAGGTGGGGACACATATCCAAGCCATATCAGAGTGTAGTTGCTCCACATCTGTGCCAACACACAGTACTGTCGGCCTGTGGCGTTTGCTCCAGACTCGCTTGTTGAGTGACTTCCATTAAGCTCCACTGTGCAGCAAGGCCTCTGTTTTCCTTTATAGTACTTTCTGGCTTTAGAGGGAGAGTTATGAACTGCCAAGGTGCTTTTCAACTGGGGAATCCTGATTGACAGGATGGTGAGGGGGGAGAGCTCCCTGGAGTGGATTTGCTGCTGATCCTGTCCTGGACGCCAGGGCATGAATGCACCTGGCTCTGCAGCCCAGGCTTCTCTTAGCACCCACTTCCGTACTATGGTGCCACCCAGATCCCTGCATGAGCTGTTTGGGAAATAGGGTCACACTGGACAGTCCTTTTTAGTTCAGAGCAACACAACCGTTCCCACCTCATCCTCCCCGTCACTGCCATTGGGCTCTGAGGACCCACTTCTGCTCGAGGGTTGCTTTTTTATTTTCTGTTTTTGTTTTCTTGAGATAGGGTCTCACTCTGTTGCCCAGGCTGGAGTGCAGTGGCTCGATCACAGATCACTGCAACCTGTGCCTCGTGGGGCTCAAGCGTTTCTCCCCGCTCAGCCTCCCAAATAGCTGGGACCACAGATGTGTGCACCACCATGCCCGACTAGACTAATATGGTATTTTTTGTAGAGATGGGGTTTTGCCATGTTGCCCAGGCTGGTCACGAACTCCTGGGCTCAAGGGATTCACTGGCCTTGGCTTCCCAAAGTGCTGGGATTACAGGCGTGAGCCACTGTGCCAGGCCTGAGGGACCCATTTTTGAATACAGACCCCAGCCTGTGTCCTGAGGTGTTATACTTACCAGTGGCGCAGAAAGGACCCCTGCGCATCGCACCCATTGTGTCCTTGTCTACTGGCTGATGCCCAAAATTCTACCCTTAGTGCTTCATGCTTTTACCTCTCAAGGGCATGATCCTTGGGGACATGGCAGTGACGCTGGTTAGAGTGGGCCTGTTTTCCTTTAAGTGACTGGTATCCCAGTGTGAACAAAGGATGTGTGAGCAGGTTTCGATAAGGCAATACAGCAAGGACACTGAGTCCTTGAGGGGAAGGTTTAAAAGGAGATGAAAAGGGCCTACTTGCAGCTGGCTGACCTTGGTGCCACAGACGCACATTTCAGCCATCAAGGATGAAGGCTCAGAAGACTCTGAAGCAACTTCAAAGGAATCGCTCGGATCACAGGTGGGGTGAAGGTTGGAGATAAGAAGGCAGGGCCAGGGAAAGAGACCCAAGGGAGCCTCATTTGGAAGCAGAGCTCTGGAAACAAAAGACTGCAGAGCCAGGGTCAAGCTGGGCAACTGTTTGAAGCCGGCCCCATCCTCAGGTGCAAGAAAGAGCATCCTCTGGGTCTAGGCCTGAGTTGTGTGCGGAGGACACAGGCTTTCCTGGGTGGGCCCTCAGGCTTCTGGCTCCACTCGTGCCTGTGGCACACACACAGATTTTGATAGCCAGAGCCTCGCCAGTCCTCCTTTTTCTGCTCCCTGTCTCTCCCGGGACCAGGACTTGGCCTCTCCCCTCTACCTTCCCTTTTCTTCCTCCTTCCCCTGTCTCCTTCTCTTTAAATTTTGTGATTTTTAAGTTCAACTGATTTATTGTCCCTCCTTGTCCCCAGCCTCCTAGTTCTCCTCCCCAGAGGAAACCAGTTTCACCAGTTGCATGTGTAACTTTCCAGAGATACTTTATGCACACGAATGATGTGCATGTCCCCTTTCTCTATACAAATGGTAGCATACTTTTTATACTGTTCTAGGCCTCAGTTAAAATTTTAAAATTAAATATCGAGTAGATACAAAAATAGTATAGAATATATATACATTTTAAAAACACTCACAATACAATAGGCCAGCATGGGTACCCACGCCCTGTTCTAGACAAAGAAGCTGGGCTTTTGAAACCATGTACCTCTCTCCAGGCCCACCTCCTCTTCCCCTAAATACTACCATGAATTTTACGCTTATCCTGCGCTTTTTGTTTCTTTATAATCCTACTGCTTGTTTATAATAGATTACAATAAATATATTTTTATACTAAATAAGATAAATGTAATAAACATTGTATGTAACGGACATAAATATATATATAACACATTAATATGGCATACCGCCTCACTTTTTTGGATTATGAACAGTTTTCTACAGCTTGCTTTTATTTCACCCATAATTATAGTTCTGAAGTTCAGTGTACTGATATGCATGTCTGGAGTTAGTTCATTTTTCACTCTTGTATAGAATTCCATTGCACGGGGATACTATGATTATCTTCATTGGACTATTTATTTATTAATAATATTATTGTTTTCTAATTTATTTTTTGAGACAGGGTCTCACTCTGTTGCCCAGTCTGGAATGCAGTGGTGCAATCATGGCTCACTGCAGCCTCAACCTCCAGGGCTCAAACGATTCTCCTACCTCAGCCTCCCAATTAGCTGGGACTACAAGCATGAGCCACCACACCTGGCTAATTTGTAAAACTTATTTTATAGAGAAGAGGTCTCACTGTGTTGCCCAGGCTGGCCTTGAACTCTCAGCCTCAATAGTCCTCCTGCCTCAGCCTCCCAAAGGGTGGCTTGTGCCTGCTGGGATTACAGGCATGAGCCACTGTGCTTGGCCTCACTGGACTATTTTAGGACATTGGGTTGCTTTCAATTTTGGGCTTCTAGGAACAGAGCAGGTACAAATGTTCTTAATTGTTTCTTCTGGTGTGTGTTGGGGGGAATGTTGGGGGGTGGGGGTTGGGTAAGAACTTCTCTAGGGCATTTGCAAGGTCACTGAGAAAGTACATTGTCAACTTCAGTAGATAATGCCAAAGTTTTAAAAAGTGGTTATAACCATTCACACACCCGCTAGTAGTTTGAGCATTCCTCTGGCTCCACTTCCTCACCAACACCTGCAATTATCAGCTTTTTAATTTTGTAGATGGTTTTGTGTGAAATTGTAACTCACTGTGGTTTTAGTTTTCATTTCCCTCGTTATGCATGCTGCATTGTTTTACTTAAAATATGTCTTGGTGACTATTCCATATCAGAGCAGTGAGGACTTCCTCCTCCTTTCTTGGCTGGAGAGTGTTCCATCGTCATATGAAAATCTTGTGGTCAATTTAACCCGTTCCCTATTGATAGACACTGAGTGGGCTCCAGCCTTTTGCAGTCGATTCTGCGATGCATAACTTTGTCATGCATGGTCGCCGGAAGCAGCTGCGTGGGGCTGCTGGACATGTAGGTTTCCATTTCACCATTTCCATTCCAAAGTCCATTCCTATCTTCCTTCCATTTGTCCCTCCACCATCCACCAGGCTCCACCTCCCACAAAACTCCTCCAGGGTATCTCTACCAGCATCTCCTTTTTCTTTCACCCTTTCTCCTCCTTCCTTCCTTCCTTCCTTCATGCTTCTTCTTCTTCCTTCCTTCCTTCCTTCCTTCTTCTCTCTCTCTTTCTCTCCTCTCCTCTCTCCCCCCCCTCCCTCCCTCCTCCTTCTTTTCTTTCCTTCTTTTTTTCCTTTTTTGATCAGGATGCCATCACCAGGCTGGTGGTGCAATCATATTCACTGTAGCCTCAAACTCCTGGACTCAAGCTATCCTCTTGCCTCAGCCTGCCAAATAGCTAGGATACCGGCTGCTGGCTGGCCTGGCCACATAGAGACAGGGTCTTGCTGGCATGGCTGCTTGGCTGGTCTCAAACTCCTAGGCTCAAGCAATCCTCCCTGCTCAGCGTCCCCAGTCACTGCCAGACAACTTTCTTATGAACATCCCCATCTCGAGAATTCAGGTTAGTATTAACTGAGGGATTAGACTTTGCCTGGCCCTGAAAGAGAGAAAAATAAGCTGACCACCACTCTAGAGAGTGTTTAGTCTCAAAAGTGGGCACAGTAACACACACACACACACACACACAAAACCAACCAACCAAACAAAAAAACAGGTTAAGGCAGACAAATCCCAACCCATCCCCTATGTGCTATGCCCTGGGCAAACCCTCTGACATCCCTCAGACTCAGCTTCTTTCTCTATGAAAAGGGACAATAACACTTACCTCTTGTGGGTGTGAGGCAGATGAGGGCCAATGTTAATAAACCACTCACATTCATGCACTCACTAGTCCAAGCTTTCATTGTTGTCAATGATAATTCTAATTCGAGCAAGCTATGAAGAGGCTATGACAGGCACAAAATCAGCCAGAGGGGAGCCCACATTGGAGGGGAGCCCACATCAGAGGGCGTCCTGGAGGAGGAGATGATTGAGCTGCTTCTATCAAGGTAAGCATTGTATAGGCAAGTGGGAAAATGTGCATGAATGCATGGTAGGGGATGGTGAGAAGATTCTTGAAGGAGAGATCTGCAAAATCAGAAGCATGGAGAGTGAGGGAGGAAAGATTTGGACGTGTTTGGGAACCAGTGCGTAAGTGGGGAGAGATGTGGATTGTAAAGGGTGTGGGACCTACTGCCCGAGAGGTGGCAAGAGCTCCATCTTTGAGAACTCCGTGGGCAAAACGAAGTCCTGGGGTGGGCCCAGGAATTGGCCCTGCACCAGAAATTCAGATGCACACTTGTGTTTGAGAATCGCTATTTTCATCTGAGGAAGGAGGTGCCGCCCAGGATGAAGGGATGTGGGGTTCAGTAGAGCAGGACCCTACTACCAGAGAGCCCAGCAGTTAGTCTGCAGGGGGCTTTGCTTTGGGAGGAAGCCTGGGGGCTGGTATTGCTTTTGACTCAAGATACTCACCTCCCCCAGCTCTGCTTTGATGTGGTATCCTGCAGGCATAAGGACTGCCATGAGCTGGCACCTGGGGCATTGCATGGGAAAGGAAAAGATGAATTGCATGTGCCCTCCAGGAAGTTTGGAAGCCAGTCTGGAGAGTGGGAAGCCAGGGCTGACTAAACATCTATAGCAACCATTTCCAGCTAAGAGCTTTAAACTCATTAGTCTCAATCTCCCAACAGTCCACGAGGGTTGGAGGCATTATGTAATTGTCATGTCCCTTTCCTGCACAGATTGAGCCCCAGAGAGGTTGAGTAGCTTGGGCAAGGTCACACAGCTGGGAAGTAGTGGAGCTGGAATTCACAAGTCCATCTGATTCTAGAGCCCATGCACAGTGTTTCTTTCTCTCCCTTCCTCTTCCACCTCCTCTTTCTCCTCCTCCTCCTTCCTCTCTCTCTTTTAGATATTGCATTTACATGGTCTCAAAATCAAAGGGTACAAAAGGATATACAGTGATAATCCTCCTCCTCCTATTTCCCAGTTTTCCTTCCTAGAGAAAACTAACGGTACTCGTTTCTTGCAACTAGCTTTAGAATATTCTATTCATATATAAATGAGAATATTCCATAGATATTCTTCCCCATTTTTTAGACCAAGAAAAAAAAAGAAAAAAAAAAAGGTGGCATCCTATATGTACTGTTTGGCACTGAGGTTTTTTTTTGTGTGTTTTTTTTAACCTAGTATTTATTGGTAGTCTTTCTGTATCAGTTCATAAAGAGCCTTTCCTTATTCTGTTTATTATCTGCATATTCAACTTATCCTCTATTTGGTGGATGTAGAGGGGGCTTCCGACCTTACGCAGTTACAACCCATTCTGTGTGAGCATCCCTGACCTCAGGTGCAGAAGGCATGAGCAGCACATCTGTCAGATAACACATCTGTCAGATAACACCCTAGAAGGGGAGATGCTGGTGCCACTCATTACCTTCTCCTCAAATCTGCTCACAGACTTAACCATAATGACACTTCTTTCTTCTATAATCTGGCTGCTCAGGCATGTTCCTCTGACAGCACTTTCTCCCACAGACTCTGTTGCCAAACTTGAGTCTGCCCACCACGTGCAGCAAAGCCAAGCACTGACATTGGGATTTGCAGCGAGAGAAAGCGAGGCATTTACTGCAGGGCACCAAGGAATGAGAGTCAGGCAGCTCATGCTTAAGTCCTGAACTCCTCAGTGGCTCACAGGTAAGGGTTTTTAAAGGCAGGGAGGCAGAGGTTACAGGCAAAGTCATAAATCAATTCGTGGAGGCTGTGTATCGGTTTGAACTAAAAGGGTGGGACACCTTGAAGCGGGGCCTGCAGGTCATAGGTGAATTCAAAGACCCTCTGATTTGTGATTGGTTAAGGAGGCAAAGCTTTGTCTAAAAACCTGGGGTCAGCAGAAAGGAATGTTGAGCTCTGGACTGTGGGCGTGACTTCCTCCAGGCCCCTCAGGAAGAAATGTTGAACAAAGAATGGTGGTCTGAGTTCAGTCCTCGGCTCCCAACTGAAGTCTCCGTGCCAGTGGATGGCATTTTGCACTGTGGGGGGCCTGGGTTTCTGAAAAACAACTCAGAAACGTACATTAAGATGTTATCTTAAGTTTCAATAGGGAACCAAGTATTTTGTGACTAACTTCCTTGGCTATTTTCTTAAAAAAGCTATTATTACCTTCTTGCTTATTGTGTTCATTTACTCTCAGAACTAGCTAGGTGCCTGGAATTTCCCTTGAAAGAACTCAAGATTTTCCTTTATTTCCATTCCTGGCAAGGGAATTATGCCTGGCAGGCCCTTAAACTCTGTCTCAACTCTGACTATCTGGATGCTGGTCCTGTCTTCTGGGCACTGCTGCGGGGAGGGGTGGGTGGCTCTGCCCCTGTGCCCAGCACACAGTAGTGGGCACTCAGCATGGGGGAGCTGCATCTGCTCTTCTGGGGCATTGTCATTTACCTTCAAGGAGCATTTCCTCATTTGGTCCTCACAACAGCCTTGTGGGTACCTGGCAGGAACCGTCATCCCCACATTACAGGTGGGCAAACAGGGGCTCAGGGACACCCTGATTTGGCCTTGGCCTCATTGGCTGAGGAGGAAATCCAGGCCCCCTGACTCCCCACACAGTCTCACTCCTCGCCCCGCCCCTCCACACTGCCTCCCAGCGGCTGCTGAAATGCAATTAGTCAAGGAAGGACCTGCTTTTCAGCTTTATACTGTCTTGTTATTCCACACACAGAAATACCAATGGCACAGGGCCATCTCAGCCTGTTTTTGTTTGCCAACAAACATGAGAAAGATTAGGATATCTAGCCAACATTTTGTGAGTCCTCACAACACTGCAGGCAGGTCTCTGTGCACATATGTGCTCATCTACTTCTCAGAAACAGAGGGGTGGGGGCTGGTATCACCCCTGCTGCACAGATGAGGATAACAAGTAGCAGGGAGCAGAGCCAGGGTTTAAACAGATCCCACAGTTTTGGATTTTTTTTTTTTTTTTTTGACAAGGTCTTTCTCTGTCACCCAGGCTGGAGTGCAGTGGTACAATCATTGGTTCACTGCACCCTCCGCCTCCCAGGTTCAAACGATTCTCCCATCTCAGCCTCCCAAGTAGCTGGGATTACAGGTTCGTCCACCACCACGCCCAGCTAATTTTTGTATTTTTACATGTTGCCTGGCCATGTTGTCCAGGTCGATCTTGAACTCTTGAACTCAAGTGATCCACCCACCTTGGCCTCCCAAAGTGCTGGAATTACAGGTGTGAGCCACCGTGCCTGGCCAGATCCCGTGTTCTTAATTCCTCCTATCAATCAATTACATTAGTTATAGGATACTGATAAATTGTCATTATCAATGTAATTCAAGCCTCTGCTGAAACGGTGGCGATCTACTTGGTATGATTTCAGAGACAACAGGAAGGTCCTTTACGCGTAAGAAACTAGACGCCTTCCCACCCAGCTTCGAGTCACTCACAATTGCACAACTCGAGCTCCATCCTTTTCGCCCATGACTTTGAGCCCCGTTGAAACAAGATCCTGCCAGGTGTTTCTCAGTCTTCTAATGCTCAGGCCTGCTTTTCGTGCCATAAACAGCTCTGTCCCTTTCTGTAGTTCTGATTATGAAAACAAAAGGTTCTTCCCACATGTAAAATTACACAGTACTCTTAAATATGTCTTCTCGAACTCCATTGCCCCATCCCAGACTCAGGACTAGCCTCCGGCGCGCTTACCGCTGTCTCTGCTTTCCGCACTCCCTGCAGATTTTAGCTCCCATCTCGTGTCCTCTCTCCAGCTCCTCCTGCCTCCTGCATGTTGGTTTCACCATCCACTTACCAGCCCCGCCGATGGTGCCCTGGCCTCCCAGTTCTTTGACCTCCTCTCCCCAGTGATCTTCTGGGGCTCAGCACTCAGGTTCACCGTCAAGCTTGAGCCCTCCAGAGAAGCCACTGTCAAACGTCTTTCCGGCTCCTACCTTGAAGCCATCGCCCCCTCAGGGCCCTACAGTCTACTGACCTCACCCCCATTCAAATCCCTACTCCCTCCTTTACCAGCCTAAATTCCAGGGTTAGTTATTCTAGTCCCTACCTTTTCTGTACTCTCCCCTCTGCACCCCAAGCTGGACTGTACTCGCTTGGCAAAACCCCAATCCAGTTAGATCCAGCTCTCTGCCAGCTCTGCCTGGTCTACTGTGTGTCTTACTTGCTTATTTTATTACCTCTGACACCCCCACCAGCATGTTGACCCCACGGGGACAGGGGCTATGTCCCTGCTACTCTGCCCTAGCAGCCAAAGAGTATCTGGTACATAGTAAGTGCATATTCATTAAAGTATATAGTTGAAGAACGATTTTTTTCCTGGGTGTGGAGAAGGATCTGAGAGCAGGTTTACCATAGTATCTGGAAAAAAGTAGAGGGTGGAAGTTGCATTGTGTCCAAGTGGGCTAGAGGAGGGTCGAGGAGGCAGGTATAAGGAGGCAAAGCCCAGGGGCTCCTTCAGTTTGCCCAAGAGAATGCCACCATTCTTTCCTAATTAGCTCTTTTTGGTCTGAGAGAAGATCTTAGAAGAGTATTTCATTCTTGAGCTCTAATCATAGGATTCTGAACCTTTACTAAACTGTTGCTTCCTCCAGTCTTGGTTACTTAAGGCTCCCGAGCCAACTTTTGGATGGCTGTGATTATCTGGGATGTCTCAGGAGTGACTAACCACTTACCTCTTCCAAGTTCTGAATTTTACAACAGGAAATTGAGCCCAGAGAACAGAAGGACACATGGGTGCTGCTGGTAGAGCCGGAACTGGAACCCAGATCTGCCTCCAGTCCCGGGCTCGTCTGCCACCGTGTGCCATGCCCTCTCTCTGTTGTCACATGCAATCACTTGCCTGATTGTCCACACCCTTAAAAGAAGCAGAGAAAATGTTTGGTGTAATCCACACTGAACACTCAGATGAACAATGCTGTGGGAGGGAGATGGTTAAAAAAAAAAAAAGTAAAAGAGGAAGAAAAGAAAAATGCAGCGGAGAACAGATTGAAGGATCTGACAAGGCTCTGGTGAACCTGCAAAACTTACTTCCTGGGCGACAGCACAGTTCTCGGGACTCTGCATGTAGCACCTCATCTACTCCTCCAGCAACCCTCTGAGGAAGGCTGTTATTATGTCTATTGTATTGAGACACAAGGAAGTAAGGAAGTTGTGTAACCACACACATTGTTAGGAAGTGACAGAGCCTGAATTCAAACCCTGCTTGACTCGGGCTCATGCTTTACAACCTTATTCTTTAGGTGTCTTAAATGCTGCACCAAAATTGCTTTTCAATTTTTTTTTTTTTTTTTTTTTTTTTTGAGACAGAGTCTTGCTCTGGTGCCCAGGCTGCAGTGCAGTGGCGCGATCTCAGCTCACTGCAACCTCTGCCTCCTGGGTTCAAGCGATTCTCCTGTCTCAGCCTGCTGAGTAGCTGGGATTACAGGTGCATGTGACCACGCCCAGCTAATTTTTGTACTTTTAGTAGAGACAAGGTTTCACCATGTTGGCCAGGCTGGTCTTGAACTCTTGATCTCAGGTGATCTGCCCACCTCAGCCTCCCAAAGTGCTGAGATTACAGGTGTGAGCCACTGAACCTGGCCAACTTTTCAATTTAAGCAAACTTCCCCCCCAGAAGACTGAGTCCTATTGAGAAGAACTGGATCTTCTGAAACAGGATGGGTGTGGGCAAGGTCGGTACTGCTTGTTGCACTGGATGCTGGCTGCATATCTGCCCTAGAGAGGCCCAACAGGGAAGGTGCAGAGACCAGGGGAGAGGGAACTTGCTCTTACAGAGTCCCACTTCATGCCATGTGTTTCCGTCCCTTAGTGCTGCTTAGTTTTCGCTAGGGGCCGAGTCATGGGGTCCCACAGCTAGGAGGTGGTATAACCTGCACACTTTCTCCTCCAAGAGACTTCCCAAGGCTTGTGTTACACAGGACATGATTAAACGTTACTAATAAGGCATTTCTGGGTCGTGAGCTTGGGGTTGGAAGTCATCTCAGTACATCCCAGCTGAGGCTCTGACCTTACATTCTTCCTTTTATTTCCTGAAAACTAAAAAATATTATACACACTGGAGTTTCCACTGAGATGAATAAAAGAGTTGGAACCAGCTTATCATCAGGTTTTGACTCCCAAAAAGGAAACAACTTGTTCTAATTTGCCAAACCTTAAGTCAAATACAGTTCTATTTTTAACCAAATTGTCCACAAGATTCCAAATTTGGCATTTTTTCTTTTTAAATATTAGTGAACTGATGTGGAGTTTCTAAACAGAGGATGCCCAGTGTGGCAGAAAATAAAACAATGGCCTTGGTGTTAGGACTCGTGGGTTCTGGGCCTGGCTCTGACTTAGGCTTGTGCTGTGACTTGGAGCAGGTCACCAGCCATCTCTGGACCTCAGCTTCAGTACCATGGAAGTAAAGGGTTTGTGTGTGATGAACTCTAGGCTCCCCTGAGATCTAACTAACATTCTAGGATAGGAACATGGGCTCTGGACTCAGACCATGAGAGTTTACATCCCTGTTTCGTCACTTACTAGCTGGTAAGTGAACAAGTTGGACAAGTTGCTTAACGACTCTGAGATCCAGTTTCTTCATATGTAAAACAGAGATTGATATTATCTCTGTCCTAGGGTTGCAAAGACAGAAGGAGAAAATTCATATAACTTGCTTAGCACAGAGTTCAAGATGAACAGAAAACGTGTTCAATAGTGGTTAGTCATTACAATGATGAGTTCTTTATATGCTATTACAAATAAAGGAAGAAGCAGACCATAAAAATCTGAGCCTCCGGCCGGGCGCAGTGGCTCACGCCTGTAATCCCAGCACTTTGGGAGGCCGAGGTGGGCGGATCACGAGGTCAGGAGATCGAGACCATCCCGGCTAACACGGTGACACCTCGTCTCTACTAAAAATACAAAAAATTAGCCGGGCGTGGTGGCAGGTGCCTGCAGTCCCAGCTACTCAGGAGGCTGAGCCAGGAGAATGGCGTGAACCCAGGAGGCGGAGCTTGCAGTGAGCCGAGATGGCGCTACTGCACTGCCGCCTGGGCGACAGAGACTCCGTCTCAAAAAAAAAAAAAAAAAAAAATCTGAGTCTCCGCCAATAAATGTTTATCAAGCACATATTCCTGATTTGCGGTGAACGCTTTTGGTTGGCTACCCAAACCATTCCCAGCCCCTTCCTTGCCATCTGCAACCACAGAGATTGGAAATCCAGATATTCTCTTTCCTGGCCTTGTTCTGCCACGTGATCATGCTTTGGCTGTGAGATGTGAGCTACTGGGTGGCTTCTGGGAAGTCTTTTGTTCCCTGCTAAAGTGACAGTCCCAAGAGAAGAGCCCCCGTGGTCCCTTCTGCTTCTCCCACCTTAAATATGAATACTGTATGTTATTTGGAGCTGTGGCAGCAGTCCTGTGATCATGAGGCACAGTCACAGGAAGGAAAGCCCAAAAGCTGAGAATATTATGGTGTAAGGCTGGAAAGAGCCCGGGTGCTGGGTGACATTGCTGAGCAGAGAAACCAACCCCAGCAGTTATTGGGTGTTAGACTTTTTGCTCTGTAAAAATACCACCACCACCCATGCTTATTTAAGCCAATGACAGTTGGGTATCTTATTCCTTGTAGCTGAGTTCATCCTGTCTCATACATCATTCGACAAATATTTATTAAGTGTCTACTAGTGGTAGGCACCATTCTAAGTATAGTTCATAAGAAGAGATAACCATCTTTAAGTTTTATAGTCTATTCAGGGAGACAGGCAAGTTGTTGTTTTAATGCAATAGAAATATAAGAGGCAGGCTGGGTGCGGTGGCTCACACCTGTAATACCAGCACTTTGGGAAGCCGAGATGGGCAGATCACGAGGTCAGGAATTCGAGACCAGCTTGGCCAATATGGTGAAACCCCGTCTCTACTAAAAATCCAAAAATTAGCTGGGTGTGTTGGCACATGGCTGTAATCCTAGCCACTTGGGAGGCTGAGGCAGGAGAATTGCTTGAACCTGGGAGGAGGAGGTTGCAGTGAGCCGAGATCACGCCACTGCACTCCAGGCTGGGTGACAGAGCAAGACTCCATCTCAACAAAAGAAAAAAAAAAGAAATGTAAGAGGTGGTACAACTGAAGTCTCTATATGTTAGCATAGGGGCACAAAGGAGGGGGTAAACTCTTCTGTCTTTGTTTGTAAAGGCTTTTTTTTTTTTTTTTTTTTTTTTTTAGACAGAGTCTTTCTCTGTTGCCAGGCTGGAGTGCAGTGGCGCGATCCCAGCTCACTGCAACCTCTGACTCCCCGGTTCAAGTGATTCTCCTGCCTCCGCTGCCCAAGTAGCTAGGATTACAGGCATACACCACCAGTCCAGCTAATTTTTGTATTTTTAGTATAGCCAGGGTTTCACCATGTTGACCAGGATGGTTTTGATCTCCTGACCTCGTGATCCATCTGCCTCGGCCTCCCAAAGTGCTGGGATTACAGGCATGAGCCACAGCGCCCGGCCTTCAGAACAAAAGGCTTTCAGAACACATACTTCATTTTGCTCACCAATGCATCTCCAGCAAGGAGAGAAGGCGAAGGGGCCGTTTCTAGTAGGGTAGGGAACCAACAGTTCTGTCTGAAACTTCCTCACCTTGGGTCTCCCGAACCCCTCACTTCATTTCTGATACTGCCACTATTCATTCATTCATTTAACTAAGCATTCATTCATTGCATTAGTCAGCTTTGGCTAGATCTTTTTGTTTTTTTGGAGACAGGCTCTTTCTCTGTCATCCAGGCTAGAGTACAGTGACGCCATCATAGTTCACTGCAACCTAGAACTCCTGGGCTGCTGGGGTAGGCTTCTCTGCTTAGCAATGTCATAGTAGATGCTTAATAAATACGTGTTGAGTGTGGTAACTGTTACTTCTGTTCATCCTGCACAAAGGATGATTGCTCTTCTATGCCCTTTTGAAGCTAGGTGTAGCTATGTGACTTGCTTTAACCAGTAAGATGCGAGCAGGAGTGATGCATGTCAAGTTCAGGTGGAAGCATTTCAGAGCTGGTACAGGTCTTTTTTTCTCTTCCCCCTGTTGCCAGTGAAGGTTTAGCTGATACCATGGCCAAATATATAAACTTGTTATTCCAAGTTACTGGTAGTTCAAGATTGTTTGTTACCACAACATAGCCAGGGGGTGGCTCACACCTGTAATCCCAGCATTTTGGGAGGCAGAGGTGGGAGGACAGCTTGAGGCCAGGAGTTCGAAACCAACCTGGGCAACATAGCGAGAGACTTGTCTCTTAAAAAAAAAATGTTTTTTTAAAATTAGCCAGGCGAGGTAGTGCAAGTCTGTAGTCCTAGCTACATGGGAGGCTGAGACAGGAGGATTGCTTGAGCCCAGGAATTCTAGGTTGCAGTGAGCTATGATGGCATCACTATACTTCAGCCTGGATGACAGAGCAAGACCCTGTCTCCAAAAACACAAAAAGACCTAGCCAAAGCTGACTAATGCAATGAATGAACGATTAGTTAAATTAATGAACGAATAGTGGCAGTGTCAGGAATGAAGCAAAGGGGTGGGGAGACCCAAGGTAAGGAAGTTTGAGGCAGAACTGTCAGCTCCCTATCCTAATAGAAACTGCCCCTTGCCTTCTCTCCTTCCTCCAGGCAGAGACTGCGTCACTGTAGAGATGGAAAATGCCAAATGAGGGCTTTCCTAGCCTCCCCTGCAGCTCAGGCATGGATGCATGACCCAGTTCCAGCTGGCAGATCCTGAGGGCTTTCTAGAAAGAGTTTTTTCTCCCCAATAAAACAAATAGTCTTGCTGTGTAATCCACTGCACATTGAGTTTTCTGTAACTTGCAGCCCAAAGCAGCCTAACAGTGACAGCATTGATTGCTGCAGTAACGCAGGGAGAGATGAGGCAGCCCTGAACACAGACCTTCATGGAGGGGAGAGAGAGGTGGGGATGGAGTAAGGAAGGCAGGAAGCGGAATTGGTAGGACTTGGTGAACGATTGGGTTCAGGGGTTGGGCTGTGTGTGTGCATAGCAAAAGGGGTCAAAAAACACCGGGGCACATGTCAGGGAGCCCAAGGGAAGAGACAGGTACTTAATGAAGACACCAACTCCACAAGACAGTCTATCTGAGGACCAAAGTGTGCTGTAGGAGTTGTGAAAGGAGGGCTGAGGACTCAGGGGAAGCCTCGTGGAGAGAGCAGGACATGAAGCATGTCTGGGCTTCGGATTTGAGTGGATAGAAGAGATGGTAATGTCTAGGTAGGCCCTTCCTGGTATATCTTAGACCAAATGTTACAGCTAGTACTTCACAAAAAATCTTTGCCTTGCAATTTTCATTTTTAACTTTGTTTCAACCATTTTCCTCTGTTGGACAGAAAGGCAATAGAGGGCTGGGCATGGTGGCTCACGCCTGTAATTGCAGCACTTTTGGAGGCGAAGGCTGGTGGATTGCCTGAGCTCAGGAGTTCGAGACCAGCCTGGGCAACATGGTGAAACCCTGTCTCTACCAAAATACAAAAAATTAGCCAAGCGTGGTGGCGTGCTCCTGTAGTCCCAGCTACTCGGGAGGCTGAGGCAGGAGAAATGCTTGAACCTGGGAGGCGGAGGTTGCAGTGAGCTGAGATTGGGCCACTGCACTCCAGCCCGGGAGACGGAGTGAGATTCTGTCTTCAAAAATCAATCAATCAATCAATCAATAAAGGCAATAGAGGGGGAAATCTAGTTCAATACCAAATATACTATGAATGTCAACATCATTTAAAATATGGCTACTCAACACAGCATTGGGTGGATACACTGTAGATCATTTTACTACTCCCTTACTCTGCAATGTAGCTTTACAATGCTTGAATAGTTAAAATAATGCTGTGGGGAGCTCTTTTGTTTAGAGTTAGGTTATTTCCTTAGAATATATTTCCACAAATGGGATAACTAAGTCAAAGAAATATTGAAAACAGTGAGTCTCACCTAAGACACAACTGTTATAATTCTTGATAATTTTTTTTTTTTAAAAGACAGAGTCTTGCTCTGTCACAGACTAGAGTGCAGTGGTGTGATCATAGCTTACTGTAGCCTCAAATTCCTGAGCTGAAGCAATCCTCCTGCCTTAGCCTCCCAAGTGGCTGGGACTACAGGAATGCATCACCACATCCGACTGACTTTTAAAAAATTTTTAGTAGAGACTGGATCTTGATATTTTGCCCAGGCTGGTCTCGAACTCCTGGCCTCAAGTGATCCTCCTGCCTCAGCTTCCCAAAGTGCTGGGATTGCAGATGTGAGTCACTGCTCCTGGCCAGAATTCTTGATAAATAGCAAATTGCTTTTTAGAATGGTTCTATCATTGCACATGAGAATTTTGTTCAACATTTAAAGTGCAAGACTGGCTCACCTGAAACAGGAAGAAGTTAATGTGTCTTTCGGCTGTATTCTCACCACGTGAGCTCAGCCCTCAGCACTGTCCTCATCTTAGATTCCTTACAGTCAGGGTATGCTACTCCCATTCTGAGGTCATATGGTCTGAATACAGAGCTAAAGTTGTAGCTACTGTTAACTGAGCTAGAAAGCAATATGTTTTCTCACCTTAAAAAAAAACAAAATTGCAAGCCTTTATTAAACAGCTAAACAACCATTAAATAGCCAAGTAAAGAATGCATCATGAATTGTTTTTAAAAATAAACCTTTAAATAATACTTAAATATCTTAAAAACTAATTGCTTCTGTTCTTTTCTCACTAATCATGAATTCTTTTCAATCACATCCTAATCTCATCCTGGTCTTGGTTCCCTAATTGATTAGATTGGGCCATCCTAGGATGGGCGGGTGGCTCACACCTATAACCCCAACGTTCTGGGAGACTGAGGTGGGAGGACTGCCTGAACCCAGGAGCTCGAGACTAGCCTGGGCAACATAGTGAGACCCTGTCTCAACAAAAAATTTAAAATACTAGCCGGGCGTGGTGGGGTGCACCTGTAGTCCCAGCTACACTGGAGTCTGAGGCAGAGGCTTGCTTGAGCCCATGAGTTCAAGGTTGCAGTGAGCTATGATTGCACTACTACATTCCAGCATAGTTCATGAAGGAAGACCCTGTCTCAAACAAAAACAAAACCAAAACAAAACAAAACAGAACAAAAAGAAAAGAATGGGCCATCTTAACTGGAGTGGACTTTAAAAGTCCTTGCAAGCTGTAGGCACGGGCCTGGCTTTCTCAACCAGGAATTTGTTATTGTGGCCATTGGGTCTACCTAACTCTGAGCCTTGGATTCAGGCCCCTCTCAGGGGCTGAGACCTCTCTGGGCCATTAGTAGACAGACAGAAGCGGCTGCTTGGGTGAACTGGATTATCATTTCTCTCCTTCTGGGGCACAGGACAGCCCTGGGCATTGAGAGAGGAGCACGATCCAAGTAGAGACTGCAAAAGGATGTTCAAAGGGATAGCAGGGGCTTGTCTCCAAGTTTAATTGGGCATCAAATGCCTGCATCATTGAAAACAATGACATAGTGCCTGGACAATGAATTGCAACTTCTTTCTCAACTATGGGACTAATCATAATTCAATATAATCTGTCACTTTACTTTGCTGAATCTTATTTCCTCTTCTATAACCAGAGGTTTTAAAAAAATCGAATGCCTGTAATCCCAGCACTTTGGGAGGCAGAGGCAGGTGGATCACTTGAGGTCAGGAGTTCGAGACCAGCCTGACCAACATGGTGAAACCCCTTCTCTACTAAAAAAATACAAAATTGGCCAGGTTCAGTAGCTCACGCCTGTAATCCCAGCACTTTAGGAGGCTGAGGTGGGTGGATCACCTGATGTTGGGAGTTCGAGACCAGCCTGACCAACATGGAAAAGCCCCGTCTCTACTAAAAATATAAAAATTAGCTGGGCATGGTGGCTCATACCTGTAATCCCAGCTACTCGGGAGGCTGAGGCAGGAGAATTGCTTGAACCCGGGAGATGAAGGTTGCAGTGGGCCAAGATCATGCCATTGCACTCCAGCCTGGGCAACAAGAGTGAAACTCCGTCTCAAAAAAAAAAAAAACCCAAAAGAAACCCAAAACGAAATTGGACAGGCATGGTGGCACACACCTCTAATCCCAGCTACTTCGGAGGCTGAGGCAGGAGAATCACTTGAACTCAGGAGGCAGAGGTTGCAGTGAGCCAAGATCATGCCACTGCACTCCAGCCTGGGCAACAAGAGTGAAACTCTGTCTGAAAAAAAAAAAAAAAAAAAATCTAACTGACAGCATCGCTGTGAAAGCCAAATGAGATGATTCTGTGAAGGTCTCTGAAATAGCATGCTGAGAAATTAGTAGTAGTAGTTTTTTCATTAATAACAGTGCTGCTAACATCTCTATTGCAGTTTATAGATTACAAGAGTCCTTCTCAAACTCTAACATGCATATGAAACACCAAGGAGTCTTGCTGAAATGCAGATCTTAGATTCAGTAGGTCTGGGCTTGGGCTGAAATGTTGCCGTTCACATACCACACTTTGAGTACCAAGAGTTTCCAGCAATTTGCAAACATGAAAATTTCTAACAGTAGGTTCCTAGCAGACTTCCAGTCACCAGTTGTTTGTGTATCTCACTTGTTATATAGTCAAAATAGCCTGGGCCTTTAATATCCTACAGGTGATATAATTGAATGATGCAGATTTTTAAGGTAGGAACTAGGGTCTACACAAGATTTTCCTAAGTGTGCTTGATATGTCAATAGATGTTACTTTAAAAAGATGTGGTCGGCCAGGCATGGTGGCTCACGCCTGTAGTCCTAGCACTTTGAGAGGCCAACGCAGGAGAATCCCTTGAGCTCAGGAGTTCGAGACCAGCCTGGGTAACATAGGAAGAACCTGTCTTAGAAACAACAACAACAACAACAACAACAACAACAACAACAAAAAACATGTAGTCACATACATTTGGTGAACCTTAGGTTAAACAAATCAAGCCAAATTCTTTACTTCAGAGTGTTATCACTTATGATGCTCTGAGAAGTTACCCCCACATTTATTTGTTTATTTAGTTTTGAGACAGAGTCTCACTCTGTTGCCAGGCTAGTGTGCATTGGTGCAATCTTGGCTCACTGCAACCTCCACCTCCCAGGTTCAAGCAATTCTTCTACCTCAGCCTCCCAAGTAGCTGCAACTACAGGCATGTGCAACCAAGCCCAGCTAATTTTTGCATTGTTAGTAGAGATGGGGTTTCACCATGTTAGCCAGGATGGTCTCGACCTCTTGACCTCATGATCCACCCAACTCAGCCTCCCAAAGTGCTGGGATTACCGGCATGAGCACTGTGCCTGGCCTACCACATTTCTGAGGTTTGATAATTTCATCTGAAATAAACAGACAGTAGACAGACTAATAGAAGAAAAAGCATACCAATTTATTAACATGCAAATGAATGGGAGTCACACAAAGCTTGAAACTCAAAGAAGGGCAAGATGATTAAAGCTTAAATACCCTCTTCACAGGGGAGAGGAAGTAGGGGGATATAGGCAATTTTAGAAGAAGAGTAAATGATTTTTAGGGGAGATGAATAGTTCCAAGGAACAGAAAATAGCCTGGGACAAATTTTGCCTGGGCTCTGGGTGTGGTGTCAACTCTAGTCTTCCTTTTTGCAATATGCATCAATTTCCTCCAGTAGGTGAAATATGTGGAGAAGGGATTCACAGCAATTAAATATCTTCCAGAGGAACCTTTAGGTAGAGAACTTCAGAGAAAACCCTTCCCTGCATTTGCTGCTCCCGAGGTACTCTCAGTTTGAAGTCCAAAACAGCATACTTTAGGGTATCATTTTCTGAACCCTAACAATGCTTTCTTTCTCATATTAGTAACATAAAATCCAAACAGAAATTGCTTAAATAAGGATATTTTATTTTTCTCCCAATACAAGAAGTCTGGCAGCAGAGAAATTCTAATTAAATCAGTGGCTCAGAGACATGATTAAAGATCCAGATTCCTTCTATCTTCTTGCTCAGCCATAGATGGCACAGCACGTAGGCCTTGTCCTCAGTATGGCTATCCTTGTGACCAGAAGTTGACTGTAGCAAAATAAACATTACATCCTGATGATGGCCAAAGGCAAAAAATGGGTTATTGCTTGTTTTTTTTCTTTCAGATGTTGTATTTTTCAGTGCTAGAATTCCCACTGAGGTCTTTTTACAGTTTTTGTTTATCTGCTGAGATTTCCCATCTTTTCATTCATTGTGAGCATATTCGCATTTACATTCTTGAAAATGGTTATAATAACTGCTTTAAATTTTTTGTCTGTTAGTTTTTACATCTGGGTTATCTCAAGGTTGTTCTCCATTGATTCCTTTTTCTCTTTTGTATGGGTCACATTTTCCTGCTTCTTCTAATGTCAAGCATCTTTGAACTGTCTCCTGAATATTGCAAGTGTACAGTGTAGGAACTCTGGATTTCTTTTGGTCTTCTGAAAAACATTACTGTTTGTGTTTATTTGTTTTAGCTAGCAGTTAACTTGGCTGAACTCTCAAACTGCAAATGCTCTTCCCTCTGCTGAATAGCAGCTGAAATCTTTATTTTATTTTTTTATTTTTATTTTTGTAGAGATGAGATTTCGCTACATTGCCCAGGCTGGTCTAGAACTCCTGGTCTCAAGCAATCCTCCTGCCTCAGCCTCCCAAAGTGCCTGGATTACAGGTGTGAGTCACTGCACCTAGCTGGGAGCTGAAATCTTAGTTTAGATCATTTAGCCTTAGCCATGCAGCTTGGAGTCTGTCCCGCACATGTGGGGTTCAGAGATTTAAGCAGAGTCTATACACAGAATTTGAGGCTACTCATTTGTGGCTCCTTCTCCTTTCCAGGATTTCCTTCCTCACTTTCCAGCTGTGTAGTCACCAGAACTCTGTCCTCTGATTTTTCATGCCAGTACAAGTGTGAGCTTTATATCCTAGTTTTATCTACCCCACATGTCCCTGACTAGGGGTTTCCCTCAGCAAAAAAACTACGAAAAAAAAAAAATTCATTGCTATTCCCTTCTTCCAAGTATTGACTCCCCTCCAATATCCATGACTTTTGATTGCTCTTCAGGGTTTTCATAGTTGCTTTTCATAATTTTGTCATGTGGGAGGTTTGTGGTCCCATGGGAGCTACTCAGTCGCTACTGAATGCAAAATTTTTGTTAGTGTCTTTTTAAGGAGTGAAGACATCTTTCTCAGAATTCCCCAGCAGGTTTATTCTCTGTCTTATGGGCCAGAATTGTTTTCATCTGCTCTTTCTTAAACTCCTTTGTTCTGGGGTCTTTTTGTCCTGTGGGGCTTGGCTGCCCTGAAGAAGGTAAACAGAATTAGGACTTGTTTAGTTAGGAAGAAAGGGACCAGAATCCAATGAAACTTGCCACACAGAACTTTTCAGTGCCTTTAATATGAAGGTTTGCATTGTCGCTCTCCAAGTGCTTATCCCAATCTCACCTGCAATCATCCTTAAATGTACTTATTTGATTTAGAAGTCTTTTATCCACAGAGATTTGTCAGGACTGGTCTGAACTTCTGGAAGCAGCAAGGTTTCAAGGCCACCCTTTGGTTACAATGCTCAGTGTGCTACCCCGCTATGGCAGTCTGGCCAGCAGGCTCTGAGTTGTATCACCATTTCCAACTCATCATGTGTTATGAACCGCAGCAATGGTTCAGAGCAAAACTTGAGGTCTGAACCAATTGCCGGAACAGACCCTCCTGGTGACTAAGTGAGTATTTTCTCAGTTTTGCACAATCTGTTCCTAGAAGGTGGATTTCTCATGAAAAATCCAAAGACAAAGGGTCTTTCCTTGGAACTACAGCTGAATTTAGGACTCAGGGCTTTATTCTGCTAATTATATTTAAGCTAAACTAAGCTGAGGAGGTGGTGACTTTCATGGGGTTATTGCTTTGCAGGTTATCTAGGGAACTCCCCCAAAACCGTCGATTATCTGCTGAAAGCAGTTAAAACTATGTTTAAAGAAAAAAAATTGAAAAGATGATATAAATATACTAATAAAGACTATTTTGATAAAGAAAGATCCCCGTAATCCCACCACACAATGGTTTTCATTGTACAGTCCCTCTCCACACACCCACATTTTTATGTCCTATATTTTCTTGATTATAAAATGCTATCAGTTTTAAGATCCAACATTGATTTAGTAAAAGTTTTTCAGGAGAAAAAAAACACTGCAAGAACCTAATAAGAATGACCATTAATACTATACAGCCATAAAAAAGAACAAAATCATCCTTTGCAGCAACATGGATTTAGCCAGAGGCCATTATCCTAGACAAATTAACTCAGGAACAGAAAACCAGATACTGCATGTTCTCACTTATAAGTGGGAGCTAAACAGTGGGTATTCAAGGACATGAAGATGCAACAGTAGACATGGGGACTACTAGGGAGGGAGGGAGGAGGGCAAGGATTGAAAAACTATTGGGTACTATGCTTAGTACCTGGGTGACAGGATCAATTGTACCCCAAACCTCAGCATCACAAAATATACCCAGGTAACAAATCTGCACATGTACTCCCTGAATCTAAAATAAAAGTTGAAATTATTTTTAAAAAATGAATGACCATTGAGGCCAGGCTCATACCTATCATCCCAGCACTTTGGGAGGCTGAGGCAGAAGGATCGCTTGAGGCCAGGAGTTTGAGACCAGCCTGGGCAACACAGCGAGACCCCATTTCTACAAAAAATTTAAAAATTAGGCAGGTGTTGTGGTGTGCGCCTGTAGTCCTAGCTACCAGGAGGCTGAAGCAGGAGGATTGCTTGAGCCCAAGAGTTCAAGGCTGCGGTGAGCTATGACACACCACTGCACTCCAGCCTGGGTGACAGAGTATGACCCTGTCCCTAAAATGTAAAATAAGGATAAAAAAATAATAAAATGGCAAATGATGGTGAGATATATCTTAATATCAGAAACCTTACAACATGAGGGGAAAATATGTGCCTTAGGATTGAGAAATATATGGAAAAAGTATATTTATTTTACTTTACTATGTATCAGGAAGTGTTTTAAATTATTTAATTTTTGAATCAGAAACACATTCACATGGTTCAACATTCAGAAGGTGCACAAGTATTGTCAGGGACATGTTTCCCAGCTTTCCATCTCTTGGTCCCCTCCCCAGAGGCCACCAATGTTTTCAGTCTCTTGTGTCTCATTCAGAGGTAGTTTATCCTTATATCTGCAAGTGAAGTCTTACATTCTTTGCTCCCTTTTTTACACAAATGGTAGCATATTATACACCCTCTTCTGAACCTCATTTTTTTACCTAAAATATCATACAGATGAATCCACATCAGGTCTGTTTCGACTATTTTTCTTTTGTTTTTCTAAGATTACATCATAAGCATTTCTCTATCTTTCCACATGATTGTTTTCTGGGGCAGGGAGGAGGGTGCAGGCTCTGTCGCCCAGCCTAGAGTGCATGCAGTGGTGCCATCACAGTGCACTGCAGCCTCAACCTCCCGGGCTCAAGCGATCCTCCTGCCTCAGCCTCCCAAGTAGCTGGGACCACAGGCATGCACCACCACACCCGGCTAATATTTCGTGTATGTCTTTTGTAGAGGTGAGGTTTTGCCATGTCCCCCAGGCTGGCCTTGAACTCCTGGGCTCAAGCAATCCTCCCTCCTCGGCTTCCCAAAGTGCTGGGATTACAGACATGAGCCACCAAGCTTGACCACGATCATTTTAATGATCATTTTTAATGATTGTTCAGTTTTGTGAGGTGACTAGACCACAATTTAATAAAAAATCCCTGTTGTTGGACACTTAGATTTTTTCCAGTGTTTTGCTATGACAGAGAGCACTGTGATGACCATCACTCATTCAACAGATATTTTTCTGACCACCATGAATGGCAATCCTCCTGCGTACCAAAGTGTCTTCCCCTAAGGGGCTTACAGTCAAACAGCAGGAACAGCCGGGGAAGTAAATAAGGCACAGAAGTGCTCCCATCCCGCAAAGAGCCTCTGAGGACAGTCTGGGCTCCCACATGAGGAAAAGGGAGGAAAGTGTTGATGGGTTTACCTAGGTGTTCAGGCCAGTGTAAATTAACAAGTTAGGTTACAATTCATTCATCAGGCTTGAGAGTTTGGTGAATGTGTGTCCACCTCAGACGCAGTTCGAATCTTCATGCACTGACCATATCACTGTCCTAGCTCCTAGCTGCACTAAACTTACGAAAGTGAGAAATAAAGAATAAAAACAATTAACACTTTGTAAGCACTTGCCATGTGCCAGGGGAGGCAAGTTTAATTATTTTCCCGTTTTCTAGATGAGAAAACTAAGGCACAGAGATGTCAAATAACTTGTCAAAGGTGCAAATAACATAGCTGTGTCTTGAACTAAAGACAGCCGGACTCCCTAAGTGGCCATACTGTACCGCCCTGAGAAAGGCAGCTGGACTTAACCCTGGCGGCACATCTTGTCTTTGCTCCATGGATGCTGACCCGATCCCTTTCTCTTCTTTAAACCAGGGTAAACTCCTAGGAGGAGCATGGCTTTTTTTCCTCTGGGGAGAATCACCTGCCAGAACCTTTGAGATTGGGATTCTCCTCCTCTACTGCAGGTTCTTCCAACCCTGCAGCCAGGCAGTGCGAGGACAGTGAGTGCCTAGGGGTGACCCAGACCTCACACAGGTGGTCCTGGAGCTACAGAAGCCCAGGCTGATCCTCTGGCTCAGACCGTCCCACCTTCCATCCACTTTCCCCTGCCCCCACCTCGTCCCACCCCACTCCTGTCCCACAGACAACCCTCCCCTGCCCCCTGCTCCCACTCTGCCCTCAGTCCCCAGACAAAGCAAGCCTAAATCTCATCAGCCAGGCGGGGCTACGCAGCACATGTAATGAAACCTCCTGCCCCATTTCTAATAATTCAATTTCTTCATAGCTATTGGAACAAAAGGCCCTCTTCACCTCAGAATATTCCAGATGCCAAAACAAATAGTAGCGCACGGAAAATGTGACCATCCACAGCAATCCTTCTTTGTTTACTGTAATGGAAGTAACAATGAAAACAACAGAAGAGGCTGGCAGTGAAAAATAGGTTTCCCTCCACTCGCAAGCCCCAGTCCCCTCCTCGGAAGTAACCATCCTCAGCAGTTTTATTTCTGAAATGTTACGTGCATATACATAGAGAAGCGCTTCCCCTGCCTTTTAGACATAAATGGTAGCATACTATATTGCTTGAATCCTTGTTTCTTTATCGTTATTTTTCCTTCTTACCAATATATCTTGGAGAACTTTCCCTATGAGCACACCCAGGTCCACAATTATTCTTTTCAATAGCTGTAGAGAATTGCATTATGTGGCTATACCATCATTCATTTAACTAGCTTGCCATTGATATACTTTTAGGTTATTTCTGGATCTTTGCTATTACAATTGATGCTGTATTTAAAAATCCTGTGCATATATTTTTGGAGGACTCCTATGAGTATTTCTGTAGAATAAATTCCTGCAAGTATTGATTTTAAATAGACGGTGCCAAATTGCCCATCAGACTGCAACATTTTAAAGGAGACTGAATGAATAGCTTAGGCTTGACGGTCAAATCATTTAAAATAACCAAGACTTTATTTTATATGGGAGAGAATCCTGATGCCTTTAAAACATAAACCATTAACACAAAAACATAAACTATAAAAGAAAAGAATGATACATGTTATTACACTAAAATTTAAAACCTTTGTATCACCGAAGACACCATTAAAATGTTGACTAAAAACCGCACACCGGGAGAGGATATTTGCAATGCAGTCAACGGAGCCGATATTAGTACCAACGTCTACATGTTATTAACAAAAAGACAAACACTCCCCCCGCCCCGCATTCCCAAATGGAAAAAGGCTAAGAACAAGCCATTCAGAGAAGAGGAAACTGGAACAACCAGTGAACGAAATGGTGCCCAGCTTCACCAAAAAATAAGGAAAATGTAAATTAAACAACAGTGAGATAGCATTTTGCACCCTTCAGACTGGCAAAACATTTCAAATCTGGCAATAATAAGAGAAGTGACGTGATTAGGTCTCTTATAAACACGCAGTGGGTGTGGAAACTGGCACGCCAACTCTAGAGAGCAATCGAGCAGCTCCTTGTAGAAATGCCCACTGTACTAACCACGCTTTCTCATTTTGTGAATTTTTTTTTTTTTTTTTTTGAGACAGAGTCTTGTACTGTCACCCAGGCTGGAGTGCAGTGGCGCGATCTCGGCTCACTGCAAGCTCCTCCTACCGGGTTCACGCCATTCTCCTGCCTCAGCCTCCTGAGTAGCTGGGACTACAGGTGCCTGCCACCGCGCCCGGATAATTTTCTGTATTTTTAGTAGAGACGGGTGTCACCATGTTAGCCAGGACGGTCTGGACCTCCTGACCTCGTGATCCGCCTGTCTCGGCCTCCCAAAGTGCTGGGATTACAGGCGTGAGCCACCGCGCCCGGCCTATTTTGTGCATTTTTGATGTTCTGGCATTTGTGGCCTCACTGATGAGGGAGAGGCTGCCCCTCCCAGGGCTACCCCATTCTTAGAGATGGCAGAGGGCTGGGGTGGGTGCGGCAGCAGCGCCTCTCATATGTAAACTAGCCTGTCCAGAGCCCATGCTCTGATCCACCCTCTCTATCTGGCTCTTATACTCCAAGAGGCAAAATCACCCAGAGCCAGGCACCAGTCAACTAGAGACCACCCCTATGATCCAGAGCCCGCCACCTTGATTTGAACCAACCAGTCCTAAGCTGCTTCCCTGCTCCGACTTGCCTTTTCCACGGAAAACACTGTAGAGGCTCTGGGCTGTGCTCTCCTTTTGTCTCTTCTGCCCCCTGAGCGATACTGGGGCTTTCCCATGTGGTCCTGCATGGCAAGGAAATGTAAATATGTGTAATAGAAATCTCTTCAATGGCACTAGCCTCTCCATGTGGTAACTCAGTCACCTTCATCAACTGAAGTCCTGTGGGTACCATTGATAAACCCACATTGTGACCTGAGAAATTCCTGTGCAGGTCCAAGGAAGGATGTACACAAGAGCATTCACTGTGGCATTGCTGGGTACAGCAACACACTAGAAACAATCCAAATGTCCATCAGGAGGAGAATGATACATGTTGTCCCACGGTCTCATAATGGGTCACCAGAAAGCAGGAAAACGGAAAAGACTGGAGCCAGGGATCATAATACTGAGTAAAAACAGCAATTTGCAAAATAAATGCAACGTGTTTGTTTATGTGAAATTTTTAAAAAGGTTTATAAAACAATAGTATATATTGTTTACAAAACATATCCATGTACTGAAAGTATAAAAAACATGGAAGGGAAAGAGTCCTTTCAACCTGGAACACGGTTCTCATAGGAAGGAAAGTGAAGGGTGATACTGATTAGGAAACAGTTTGAGGAGGTTTCACCTTTACTTGTGACGTCTCATTGCTTTAAAACCAGGGAAATAGCTGAGCCAAATGTAGTAAAATGTTAAGACTTCTTCAGTCTGGCTGGTGGGTATATGAATGTTTGCTGCACTAGTTTGGGTACTTTACGCTAGAGCTCTTTCATTATGAGAAAAAAGATACTATTTAGGCTGCATGAATAATCTCAAGGTCCTACAAAATAACAACAGCTCAGGAAGCCAGCAAGCTTCTCCACTGTGCCCATCTCAGCTGTGTCAAACTTTCTCTTCTCTCCTTACATCATATCTTTAAAACTTCCTGACTTTTTGGAAACGTCTAAACACTTCTACCCCCATCATGGATATGTCTACATGTTTGGTCAAGTATTCAAAAATTAAGTCACACACCTCAAAAGGCCAGTGCTACATTGGAGGGCTGTTTAATTAGTTATCGGGACCAGGCTTGGTGGCTCATGCCTGTAATCCAAGCACTTTGGGAAGCTGAGGCAGGCGGATCACCTGAGGTCAGGAGTTTGTGACTAGCCTAGTCAACATGGTGAAATCCCATCTATACTAAAAACACAAAAATTAGCTGGGCGTGGTGGCACATACCTGTAATGCCAGCTACTCGGGAGACTGAGGCAGGAGAATCACCTGGACTTGGGATGTGGAGGTTGCAGTGAGCCGAGATAGTGCCATTGCACTCCATCCTGGGCAACAAAAGCGAAACTCCGTCTCAAAAAGAAAAAAGAAAAAAGTTATCAGACCCCTACTCAGCCCAGACAAGAGGCTAAGAACAAGCCATGCAGAGAAAAGGAGGGGTAGGGAAGAGAAAAAATATCTACTTCTCGGCTTCTAACAAAAATAAGTTGGTAAACAATTTCTAAAAGTATATAAAAATTTTCAAATTAAGTTCTTCAGAATTTTCATGAATCAGAGTTATTTTACCTACAATAACAAAGTATCTATACCTTAAAATATTTCTTTTGTTTTTACTAAAAGCAAAAGGCATATTTCATTCATTCTCTCAAAATAAGGGCTACCTTTTACTAGAAATATTTAAGAGCCCTTGCATTGGCCATGAAGTTTTTAGCAGCAAATATCAAGGGAACAGTGACTAAAAGCAAAGACATTGAGTTATCTGTCATAATAGGAAGCACACACATGAATGGTGTGGGGGTTGGTGCAGTCACACAAGAATCTCATCCAGGCCCAGGATTTTTCTTGCTTTCTTTTATACGATTTTTGGTGTCTTAGCCAGCCTTCAAATTTGCCCTCGATAATACCCACTCTCTGGTATTCACTTTTCCTACATTTTACCAGGGCTGGTCTGTGTGACCAATAGAATATAGCTGAGATTACATCAGAGGTTAGGTTATAAAAAGGCTGCAGCTCCTGTCTTGGGTTCACATGCTCTCCTTCCCTTGTTCTCTCTCTTACTGTCTTCATCTCTCACTGAAGAAAGTCAACTGCCAAGTCATGAGCCACCCAATGGAGAGGCCCACTTGATGAGGCACTAAAGCTTTTGTCAACATTGACCAAGAACTGATACCCACTGGCAACCAGAAGGGTGGGTTTGGAAGTGGGTTCTTTAGCTCCAGTGGGCCTTGAGATGACTGCAACCCTGTCAATTAGCCTGAATGCAACCTTGAGAGACAAGAGCCAGAACCACCTGCTAAACCATTTGCAGTTTCCTGACCCTTAAAAATGGTGTGAGATAATACATGCTTGTCTGAAAGTGCCATGTTTCAGGGTAAATTGTTATGAAGCAATGGATAACCAATACACTCAGTGTGTCTGCCACGTTTCCCCTGACGGAGGTAAAACAGCTGTTATAGATCCACACACCATATGATCCCAGGACAGTGTCTCTGGCAGGAAGAAAAGGGGATGGAGCTACCGGGGTCTTCCTATGTGCCTTTTACCTTTTATCAAGGAGGGAAATCTTTCCAAGAAGCAATCCAGCAGAGTCCCTGTTACTTCTCATGTCCAGGGGGTGGGGTCTGATGATCACCGTGAGCTCATGATTCACTCTTAGCTGAAACCGAGGACCAGGCCTTTCAGCTGCTTTACAGGGAGGTGAGCAAGGAGCAAGTGGGCCGGAGATGGCTGCTGGTAACCAGCAACAGTCTCTGCCAGCCTCCCACGGGCTCCGTTTATCAAATTGTTTGCACCTGGCATCCTTCATGCTTCGTATTTACTGTAAGCTGGACGTTAGGCCTCAATTAGATTCAGGTGACATCGTTTTGGCATGAATATTCACAGGTGATGTTGTGACCTTCCTACTCTACCGAATCAAGAAACTACTAGGTTCTTCACTAAATTAACATTTTCAGGATGTAAGCAGAGGGTGATACGCCATCAGGCAAAAGCCAATCTGGAATCTATGTGCATCTTTCTCCCCAGTATCTGTCCTGGGTGGCTTCACATATCTTAAACTTATGGGAAGTCCAGGTTCCTCTAGAAATTCATTTTGGGTTGTCTTGTTGGAAGTGTGTGTGATAAGCAATCTGTTTCTCCCACGTGATTTCCTGGGACGGATGAGTCATACAAGCAGTGTTAACTTCGTTAAAAAACACCTGCGAAGATCATGAGATGACTAAAAATCAAATGCAGAGATGCTGGAAAGCGATTCTTCCTCGATGTCATTCGCTTGAAGTTCTTAGGGCGTGAGCAGAGGGTCAGGAACGAGGGCAAATGAAAGGAACCTTCTCAGGAGTTTAGCACCCAGCAGAGGACAGGCTGAGGCCTGCTACTCACCAGCCCTTATTAGCTGTGGAGACCGGTCTGGCAGGCTCAGTCTTTGGGGTCCAGGTTAGCAGCTCCTTCACGGCCGTCCCAGGCACAGTCACGGATTTCTGGCTGACGTGTTTGCATGGAGGAGACTGTGCGGCACTGCTGTCTCCTCGTCCACAGGGAACAGAAACGTATGTGCATTCGTGGAAGTCAGCCAGGTCCAAGGAGGTGGGGACAATGGGGGCCATGTCAGGATGCACTGTCTCTGAACGGGTGGTGCGTCCCCAGCGGCCCCAGGTGCCTGCAGCTCGTGTACAGCAGGTGGCCTTGCTTTCTGTTTCACTGGGATGACCCGGAAAAAGAAACTTATCCATAGCTGTCTTCCCCTTAACATGACCCCATGCCCTCCTCCACCGCTTACCCTTCTCTGCTGCTCAGTGGCAGGGGTCTCTGTCCTTGGTTCTGGTGCCATTCCTGCCCCCGCATGGACAGTGCCCATGTCTTGCTGTCATCTCAGATGCATCTTAAAGTAAAAGCATCCTCCACCCAGCTTCCCCACGTCTGTCCCAGTTTCCCCAACTCTGCTGAAGACAGCCCCACTCCTCCCTACCCCCAGGCTAAAAGTGAGGCCTCAGCCTTGACTCGCCCTGCTCATCCAACCAGTCCCTCGTCCTGAGGGTCTTCTGCAGCAATAACTTCATTAACTTGTCTTCCTGCAGCTGCCACCCTGGCGTGACCACCATCATCCTAGGAGAATGGGCCACCATCCTCCTTCCTCATTCTCCATCCCCATTCTCATCTTCCTTCCAACGCTCTGCTGCTTGAGACCTCTCCAAGCTCCTCCTCATGTTGCAAGTGGGCCTTCCCCTTTGGACCCTGCCTTTCTATTCCACCATATCTCTGGGGTCTATCTGTTCCAGAAGCCTTGACTCTTACTACCCTCTGATAACCTCAGACGTGCTGTGTGTCAGGCATCCTACAGCCATTACCTTTAGCCTTTACAGCTACTGTGCAGCATAGGAATGACAGTATTGTCCCTTTCACAGATGAGGAAAACTGAGGCCCAGAGAGATCATGCACAGGTCACACTGCCTGTAAATAGCAGAACTGGGATCCAACGTCATGACTCAGAAGGGCTCTCATCCAAAGTCCTTCATCCTGTGAAACAGGTCCCATTACACCCCTTCCCTCCTCTACCAGGGGCTCTTGCTGTGCCTTGTCCCAGTGCCCTGCCTGCTCCTCCCAGCTGCCTCCAGTCCTGCAGCCCACACCTCCGCACAGCTCCTCAGATGTTCCAGCCCACACTGCTCAGCCCTGCCTCTTAACTTTTCTGGCAGGAATCTCAGCCCTGCACAGTTTAGTACTTAATTATAGATTGCCTTGTACGGTTCTCTGCTTATTTCACATTTGCCTGTCTTTTTCCCAAGAAGCCTGCAAATGTCTGAATTGGGGATGGAGCTTCTATGTTCTCTTGTCCCCCCAGGGCCCTGACACAGCACAGGACTGGGCACACAAGCACTCAGTGGAGCTGACTTGACCTCCCAGGAAGGGGGCAGGGTCTCTGCTGTCCAAAAACTGACTGCACTCCACCCTGACACACCCGCCCCCACCCCAGCAATACGCCTCAGATATCTGCACACACACGCACACATGCATACACACACGTACGCACACACGCTTTATCTCATCTAAAGCTCTCTTTTCAACCTGAGGCAATGATATGCCTGGAATTACCTACCCAAGACGGAAAACTCCCTCCTAACTGAAGCCTGGCCTTGCCCTCATTGCGGAATTCCCATGCAGATCAGTGAGTCCACCAGAATGGTGCGAGCTCCCCAGGAGCGGGGAAGCCACTGATGTCACATCCTGACAGAGAGGCTGGGGCTGGATTGGCACTTGGTGGAGGCCTTGGCGTCTTGATTCTGATTCTGGTCCTGTTGCTGTGTGGTCTTTGAGGGGAGCGGGAGATGCAGTCTTACCGTCTTTGTTATATCTCCATGAGGGGACATTTTGTGGGTGTGAGGATCACTCCCCGCCATCAGGACCACATGATACAGCTCCTCAGGGGACAGAACCGCAGCCCCTGGAGCTAACCCTGGTCCTCTCACACCACCTCCCTTACCAAAATGTCTGTCTGCCCTGACCCCGACATCCCCACAGGTGACCTCCCCAGCTGCTCCTCCTTGGGGTTAAACATTGCTATCTCAAACTTCTCATTTCTGAGCGGGAGGAAGAGCACGCAACACGAAGCCTCACACACTTAGAATGATTTAGATTTCAGGTTGATTTCTTCCCGCACACTTAGAAGATAGCATGAGGGCTTGGGGCTTCGCGAGAGGGTACTGACCAGGGTCACAGGGTCCGTGAAGGGCCCAGGAGCAGAGACAGAGAGAGGTGCAGAGGCGGTGGTGGGTGGGGCTCCCAAAGTCAAACTTCTCTTACAATTTTACCCAGGGCCGATGCTAACATGTAAATAAACAGACAAGTGAATAAACAAAGGGGTGTTTATATAAGAAAAACAAATAAAAATGCTTGTGTAACACACCACACATACCACACAGCCTGAAGGAGCCCAGGAGGGGCATCTCTTTGGGGATGTCCTAAAGAGACAGGGTGGGCACCGTCCTCCTGGAGGGAGGTGGGCTTGGAAGCCCTTCACTGCCGCAGGAGCATGTTGGGGAGGGCGGTGTCCGCCGATAACCATCACGGAGGTTTTGCAACTGAATGTTGCAGCTGAGGACTGGGCAGAGCCTGCCTCCTTGGGCATGGCCCTGTGTCGGGGAGCAGTGAATGCGCCCTGGTGCACCACAGATGGGCAGAGGGCTGAGGATCCTGTGCCCGAGATGAATCTAGCCAAGAAATGAAGCCAGCGTGGGGCTCACGGGATCAGGACCCTGCTCACACACCGGAGGGCCGTCTGCATCTCATCCTGGGGCCCCTTTCCAACCTTTGGGGTTGCCTCCTGGCGGAGCTTAACAGGCCGAGGCAGCTTCCTGAGCAGCCTGAGGTTGCTCCAGCTGGGTAGAGACGGCCACATTCCAAGCTCCGGGGTGGCAGGGAAGCTGGGCAGGGAGTTCCTACAGGGAGCGGCAGCCCAGGCTTGGGCAGGCAAGCACTGAAGGGTGGTTCCTCCTTCCGCGGAAAGCCAGAGGCTGAGGAGATGGAAGAACAGGTGTTCAAGGGGGACCCGGACACCCCTCACTCCATCTCCTTCTCGGGCAGTGGATTCCTCTCCTTCTACCAGGCTGGGGCCGTGGACGCCCTGCGGGACCTGGCCCCCCGGATGCTGGAAACAGCCCACCGCTTCGCGGGGACATCGGCGGGTGCTGTGATCGCCGCCCTGGCCATCTGCGGGATTGAAATGGGTAAGGCCTGTGTTCTGGGTCCCCTGGGAAGTCTCTTGGGGGATTCCACAGAGACAGAAGGAGCCTGAGGGAGGCTGGGGATGCTTTGGGGGACAAAGCCAGGCCTGGATGGCAGGAAGGGAAGGGAAGAACTGGTTGGAGTAGGACAGCAGCAGCTGTGACATTTGAAGGTCGGGGTCTGCAAGGCCCCAGTCTCTGACCTGCAGGGTGAGCCTGGACCCCTGTCCCTCTCCCTCAGTGCCCTTACCTGTGAGATGCTCTGTCTCCCAGCGCCTGGGAGAGTGAAGGGCAGTATCTCTCTCAAACATTGAACATGGTGCTGTCAGAAGCTACACCGAAGCACAGTCATACATTGGGGTTCAGTGTTGCTCCTGCCTGGCCTCTTTCAAAATGAAAATACCCTTGGGAGAGGCAACTCTTCAAATCTCTATCACCCTGATTGGGATGTATTGTCCACCATTTCCAGGTGGCTGGAAAGACGAACGCCCCGAGGCTGGAAGGGTAGACAGGAGAGAGCCCAGAGTGGGAGAAGAATAGGAAGGGGTGGGGAGAGAAGACAGAAGCTCTCACTTCACCTTCTGTCCTGCTGGTCCAGGAGCCCCAGCGAGAAGGACTGCTACGTTGCTCACCCAGAGAGAGAAACTGTCCCAGGGAGCAGATGCGTCTAGCAGCCCCGAGGAACAGGCCCAACAGCCTAGTGGGCTACCTTGGAGGGGCATTTATTCATTTACAGAGCTCCTGTTCTAGACGGGGCCATGTTCCAGGCACTGAGGACAAAGTCCCTGCCCTTCTGGAGCAGAAATTCTAGAGAAAAGAAGCAGATAATAAACATCGAAACAAGGCATCTTCTAGGATAAGGTCAGGAAGTGATATGATCCATGAATAAAATTAAAGCGGGAAAAGGACTGAGAATAAAATGGAGACTATTTTAGGAAGGTGGTCAGGGAAGCCTTTCTGAGGAGGTGCCATTCAAGCCTAGAGCTGGGTATGGTGACAGAACAAGCTACTGGGAGCTCCTGAAAAGGAGAATTCCTGGTGAAGGAGCAGCCACAAAGCCTGTGGTGTGGAAAAGGTGGTGGGAGGTCAACCCGGGCCAGGTCATGTGGCCTCAGTAGCAAGCTCTGATCTCACCTAAGAGAGGGGAGCACAGGCGGCTGTGACAGTGGGTGGGGAGGGGCAGAGAGCGTGAGCTCCTCACGTGGGATCCCAGCTCTGCCGTTTCATGACGCGTGCCCAAAGCAAGTTATTGAACGTTCTGCGCCTCTGTTTCTCTATCTAGAAAAGTGAGATCCTAGTCGTGCCTGGTTCCCGGCATCGTTATAGCAGCCGTCTCCAGCCTTTTTGACACCAGGGACTGGTTTTGTGGAAGACAATTTTTCCACACACCAGGGTTGGTGGGGGATGGTTTCAGAATGATTCAAGCGTATTACATTTGTTGTGCAGTTTACTTCTATTATCATTACATTTTAATATATAATGAAATAATTATACAACTCACCATAAGGTAGAATCAGAGCCCTGAGCTTGTTTTCCTGCAAGTAGACAGTCCCACCTGAGGGTGATGGGAGCCAGTGACAGATCATCAGGCATTAGATTCTCATAAGGAGTGTGCAACCTAGATCCCTCCCATGAACAGTTCACTAGAGGGTTCACCTCCTATGAGAATCTGGTGCCGCCACTGATCTGACAGGAGGCGGAGCTCAGGCGGTAAGTTAGTGAGCAATGGGGAGCCACTGTAAATACAGATGAAGCTTCCCCTGCTGCTTACCTTCTGCTGTGAGGCCTGGTTCCTAACAGGCCACAGACCCGGGGCCATGGCCTGGGGGTTGGGAACCCCTGGTTATAGGATTGGCTGAGCTAATATGAATCCCTGCTTAGAACAATACCTGGCATATGGCAAGTGTTCGGAATGTGGCAACCATCTGATTAGGCTTCTTAAGATCTCTGACCGATGGGCAGAGTGTGTTTGAGGGGGCAAGGTGGAAACTAGATGAGGGAAGAGATTGGGTTCAGGATGTGCTTTGAAAGTAGAGGCCATGAGACTTACTGGAGGGCCGGCTGGGCTGTGTGAGGGAGAGGCTGCAGACAATAGCCTCCTCCCAGCCCAAGCAGGGTACTTCCTGGCTGGGGACCTCTATGCTGGGTGGAAAGTCTTTATTTTAAAGAATAATAGTAATGCCCATTCACTGAGTACCTCTCTATATAAGATTTTTTTTCTTTTTAATATCTCACAAGTAATAAACACATTTTTCTCACTGGACAAAATTCAAACAATGTGAAAATGTATAGAGTAAAAGTAGAAAGTAGAAAGAGGCCAGGCACGGTGGCTCATGCCTGTAATCCCGGCACTTTGGAAGGCTGAGACAGGTGAATCAGAAGTTCAAGACCAGCCTGGCCAAATGGCGAAACCCCTTCTCTACTAAAAAAATACAAAAATTAGCCAGGCATGGTGGTGCACACCTGTAGTCCCAGCTACTCGGGAGGCTGAGGTGGGAGATTGCTTGAACCCCAGAGGTGGAGGTTGCAGTGAGATTGTGCCGCTACACTCCAATTTGGGTAACAAAGCCAGACTCTGTCTCAAATAAATAAATAAATAAATAAATAAATAAATAAATAAATAAATAAATAGTAGAAAGAAAGCCTCCATTTGCCTGGGTGCCCCTAATCCCATCGTCCCTCCTCTAGCCAGTGCTAAGGGCTAGGCATGGATCTTTCCAGATCTTTTTAACGCACTGTCTTCTGTGAATGTAGCCGTTAATGGCTCTTCCACAGTGAACTCCAGGCCTTCAGAATGGGGCTAGGGTGACAACCTCTACTCTGTCCTGGAGTCACAGAATTCCTGCCTTGAAACACCTGGTGCAGGGATTCTCCTTCCTTTTCCAGGCACCTGCGTTGCTCGTCTGCTCCATTACTCTCACTTTTCTGTCTTTATGTCATCTTAAAATATAGCATCTGGGCGCAGTGGCTCTTGCCTGTGATCCCAGTACTTTGAGAGGCCAAAGCAGGAAGATTGTGTGGGTCCAGGAGTTCAAGACAAGCCTGGGTAATACAGGGAGACTCCATCGCAAAAAAAAAATTAAAAATTAAAAAAAAAATTAAAAAAAAGAAGAAGAAGAAGAAGAAAGAAAGAAAGAAAAAAGACTTTTCAGAATTAATTTAACTCATTCAGTTTGATGAATACCGCTGCAAGCCTACTTGACCAGGCTGTGATGGTCATGGACGGCAGTGGTGGGAACTAAAACCTATAAAAAGGACATCAAGCAGCGGGGTGTAATCAAGGACTAGACTGTGGGCTGCTCATAATGATGGCAGAAGTCCAGGGAAGGGTGAGGGAGGTGTGTGTGGGACTCACTCTGTCCACTCAGTAGCATGTTTATGAGACTTGTCAGTGTCACTCCAGTCTAGTTCATTCACTCATTTAACTGCCATACAATTTACTCTTAACTAGCACTTCCTTTCTATCAGGCACCATTCTACCTCTGGCATATTAACTCATTCAGTCCTCACAACAGCCCTCCCAGGTGAAAACTGTTATTACCCCATTTTACAGAGGAGGAAACTGAGTCACAGAAAATTTAAATAAGTTGCCTACAGTCACATGGATAGCACTTGGTAAAGCTAGAATTTGAACCCAGTCTAGCCAGAGTCTACATTCTTATCCTTTAAATTGCCCTGCTTAACAATGCAATGTTAAGGGGTGCAGAGGCAGGGTTGGGGAGTCTCTCTGAGCAGGTGGAATTTCCACACAGAACTGAAGTGGGTAAGGGAATGAGCCCAAGAATATCTTGGGGACAGCATTCTATGTAAAGCAAAAGTCCCTTCGTTAGTTAGAAGCTGAAAAGGAACCAGGGCTAGGTCTCCGGTTTTTCTTCAAGTCTCTGTATTCCTATGCCACAGTACAGTTAGTCATTTTATTGATGGATATGACCAATTTCCTTGTTGTTACAACCGTGCTTGTTTGTGTCTCCCATACTCACATGGAATGTATATCATTCTAGGGTATTTGTGTCATTAACTTTGTTAATGACTTTGATAAGTTACTCTCCAAAGCAGTTGTACCAATTTAATCACAAGCAGCAGATATGAGTTCTAATTTCCCCACAATGTCACACTTGAAAATCTTATGCCAATCTAACAAATGTGAAATTGTATCTCATCTACTGTATTTAATCTACCTATCCTGATTGCTAGTGATGTTCAGCATCCCCACGTACTTATTGACCACTAGACGTTTCCTCTTCTGCAACTTGCCTGCTCACCACATTTCCCTGTTTTTTTCCTACTGAGTTATCTTTTTTCTTTAATGTGTAGATGTTCCTTATATATTCTGTACACTTATCATTCACCAGTTATACACAATGCACCTCTCTTTTCCCACTCTATTTCTTGTATTTTTATTTTGCTTTGATGTCTTTAGTTACTCAGATTTTAATTTTAATGCTGTCAAATGTATCCATCTTTTCATCTTACAATTTGGGTTTTGTTTTGTTTTTGAGACTGGGTCTCATTCTCTCACCCACATTGGAGTGCAGTGGCACATTCATGGCTCACTGCAGCCTCGAACTCCCAGTCTCAAGTGATCCTCCTGCATCAGCCTCCTGAGTAGCTGGGACCACAGGTGCGGGCCACCACGCCCAGCTAATTTTTAAAATTTTTTCGTAGAGTCAGGGTCTCACTATGTTGCCCAGGCTGGTCTTGAACTCCTGGGTTCAAGTGATTCTCCCTCCTCAACCTCCCAAAGTGCAAGGTTTACAGGTGTAAACCACTGCGCCTGGCCATCCTCTTATATAATACGTGTTATAAAATATCTTTATTACAATTATTTCTTCTACATTGTCTTTCGAAAGTTTTAAAGTTTTCATATTTAGGTTAATTCCTCAGGAATTCATTTTGTTGATGGTTGAGGTAGAGATCTAATTTTTAAATTGTTTTGCCATGTGATAGCCAATTAGAGGCTATCTCCACACTTACTTGAAATGCTGCTTCTGGAATATTCAAGTGTCTCTTCTATTCTGTTGGCTCATTTGTCTATTTCTGTTGTAATCATTATAGTCTTATAATAAGGGGTTCATCACCTATGACGAGCAATCTCCTCCTCTTCCTCCTCCTTTTTTCTTCTTCAAATATTGCCTCCATTATGTTTGGCCATTTCCCTGCCCCATGTGAAAAGCTCTGCTGGGCTTTTGACTGAAATTGCATCTTCCCATTTATAAATACAGTTGATCTTTCTATTCTGGTCTCTCTTTTTTTGTCCTTCAGTAAAGATTTTGTGTGTTTTATTAGATTTATTTTTCCCTTGTAGTTTTATTTTTTATTGCTATGGGAAATGGGATCTTTTTTTTACCTATAGCATTTTCTTTCTTTCTTTCTTTCTTTCTTTTTTTTCCTCTTTTGATACAGAGTCTTGCTCTATTGCCCACGCTGGCATGCAGTGGTGTGATCTCAGCTCATTGCAACCTCCGCCTCCTGGGTTCAAGAGATTCTTCTGCCTCAGCCTCCTGAGTAACTGGACTTACAGGCACCCCCCACCACACCCAGCTAATTTTTGTATTTTTAGTAGAGATAGGGTTTCACCATATTGGTCAGGCTGGTCTCAAACTCCTCACCTTAAGTAATCCACCCACCTCAGCCTCCCAAAATGCTGGGATTACAGGTGTGAGCCACCGCACCCAGCTAGCATTTTCTGAGGCCCTCCTCAAGGTCATGTCCCTACTTTTGTAGCCAGCTTGGGGCTTTTCTGTCCTGAGATCCTGTGTTTTTTTTCTGTGAAAGCTGAGGTGGCAGAGGTGCATCTTCTGACATTTATGCCCAGTTTTGCGACCAGGCCAGTGCAAGTCACATGCAAATGTTTGTAAAAGCACTTAACACAGTGCCTGGTTTTTACTAGAGAGGTGCTAACCTTCATTAACCCATTCATTCACCTAGGAGGGGTGGTCTCCGTGATTGCCACTGGGGGGTCCAGAGTTTCCAATCTTGTCAGACGTGGGGTTGGAAACATGCCTTGAAGCTGCATTTGCATAATTTTGAAAAATAAAATGTTTCTTATAAAAGAATAGTGATTTGGCAGACTTAAAACCCTACTCCCACTTAAGCTACTTCTTGGCACCTTTCTCCCCATAAAAAACTGACAAGCCAGTCTGTCCCTCCGTCCTTCCCTTCCTCCCTCCCTCCCTCCCCTACTTCCTTCCTTCCTTCCTTCCTTCCTTCCTTCCTTCCTTCCTTCCTTCCTTCCTTCTTTCCTTCCTTCCGTGTTAGTTGAGCATATACTAGGCCCTGCAGAGGATGTGAAGGTATAACACAAAATGAAACTCTGATCTTGCTACAAGGAGCTTACAGTCCACTCAAACTTAAAGGCAGCTACCAAATAGTTATAATGCAAGAAAGTTCCAATTGAGCCGGGTACGGTGGCTGACGCCTGTAATCCCAGCTCTTTGGGAGGCCGAGGCGGGCGGATCACGAGGTCAGGAGATCGAGACCATCCTGGATAACACAGTGAAACCCCGTCTGTACTAGAAATACAAAAAATTAGCGGGGCATGGTGTTGGGCGCCTGTAGTCCTAGCTACTCGGGAGGCTGAGGCAGGAGAATGGCGTGAACCCGGGAGGCAGAGCTTACAGTGAGCTGAGATCGCGCCACTGCACAGCAGCCTGGGCGACAGAGCAAGACTCTGTCTCAAAAAAAAGAATAAAGAAAAAAAAGAAAGTTGCAATTGAATGTTAGAGAATTATAAGGCATAGGAGTGCAGAAGGATGGAGAAAACACTTCCAAACATGGAAGGCCTCATAGAAGTGGCATTTGGGCTAGTCCGTGCTTGAAAGGTAAGTAGAAGTTGGACAGGTAGAGACAGGTTGGGCAGGAACCAAGGCTTCCAGCAGGGATGTAGCATGACAACACGACAAAGCCACGCAGTGGGGAAACGTGGTGCCTCCAGAGCATGGTAAACAGTGCAAGTCAACTGATGTCGGGAATTGAAAGGTGTAGCCTCTCCTGTGGTCCAAGTGCCCCTGCCATGTCTGCACTCTAGCTAGTCGGAAAGGGAAAAGGGAAGGGCACAGTCCTTTAGAGCAGGACTCGGAGGTGACACACGTCCTGTCAGCTACATCCCATGGATTGCAATTTAGTCACATGGTCACACCTGACTGCAAGAGAACCTAGGAAATGTAGACTTTATTTTGGGAGGCCATGTGGTCAGCTAAAAATCGGAGGTTCAATTACGAAAGAAGAAGGGGAGAATGGGTATTGGGGACAACGAGCAGTCTGCGTTGCAACAACCATAATCAATGGCATGAGGATCCTGGAGAAACTCTGCCCCTGCCTGAGACCAAGACCATGACTTCATAATCACAAAGTTGGCCAGGTGCCTTGGCTCGTGCCTGTGAGCCCAGAATTTTGGGAGGCTGAGGCGGGAGAATTGCTTAAGGCCAAGAGTTTTAGGCCAGCCTGGGCAACAAAGTGAGACCCTGTTTCTACAAAAAATAAAATAATTAGCCAGATGTGGTGGCTTATCCCTACAGTCCTACCTACTCAGGAGGCTGAGGTGGGAGGATCCCTTGAGCCCAGCAGTCTGAGGCTGCAATGAACTACAATTGTGCCACACTGCACTCCAACCTGGGCGACAGAGTGAGACCATGTCTCTAAAAACAAACAAACAAACAAACAAACAAACAATCACAAAGCCAAGTCCAGTTTGTTGTCTGGGAAAAGGCTCAGCTCTGGCCCACCAGCAGCTGCCCTTCTGGCAGTGGAAGCATGAGAGCTTCGGTCCTGCAGCAGGGGGCCTGGGCAGTGTACCATGGCACCTATTGTGTCCCCTGCCTAGAATGACCCTCTGCCCCCCTTTCAGAGAGAAAACCTTCTCCCCAGACACCATCCCATTTTACCCCACTCCATCTCTCTTTTCCATGATGTCCAGTTTGCCCATAAAATCTGTCCACCTATTCTAGCATTTGATGTTGTACAGTCTTAACTGTTACAGATACGGTGTCTCATTTCATCCACTAGGTTGGCTGAGCAAGCTGAGATCTTGTGGGTCCTATGGCTCCCACAAACTGCTCATAAAACAAGAGCTCCTTGATAACGTCCTGGTGTTTGCTGGCTATTGGCCAGTGTGACACTGAATGTGTCTTTGCAATTTGTATTTTGTAGTTTCCCTGGCTCTTGGATGATTTTCTGTAGTTATGGATATGGATAATGCTAGGATATTACAGTGTCAAGGTCAGCAAGTCCAACTCCCTCATTTTACAGGTAATTGTATTTAGACCCTGGGAGAGAAAGTGACTAGTTGGAGACAGACCTCACTTAGGTCAATAGTTTCCAAACTGTGTTCCAGGGATCCGTAGGGTTCTGCAGATGGGGAGGAAAAGCAGGGGACAGACACGTCTGAAGCCCTGGCTGCACTAGTACAGCCCTGCTGTTGTCCATCTCATACATGGGGGATCTTTCTAAAATTATATTTGAAGAAAATCTTTCAGTAATTTCTTTTAAAGTTTGAGAATTGCTGTTTGAGCCTGGTTCCCACAAGATGCAGACAAGGAGGTTGAGGATCAGATTTTGGCTGAATTACGGTGATGAAATAGATGATTCATTAGCTCATTCATTCTAGGTCCTGGGGATCTGGCAGTGAACAAAGCAGTGGATGTCCACCCTCATGAAACTGACATTCTCTTGGTGAAATTAAACCATAGAAAATTAAACATATAAAAAAGGCCAGCATGCGTGCTCAAAGGAGAAGATAAAGCAGGGAAAGGATGGGAGAATGACACAAGGGCACAGTGTTGGGTGGGCTGGCCTGCGAAGGCCCCTCTGAGGTGGATGAAGCTAGGAGAGAGCCACGTGCACTGAGGGAAGAGAGTTCCAGGCTGAGAGATCTGCAGGGGTAGTTACCCTCCGGTGCAAACATGCTTGTGTTCTCAGAAAGGGAGGTGGCTTGTCCCTCTGGACAGGAAACAGGCTTCAAAGGGATCTTGCAAAACACATCAGAGATCCAGAGGAGCTGTATGTTTTGCCCCCTGCCCCGCAAATGTGTGCACAACAGGACCCAGCACAACTCCTCCCGTGGAGACAGAGCACTGGAGAAGTATTTTGATTGGCCTCCCACACCCAGGCCAGTGCTACCTTTGGCAGCTCCTGCCCGTCCAGTAGCTGAAATTCTCCTGGGGTCCTGGAGCTGAGGCTGGCTGGTTATTGTCATTGATAGGTGGCTCAAGGTGTATTCTGGTCCACTGGGACTGGCACTGGGCTTCCTCTGTGAGAACCTTGCTTTAGTAACTCGTTTCCTTGGTCACTCATGCACCCATCTTTGTCACCAGTTGAGGAATGAGACATGGTCAGGATTGGTGGAGAATACAGTTCCCAGAAAGGAGGAGGGCTGGGGCTGAACTTCCAACTCTGCCCCTGAGTTCCGTGGGTTTTTGGCTGGCCAGGGACCCATCTTGCCCTTGGTTTTGCCATCTGTAACTTGGATAATTGGAAACACATCTCTTGGACATTATAGTGAAAGACAAAAGAAGTCATGGATGCATTCCTGGCCCAGTGCTTGGCAAATATTAGTCACAAAATAAGTCTTTGAAGAATGAATGTTGAATGAATGGATGAATAGGTGAAAAGAAAATTACCTTGAAATAGAAAAGCATAGCTAAAGCAGCACTTTCCAAACTCAAGAATGTCCCAGAGAACGAATTAAACCTTATTAAAACAAACAGGCCGGGTGCGGTGGCTCACGCCTGTAATGCCAGCACTTTGGAAGACAGAGGCAGGCGGATCACGAGTTCAGGAGATCAAGACCATCCCAGCCAACATGGTGAAACCCCGTCTCTACTAAAATACAAAAATTAGCATGGTGGCATGTGTCTGTAGTCCTAGCTACTTGGGAAGCTGAGGCAGGAGAAATGCTCGAACCCAGGAGGCGGAGGTTGCAGTGAGCCAAGATTGTACCACTGCACTCCAGCCTGGCGACACAGTGAGACTCCGTCTCAAAAAGAAAAAACAAAAAACAAACAAAAACAAAGATGACTGGAATCCAGCCTGGTCTAAGCAATGTTTTTCATGGTAATCGTGAGCTCATCTGCACAAGGACTTGGTTTTTCTGCGGGAATTCTGTGTGGCCCCAGCAGTGGAAGGACCCATCTCAGCTAGTCTGCACTGGCTCTGGCCAAACACCCTAGGATTATTGCTGACTTGGGAACACTTTTCATGTTAATTACTCTGTAGGTTGTATCAATTCAAGCTCTAAACCATATGTAATACAGATTTGGGTCTTCCATTTTTATGGGAAACTGTTTTTTCACCCAGATCCCTGTGCAGACACAAGCCACTGGCACCTCGCAATAGCCCAGCAGCCTTTGGAGGGTCCTAGCTTTAAGCAGAGGTCTCAGTTCACCCAGCCCAAGAATGCAGTCCCTGTCCCTGACAGTTTCTGGTCTGGTAACAGTCCCCGCAGTTACCACATCATCAGCTTTCCTTCTCATGTCACTGACTTTCAGTTCCCTCTTCATTTCTTCCTTTCTCGTGAGTTCAACCATGTCTTACAACTTTGTTTTATATTTTATTTAATATTGCACTTTTTATTGTTATTGTTGTTGTTTTTGTTGTTTGAGACAGGGTCTCTGTCACCTACGCTGGAGTGCAGAGGCGCCATCATAGTCACTGTAACCTCGAATTCCTGGGCTCAAGCGATCCTCCTGCTTCAGCCTCCTGAGTAGTTGGGACTATAAGCACGTGCCACCATGTCTGGCTAATTTTTAAATTTTTTTGTAGAGACAGGGTCTCACTATGTTACCCACACTGGTCTTGAACTCCTGGCCTCAATCGATCTGCCTGCCTCCGGCTCCCACAGTGCTGGGATTACAGGCATGAGCCAAAGCACCTGATCTCTTGTTTCTGAAGCTGGAGAGGTTCCTCTTTAGCTCAGCCCACCGTACTACTGGAGCTGGAAGTTCCTTAAGACCTGAATGAGAACCTCCATTTTTTTCCTGTTGCAGGTATGTAGGTGAGTGTGAGTGGGTGTGTACGTGTATATGTTGCCCAGATGTAACTTGGATTTCAGTCCTGGCTGCTGGGGACACTTTCAGAATCAAAATGTCTTCATTAAAAATCACTCCAAAAATTAGTTATCTGAGATGGCAGTGTTTTCTCTAAAAAGGTATTCTGCTCAAATTCACATCCTAGTGTCTTTCGAATAACAGCTATTTACCAAGCACTTAGAATGTGCCAGGTCCCGTGCTAAGTGCTTCATATGCATCATTTACTCTAATCCCCTCACAACCCTATGAAGCGATACTATATTTATATTCACTTTACAAATGAGGAAACAGGGATTTAGAGAGATTAGATAATTTTCCCAGGTTTATACAACAGAGCCAAGACTGGTATTTCTCTAAATGTCTACATTCTACATCCTCTCTAATCATGATTTCAGAAATTGCTTTGCAAGCAACATGACAGTTTTCTTGTTACACTCCATGGGTCAAGCAATTATTTATACATTGGTTAAGAAAGTGAGATCAGGCCGGGTGCAGTGGCTCATGCCTGTAATCCCAGCACTTTGGGAGGCCAAGGCAAGTGGATCACCTGAGGTCAGGAGTTTGAGACTAGCCTGGCCAACATGGTGAAACCCTGTCTCTACTAAAAATACAAAAAATTAGCCAGGCGTGGTGGCAGGCACCTGTAATCCCAGCTACTCAGGAGGCTGAGGCAGGAGAATCACTTGAACCCAGGAGGTGGGGAGGTTGCAGTGAGCCAAAATCGTGCCATTGCCCTCCAGCCTGGGCAATAAAAGAGAAACTCTGTTTCAAAAAAAAAAAAAGAAAGAAAAAAGAAAGAAAGTGAGATCGAATGGCATGACAAATACAAAAGGACTTTTTATACAATATTATGGAGATGGTGTCATTGTGTAGTTGTTGTAACTCCCACTACCATGTTGGACCCAGTATCTTCCATCTCACTCAAAGGAACTTATGCTTTACATGTTTAAACCTCTCCATCCAAATGGGTGAAGATTCATTTTCCCCAAACAATCCCTTGGACTTTTTAGTAGAAGAATGTTGAATGGAAGATCTGGTAAAGCTCTGAATGTGTTCGTTACGCAGTAGAAACATCTATTTGGAAAACAACTCACGTAGGTGACATATGTTAATCCATCCCCCTGGTATCAGAAGGTGCTAACTGAGCCCCTGTGAGCGCAAGACACTGTATCCCCAACAGCCTTGCTTCATCTGTGTGTATGTGTATGTGTTATTTAATTTAATTTAATTTTTTTGAGACAAGAGTCTAGCTCTGTCACCCAGGCTGGAGTACAGTGGCAAGATCTCAGCTCACTGAAACCTCTACCTCCCAGGTTCAAGCAATTCTCCTGCCTCAGCCTTCTGAGTAGCTGAGATTACAAGTGCCCACCACCACGCCCGGCTAATTTTTGTGTTTTTATTTGAGACGGAGTCTCACTCTGTCGCCCAGGCTGGAGTGCAGTGGCGCAATCTCCACTCACTGCAAGCTCCGCGCCCTGGGTTCACGCCATTCTCCTGCCTCAGCCTCCCATGGAGCTGGGACTACAGGCACCCGCCACCGCACCGGCTAATTTTTTGTATTTTTTTTTTTTTAGTAGAGATGGGGTTTCACAGTGTTAGCCAGGATGGTCGATCTGTGTTTTTAAAAATTTTAATAATAAACTTTTTATTTTGGAATAATGTCAGCTTCACAGAAAAGTTGCTAAAATAGTACAGAGTTCTGCATATCCTTCACCCAGTCTCCCCTAATGTTAACATCTTACATAACCATGGTCCATTTGCCAACACTAAGACACTAATATTGGTACATTCCTATTAACTATACTGCAGACTTATTAGAATGTCACCAGTTTTTCTACTAATGTCTCTTTTCTGTCCCAGAATCCAATCCAGGATTCCACACTGCATTTGGTGGATCCATTTTTAAACCCACTCACTTAGTATTAAAATAGCATTGTTTTATTTGCTTCACTTTGGGCTCAAATTCAAGAAAGACAGTTGAGCTCTTTTTCCAATTCTAGGGGGAAGACAGCCAAACAAATGGTAAATAAACCTCCAGACTTTTTTGGTTCCCCTGAGTTAGGAGTTCACCCTTGAATCCTGTGGGTAACCCAACTCTGTAATCATGAAATCAGCACGTAAGGAAGAATCTCCTCAGTTGGGTGTGGTGATGCACCTGTAGCCCCAGCTACTCAGGAGGCTGAGGCAGGAGGATCACTTGAGCCCAGGAGTTCAAGTCCAGCCTGGGCAATGTAGTGAGACCCTAACTCTAAAAAAATTAAGAAAGAAAAAACAGAAAAAGAAAGAATCTCCTGCTATGCCCTAACTCAGAGTCTAGTATGTATCTAACTTGTGGGAGCACAAGTTAGAAGCAGAGTTGATAGAGCACACTGCCTGTGGTTTGCCCTGTCAGACCTCAAGTCCAGCTGAGTCTTAAGACTAGGGGGTGACTCAGTTCACAGCTGTGGCATCATCCCAGTGTCCCCCTTGGTAGTGCAGGGAGAGTCTATAGGGCAGGAGAGGCCACAGCCTAGATGGGAGGCAGTATTAATTTCTACCTTGGAGCAGGACCCCAAAAGGACTTCTGGGTCCACCAAAGAAAACAGAGAAAAGAGCAGGGGTAATGGCCCTGAATACATGATCATTTCCAGGGAACTTTCTAGATGCATTCCCTCTCTGCCTGTTTCACCTCAGGGTGATCAGTAAGAACCTGCAGTGGGATGTTGGAGGTTGTGCCTGAATTCTCGGGGGAAAAGCTCATAGTGGGCTGAGGGCTGAGGCCCCAGGCCCTCTACCTGAGGGCAAGCAAAGAGTCCTGTGGACACTGCTAGGAGCATAGGTGATGAATCAGCAGAAGACACTTCTGTTTCCATGACAACCGGATATAAGCCAGTCTGAACTTTTAAATCCAATTGTTTAGTAAACTCTTAGCGTTAGAAGAAGGTCTATGTGGAGGATTGTTATTATCCATTAAAAACATTGTTTTGTTTGGTTTGATTTGAAGTGCTAAATAGGTCACAGTTGTTTTGCTGTTGGCAAAAGCCTATAATGCATTCAGGACAGAGAGAAAAATGTGAGTTTTCACATACATTCTCGTTCTATTTCTGCAAACAAACTGTGTGACCTAGGTCCCAGGGTATGTCCTTCCTTTATCCATCCATCCATCTAACCAAACATCCAACCATCCATCCACTCATCCATCCATCCGGCTGATATTTATGAGCCTCACCTTTTTCCTGGGCAGGATTTCTTACCTGTAAAATGTGACAATTCGTTGGGACTCCTATTTCTGACCTAGGATCCCAGAATCTTAGGAGTCTCAGGGCAGTGTTTTGGGGGCTACCTTCCTAGGGAGGGTGGGGTGATGGGACAGAGTCTCAGAACAGCCTCAACCCAGAATAGCCACATTTTTTGTTGTTTTATATATTGGGTTTCCACTTAGGATTTCTTTTGAACAAAGGCTCCCTAACTGAAAACTCACTGCCCCAAAGGGTCTCTGTAAACCTTCCAGTAGTGACACTGTAGCTTCAAGCCAAACTGTTTTTCAATCAATACCCCTGCAGTGTAGGGCACAGAAATAAAATGGTAAATAAACCAGGGTCACTGCTCCTCGGAGGCTGGCTGTCACTGTGAAAATAAACTGAGATAATAGGTGGGAAAGCCTGCTTAGGGAAACGATTGTTATTAAGATGATAACAATTATTATTATTACGTTGGGGTCGGGTATTCAAGATATACCCACAGGAAAATGCAGATTACAATTCAGTCTGCAATTAGGGACCAGATAGGAGCAGCCAGTTCTCAGGTGCTCCATGCTGGGATTCTGAGCATTCGTCGGCGCCTCCCCAGGGACTGCTGCGCCCCCCGCTCCCCGCGCGCCCACCACGCACGCTGCTCTGGGAGCAGGGCCGGCGGCGGCGCCTCGCAGTGATTGGCTGAACCGGAGGTTGTTGCTAGGCTACCAGTGCGCCCTGAGCCTGGGGCCCCGCAGTCCCATCCTCTGTGGCTGATCCATCCCTCACTGCAGACCTAATTCCGGCCCCCTGTGAACGGCATCCTCAGCAGCTTAAATTATCAGCCCCAAGAGCCCGTCTTTCTATGATTTTTCATTTAGCAAGAGGTCACGTGGAGATGGGGAAGAAAAGCCTTCTGTTTTCATCCTCTGGGTCATCTTGAATAGCGACTTCTCTCTCTGGGTCTCAGTATCCCGCTTCAGGTTCTGGAGTTCGTTCATTTATCCATTATTCATGCCTGCGTGCATGTTTCTTAAGTGCCGACCGTATTCCAGGCACTATATTGAGTGCTAGGGACAAAGGAATGAACAAGACAGAGACCATCCTTGCCCTCGTGTAGGGGGGAACATTATCCACCTAAACAAATAAACGCATGTACAATTATCCCTTTTCTTCCCCTTTGATGATTTTTCTAGCCCTTCTTTCCCCCTACTATATCTGTAGGATCCCCCAAGTTGATAGGAGAGGGAGTGTTCTCCCAGTCAGGCCTACACTATTCTGAAACTGGGGCGCACCCTCTCGCTCCACGCTCGTATTTTGCTCTTTTGATTCCACACTTGAGCCTGACCACAGCTTGATAAGGATGTGGGGGCCGGGATCACTGTCTTCTGTTCAGATGAGTAGGCTGAGAGTCCGGAACATCCAAACGCCTTGTCACATAAGGAATGATTGCCATACCCAATGTTTGAGCATTTACTGTGTGCAGGCACTTTAAAAGCTGTCTGCCTCTTCATAATCCAGTAAGGTAGGTATTCTTAGACTAATTTTACAAGCAACAAAGTTGAGGATGAAAGATGTTATTTAAGTGGCCAGTGATGATCTGGATAGCATGTGGTGAAGCTGGGATTTGAACCAAATCTGCCTGGCTCCAAAGCCTAAGCTCTTTCCAAGAAATGGATGTGGTCACGGAAAGACTCTTTGATCAGCTGGGCACAGTGGCTCATGCCTGTAACCCCCGCACTTTGGGAGGCTGAGGTGGGAGGATACTTTGAGGAGCCTGGGCAACAGAGTGAGACCCTGTCTCTAAAAAAAAATTTAAATCAAATTAAAAAAAGAAAGACTCTCCCAGTGGCTGAAACTTGGAAATATAGCTTCCAAGTGCCCTTCAAAAATCTCCCGGTCTCAACATCTTTTTACATTTTATTTTTTAGAGGCAGGGTCTCACTCTGTCATCCAGGTTGGAGTGCAGTGGTGCAATCATGGCTCACTGCAGCCTTCACCTCCCGGACTCAAGTGATCTTCCCACCTCAGCCTCCTAAGTAGCTGGGATGACAGCAGCATGCATGCCACCATGCCTGGCTAATTTTATTATTATTATTTTTATTTTTTGTAGAGACAGGGGTCTTGCTATGTTGCCAGAGCTGGTCTCAAACTCCTGGGCTCAAGCGATCCTCCCATCTCATCTTCCCAATGTGCTGGGATTACAGGCATGAACCACCACACCCAGCATTGACCCAGCATCTTATTTACTTATTTTTCTTGGCACGTTAGACTCATAAAACCTGGTGAGCTGACCACACTGATCAATATTGTTAACTCTGCTGTCTACCCATCTATCTGGGATGATCATGCCTTCAAGCTTTTATTGGGTAATTAAGTCAAGTAGCTCTTCCTTGGGGGCATCTCCATTGCTCTCAGGTTTTTGTATTCCTTTGTTCACATACTGAGAGGCTTGATGGGCACAGATTATGGCCCATCTCTGCCCTGGAGGAATTTCCAGCCCTCAGGGGAGGTTTCTGAAGACCTTCCTATGGGCAAAGCTCAGTGATAGGCTATTGTGAGAGGAGGAGGAGAACCAGATTTGCCCTCAGAGAAACCCCTCCTCTGAGCAGAAGTGGATGTGCCTAGGGATGGGCTGAGGAGTGGGAACAGTCAACCTTGAGTACCCTGATCAGGACACATTGGGTCTGCGGTGCTGCTTCTAATAACCTTGCTGTGGTTAGTATGGGACTCTGTGTCTCAGAGCCTGGCAGCATGCAGCTCGGAAGGAGGCCTTTAAACGGGAGAAAGTGCTGGAAAATATGGTAATACATAAAGAAGTAAGCTAAATTTATCCCCTCTCTCAGCACCCAGCAATTGCTGTGCTTAACACTTAACTTTCTACCAGCATAGATTTGTTTAACCAGATTAGTTGCTGGGTGAGAGAGAAAGGAGAGAGATAGACAGAGACAGAGACAAAGAGAGACACAGAGAAAGACAGAGTTTGAAGACAGACAGGAACACGCACACATACACCCCCCCCCCACACACACACACACCTGGAGAGAACTAAGAAGATGCAGAGCTAACAGTATCTTTTGGTGTGTGGCTTCAGCCAGCAGCAGCAGAGCTAGACTGAGAGAATCAGACAACTTCCTGCCCTCTTCCTCCCAGGCTACATGACTGGCTAGAGCATTGCTAATTTCCAGATAGCACCATTTTCAGATGTCAGTACTTTGGAATGTCGACACTGTTTCCATTATTTTGTCCCATGTTTTGTTCCTGTCACCCACTCCCACCACTGAATAGGTGAGTTGACTGTAGATGAATAATATACTAAAGCCACCATTAAAGTAAACATTATAAGACTTTAAATATGCATGCCTTTGACCTAGCATTCTCACTTCTAGGAATTTATCCTAAGGAAAATAAGTATATGGATAAAGAAGTTAGCATGAGATTGTTCATTGCATCATTTATTTAGAAAAGCAATGAAACAAACTAAATAGCTAACCACTCTTGGTTTCCTGATCAATAAATAATGGTATAACCTTACAACAGTTTTCCATACTGCTTTTAATATTAGAGTATAGGCTGGGTGCAGTGGTTCATGCCTATAATCCCAGCACTTTGGGAGACCAAAGTGGAAGGATTGTTTGAGACCAGGAGTTCAAGACCAGCCTGGGCAACATAATGAGACCCTATTTTTACAAAAATAAAAAAGTTAGCTGGGTATGGTGGCACATGCCTGTAATCTCAGCTACTCAGGAGGCTGAGGTGAGAGGATTGCTTGAGCCAGGCATTCCAGGGTGCAGTGAGCTATCATGGTGTCCAGCTTGGGTGACAGAACAAAACCTTATTTGAAAAAACAAATTGGGTTATAAATGAATATTTGTTGACCTGGAAAAACATTCACAACAGATTAAGTGAAAGAAGCAAATTACAAATAGTATGTATTGTATGACCCTTTATAAGTATGAATAAAAATAAAATATATAGTTTAAGGAGACAGACCAAATGTTAGTCACTAGGAGGAGGGATTCCAAGACATTTTAATTTTTTTCTGCTTATCTGCATTTTTAAAAGTTTTTCCATAATGAGCATGTCTGAGTTTTGTAATAAGAACAAATTTCCTTGCTTCCCTCCCAGGGGTGGCTTCTGCTGGGAGATCAGGCGTTCCTGGCTCCCAGGCATCATGGGAAAAGCCATTGACCCTTGCAAGGTGTTAAGCTGCTCACTAAGAATTCCCTGCCCCGGCTTGACTCCCCATCCCGGCTGGTCTTATGGGCGAGACCTCAGTGATCCAACACCTTGGTATCCAAATGAGCAGTTGCTGTATCACCTGTGAGTGAGTTAGCCTCTGCCCTCCCTTGAGGGCAGACACTGTTTACCACTGTTGGCACATGGTAAGTCTAACCTTACTAAAACTGTAGGGCCTTTCTGCCTCCCAGGATCACCCTCCCCTGTAGGAGGGTAACAGCTATCATGCTCCATTGCTCAGGGCGGTCCCTACTACACATAAGCAGGTGTAATTCCGAAGGTTGGAAAAAAAAAAAGGCTGTCACCATGGCAACCCAGGCTTGCGCAGCCTCTTCATTCCTGAGATCAGTCCAAATCCCAGGGAAAGAAGGTGGGGTATGGAGTCAGAAAAATCACTGCCTGGCTGCCTGACCTCAGGCAAGACACTTAGCTTTTCTCTGTGTGAGTTTCTGCATCTGTAAAATGGTGCTGAAGCTTCTTATCTTACCTCCAGGACTGGGGTGAATAATCTGTAAACTGTAAAATACAAGAGGAGTAGGGCATCCTTAGTTTTGGCTTGTCCCCAAATTGCCATGTGACTTTGGGCAAATCACTTAACCGCTCTGTGTCTCAGCTGCTCTGTTTATAAATAGGCGAGTAAGGCACACTGATTACTTCCCAGATGTATTGCGAGGTGCCTGTGAGAATCCCATAATCTCAAAACTGGAAGGAATCTCAGCCCTACCACTCATGCAGGAATCTTTTTGATAAACTCTCTAACAGAGGTACTTATCCAGCCTCTGCCTGGTTACCTCCCATGGCGAAAACTCATGGCCACACAGCTTCCCTTGTAGCCATTGCTACATGACACTAACTATAAGAAAGTTCTTCACTATAGCGTATTATAGCATGTTTTACAAATAAATGTTTGTTTAAAAAACTTAGCAATCCTTTCCAGAGCTATCTTCACTCCTGATTTTCCCAAAGGCTTGCACAGGGTAGAGATGAGCAGTGGTCAGCAAAAAGCAGGTGTGGGCTCAGCTCCAGAAGAAGCTTTTGGCTTAGCGTAGTAGAAGGAGCCCAGGCTCTGGGGTCACACAACCTAGGTTGAAATGCTAACTTTATCCACTTACTAACTGGCTGACGCTGACCCTGGGAAAGTTATATTACCTATCTGAGCCTCAGTTTCCTGATCAGTAAAAGGAAGATAGAACTACCTACCTCCCAGTATTGTTGTGGGAATTAAGCAAGATATCACTTCTTATTAAGCTGACAACACAGACTTCCCTGGTGGGATTCTGGGGACTTGGGGTGGGGAACATTACACCCTCTTCTGCCACCCTGAATAGCACATCTGCCCTCTGAGCACAAGGCACAGGCGAGCCTTACATACTCCATATCTCAGGGTCATCTCCCTCTCAGACCTGGACCAGGGCCATAAAGGAAAGATGACGTAATGGTTTCAAGACAAAGTTCACCTCCTCCACGTGATTCACCAGCCCAAGGCCAGCACCCCCTCCCTGCCCACCAACTCAATGGGCACTAAGCAAGTATCCCAGGGCATCACTTGGGAACAGCTTCCAACTGCACCAGTGTTTTCATAGGAATCTCATACAGGATCCCAGAACTGTGGTCTGGCAGTGGACTTCCAGGCAGAGTGACAAGAAGTTGAGGAAAGCTATTTGGGGTTGGGGTAAAGTGTTCCTTTAGCTGTTGATAAGAAGGTGTCTGTCACGTAGCGACTCCTGGACAAAGGTCAGGACGCCTGGGTCCAGCTCCACCATCGCCTAGCTCTGCGCTCTCTGGAGCCAGCGACTTCCTTCCTCAGTGTCTTGCTTTCCTCATGTGCGGGACAGCAGGCCGATTCCTGGGGCTTTCCCAGCTCCCGAATTCTAGGTTTCCCCATTTGTTGGATGAGTTGGAGAAACCACCCTAGACCTCCCTTGGCCCCTGGCCACTGGGTGGCGCCGACCACCCCCTCTTCTCTGCTTCCTTCGCAGATGAGTACCTCAGAGTCCTCAATGTGGGTGTGGCCGAGGTGAAGAAATCCTTCCTGGGGCCCTTGTCCCCGTCCTGCAAGATGGTACAGATGATGAGGCAGTTTCTGTACCGGGTCCTGCCCGAGGACTCCTACAAGGTCACCACGGGAAAGCTCCATGTGAGCCTCACCCGCTTCACGGACGGGGAGAGTGTGGTGGTTTCAGAGTTCACGTCCAAGGAGGAGCTCATTGAGGCAAGGGGGCTGTGCTGGGAGGGAGGGAGGGCCAAAGAGGGGGCATGGGTGGGCTGCTCCTGCTCTCTCTCCACCACCCAGCCCGATGCCTCACCCATCTGCCTCACTTCCCTAGTCCTTCCCTTGCTTCATGCCCCCAGTGTCTCCCTGTGCAAGGTGCAGTGTTAGATGAGATGGACACAGAAGCCCAGGACAAACCAGGCTTGACCACCACCCTCAATGCTTCGGCCTTCACGTCCGTCCTGTCCGGCCCTCTGTGCTAAGCCTGAAGCTTCCCAGAGGCCCAGGTGTGACCTGCAGAGGGCCCGGGGCTCTTTCAGGACCTTCCAGGCTGGGCTGCCCTGCGTCCTCTCTGAATTACTCACAGTTTGTGAGAACAGTCAGGGGAGATGGGCCCCCATGCCCCCTTTCTGCCCCCTCACTTCCAGTGGCCCTTGATAAGGGATTGAATTGCTACCAAATCAGTTATCACTTAGAAAAGTGCATGCTAGGCCAGGCGCGGTGGCTCAAGCCTGTAATCCCAGCACTTTGGGAGGCCGAGACGGGCGGATCACGAGGTCAGGAGATCGAGACCATCCTGGCTAACACGGTGAAACCCCGTCTCTACTAAAAAAATACAAAAAACTAGCCGGGCGAGGTGGCGGGCGCCTGTAGTCCCAGCTACTCGGGAGGCTGAGGCAGGAGAATGGCATGAACCCGGGAGGCAGAGCTTGCAGTGAGCTGAGATCCGGCCACTGCACTCCAGCCTGGGCCACAGAGCGAGACTCCGTCTCAAAAAAAAGAAAAGAAAAGAAAAGAAAAGAAAAGTGCATGCTAATCCTGAGTGCACTGCCCTAAGCTCATTAATATGAACTTTAGTTATGAACAATGATTGCTGGAGAGGGCTGCAGATAGGTCCCATTGTCTTTCGGGACAAAGGGGTCAAGCTGCATGGCCTCCACCCCACATCTCCACTCTCCTTCCTTCCCCACATACAGGGCCTTTGCCTCCCCATCTGCATCCCATACTGGCCTGGCAGTAATCCTGGGGATGAGGGATTAATAGGCAGTGTGCACGGACACCTCCTCCACTCCTCATGGCCCCCTGGGTTTATCAGCAGCCGGCTTTTCCAGATCTGCCTCCTCATGCCCACCCCCGTTCCGACTTCATCGCCCACTGCTGCAGTTTTCTCTCCCTGGCCCTCTCCCCCACCTTCCATTCCTACCATGCCAACCCTAGCAAACCACACACAAGCCAGACCTCTGGGCCTTCGTACCTGCCGCTCCCTCTGCCCGGGATCCCCTCCCTCCTTCCTACGCTGCTTCGCCTGCTGCTGAAACCCAGTCCCTCCTGCCAGGGCACTTGCCTTCATCCCCTCCGACCCTGCCTGCACCCCTCTTGTGGAGCCACAGTGCCCATGCTCACCTCCACCAAGCCCCTGTCACCCCACTGCACCGTCACCCACTTGCTCACTCCCCCCTGTAGGGCACTCCCAAGGGTGGGCCTCTCAGCCTCCTTTGCTGACACACATTAGTGGTTGTTGAATCCCACTGGATTCATGAAAGTTCAGCATCAGAAGGAACCCTGAAGCTATTGAGGACCCCCTCCCACTTTAATGCTGGGATGTCAGGGCCAGACGGACCAAGTAGGTTACCAAGGACCCCATTAGTGAGGACCAGGCCAGGAATTGAACTCGGAGCTTTGCTTCCCAATGCGGCACCTTCACTTAGGATTTAAGGAGGTCCGGCCTGGTGGTGATGGCCCAGCAGCTGACAGACGAGCCGTCCCCACCCCGCCCCCCGGGCCTCCGGCATCTCAGCCCTGTTCTCTCCATACAGGCCCTATACTGCAGCTGCTTCGTCCCCGTGTACTGCGGCCTCATCCCCCCGACTTACCGCGGTGTGGTGAGTGCTCCAGCATGGTGAGGGGTGAACCGGGATCCAGGGGACCTTGGGTCCCTGTGACTCACAACTGGGGGAGCAGGAGGGTGGTCTCAGAATGCAGTGGGAGGACCTAGAGTTGGAGAATTTCTCGTGTTGTTACTCAGAATTCCCAATGTAGATGGCTTTCTGGGTCTTTAAGATGAACTTCTCCAGCTGGGGTGGGCTCCTCTCTGGATCCGCCTACCCACTGCCAAGCCCGGCAAATCAAGGCTCCATAGGCTTGGCAGGCTTTCCCAGACTTCTCGGAACAGAGGAGGTGGACCCTGAAGCGCTGGGACCTGGAACCTCAAATGATGAGGATGTTTTCTGAGGCCCTTTAGGCCAGGGCCTTACAGACTTTAATGTGCCCGTGAATCACTCGGGGTCTCGTAAAACTACACAAGTTCTGATCCAGGCGATCTGCGGCAGGGCCTGAGGATCCGCCCCTAACCAGCCTCAGGTGCTGCCCATGCTGCTGGTGGGTGGGCCACACTCTGAGTAGTGATGGTCTAGCTCATGCCCCTTCCTCATTTTATATGCAGAGAAAGTTAGGGCCAGAGACTAGGATTCAGGTAGTAGATGGAGCCCATATTGCACGTCAGCCAGCCTGAGAGTTAGAGCCTCAGTATTTGTCATCCTTCATTCATAGGTGAGAAAACAGAAGCCCCAGAAAGGACGGGGCTCGTGGGTGAACAGGTGGTGGGGCTGTGGCAGAGGGGCACGTCTCCTGCTTTACCCAGAGTATGGGTCCCCTGCACACAGAGCCCTGGGAGCCCCAGTCTCAGCGCCACTAAGATAGTGGAGGGAGGATCAGTGCAGGACAGAGCACCAGGCTGGGAGTCCAGAGGCCAGTGCGGACTCACCAAGTGACCAGGGGCACACCACACACCCACCAGGACCTCCATCTCCAGGCTTATCCCGAAGGGTCTTCTGGACCTTCCTTGATGGGCCCTTGAAGCTGGTACCATGTCCCATGGGCCGTTTCGAGGTACTCCGAGTGGGGCTGAGAACTCTGGCCCCAGGTGAGCATTTCTCACTCTGTCCCACACAGAGGTACATTGATGGGGGCTTCACAGGCATGCAGCCCTGCGCCTTCTGGACTGACGCCATCACCATCTCCACCTTCAGTGGGCAGCAGGACATCTGTCCCCGGGACTGCCCCGCCATCTTCCACGACTTTCGCATGTTCAACTGCTCCTTCCAGTTCTCCCTGGAGAACATCGCCAGGATGACCCACGCATTGTTCCCCCCGGACCTGATGGTGAGAGGCAGGAGGGGTCTGGGGAGTAGGGGAAGGTACCAGGGACTAGGGGTGGGGTTAGAGAGCCACTGGGGCCCACTCAAGTTCCATCTGAGTCTCCTCCCCTCAAATGATCCCTTAAACTTCCTCCTAGACCTGCCTACTGGCCTTGCTTCTAACTAGCTATGTGACCTTGAACAAGTGCCTTAAGCTCTTCTGGCTTCAATATTCTCCCCTGTAAAGCGAGATGATGTCAGAAGTGCTGATAGAAATATTAACTGAACCCTTCCACTCAGACAGTTCACGTACCAAAGCAAGGGTCGGCAAACTGCAGCCCACGGGCCATATCCAGCCTATGGCTTGTTTTTGTACAGCCTGTGAGCTAAGAAAGGGGTTTCCATTTTTAGAGAGTTATGGGGGAAAAAAAGAAGAAAAAGAAAAAGAACATTAGGCAGAGACTGCATGTGGCCAGCAAAGCCCAAAATAAGTATTTACTATCTGGCCCTTTACAGAAAAGGCTTTGTGGGCAATACCTCATGTAATCCTCTAGCATCCTCTGTGACCAATATTATTGCTGTCCCCATTTTGTAGATGAAGAAATTGAGGCTGTGAGAGGTGAGAGCAACACAGCCAATAAGGGGCAGCCCAGAGACCTGAACTCAGGCTCCAAACTTTGCTCTTCATATGGCCCCAATGCACCTCATCTGGTTCTGCCATGAGCACCCAACACTTTCCCGCCCAGGGGAGGCTGAGGATCCACCATGAATAGTGTCACTCATGAACGCAGCATCACTGGGGCGTGTGACCAGGAATTGCTCCCCAATTCTTCTTAGTAGATAGTGAGGGATGGGACACTGGATGGGTACGTTTTGAAAAGTCCATCAAATAAAGTTCAAGAGCAATGGGAGTAGCAGCCCTGGGTCGGGGGAACTGTGGCTCCCTTCATCACCGCAGCCTTGGTTATTCTCCCGGTGCCCCGCCCCCAGATCCTGCACGATTACTACTACCGAGGGTACGAGGATGCAGTTTTGTACTTGAGGCGACTGAGTAAGTACCGGTGGGGCCCCAGGCAAGGGCAGTGTTGGAGGGTAGGGACAGTTCAAACAGTAGAAGGGCTGAGTGGAGGGGTATTCCCCCCAAATTTGTGACCTGGAGATGCCCTTCACCTGGGAGAGCTGGAAATGGGGGTGGGGATCTAACAGGCTGCATCACCCAGCCCAGACCGCTGGGTCTAGAAAATAGGATCTCCATGTAAAGGGGGCTTTGGGGTTAACTAAGGGCACAGTGTCTAGGACAGTTGTACATGTATGTTTATGAATGTAAAAACTCTATTTAGGAAATCCAGAGTTCAGATCTCCCTGGAGAATTCCATTTTCATGTCATTTCATTCTCTTCCACTTTATTCTCTTTCCAGTAAAATTGCATTATTAAGGTAGAACTGGATGTCACTAGTTTATATTTGCGTAAGACTCTGAGTGACCAGCAAATCACAGAGAAGAGCCTTTGCCCTGTGTAGGTTTGGAATGGTGGTCCCTCCACCTATATATTCTCTGTGCTTTATCAGGGTGGAAGAAACAATTCCAATGACATGTCTTTTATGTGCTAACTCCATGACAAACATCTTTGTTACAAGAAATGAACAAGACTGGATGTGGTGTCTCATGCCTGTAATCTCAGCACTTTAGGAAGCCAAGGCAGGAGGATCACTTGAGCCCAGGAATTTGAGACCAGCCTGGGCAATTGTGAGACTCCCATCTCTACAAGAAATTAAACAATTAACTGGGCATGGTGGCACATGCTTATAGCCCAAGCTACTTGAGGTCAAGGCGGCAGCAAGCCATGACTGCACCACTGCACTCCACTCTGGGCGACAGAGTGAGACCCTGTCTTTTTTTTTTTTTTTGAGAAGGAGTCTCGCTCTGTCGCCCAGGCTGGAGTGCAGTGGCCGGATCTCAGCTCACCACAAGCTCCGCCTCTTGGGTTTATGCCATTCTCCTGCCTCAGCCTCCCGAGTAGCTGGGACCCCGCCACCACACCCGGCTAGTTTTTTGTATTTTTGTAGTAGAGATGGGGTTTCACCGTGTTGTCCAGGATGGTCTCGATCTCCTGACCTCATGATCCACCCTTCTGGGCTTCCCAAAGTGCTGGGATTACAGGCAAGACCCTGTCTTTAAAAAAAGAAAGAAATCAACAAAAGCTTTGCCATATTTAGAATCAATTATTTTCAGAAAAAAGGATCACTAGATCAAAGGGTTTACCTAATGTTACATCAGAAGCATTTTCCTTGTTGCCACACGTCTTTGTGACTGTCTTTTTTGGCAGTTGTATAATATTCCATCATAGCTGTACAGAAAAATTTGCTTGATCATTCCTTTGAGTTTCCAAATGTTTGTGATTATGAGTAATTCTGTGGTAAACTTTTTGTGTATGTAGCTTTAAAAAATACTCTGTGGGTGAGATTAAGGGGTTGGATGAGATTTTCTTCCTAGGAGGTGTTCACTTATTTTTCCCTTCTTCAAAATTCCTTCCTGCTTCCCAAACTCCCCTTATCCTGTCTCTGCTTTCTCCTGGGTCCTTTCTCCCAACAAGGAGGGTGGACAGGCTGGACAGATAGGAGAGCAGGATGGAGAAAACCTGGGCTCTAGAGGCAAGTAGCTCTAGGCCCCCACCTCACCCATAGCTGTGTGACCTCCGGATAATCGCTTCCCCTCTCTAAGGCTTGGTTTCCTAATCTATGAAAAAGGGGGTTTAGATCCTAGCTCCTGACACCTACTAACTGTGTGATCTTGAGCAGGTAATTAATCTCCTGGGGCCTCAGTTTCCTCATCTGTAAAAGGGGCCTAATCATGGAACCTTATGGTTTTATTTCGAAGATTAAAGGAGCGAAGCCACAAGACCTTAGCACAATGCTCAAATAAATGGTAGCTCTCATGAGACGTGCTGAGTGCTAGCCACGGTCAGTCCAGCCTACTGCTGGGTGAAACCTGATGGTGGCACTTCAGGAATCCGCCCCCAAAATTGAGCCAGTATATGGATGGGGCAGGTTTCTTCCATGGCCCTGGAATCACTCCAAGTAGGAACAGATACAACTCCTAAGGGAGAAGTGGTCTCGTGCTGACTACCAACTATTTTTGCTTCCTCTTCCAATTTGCCAGCATACGGCACGGCTTTTTCAGCGCAGATTTCACCTCCACCACCTCAGTCCTCTTGGATTTGGTGGGAGTGGATTTTTCTCCCTGCATCAGATGTGAACAGGAACTACTGACACATACTGAGAAATTGCAGTTGGTCTCCAGAGCCACACCCTTATCCCTACCTGCCATCTGGGAACAGAAAATGGGAGTCCGCCTGGCCTCCCTCAGGCTGCCTTCTGGGTGGGGGGTCACCTCCAGTAGGAAACTACACCCCAAAAGGTGTCACCCTCCATTCCTTAGCTCACATTCTCACAACCTCTTTCTCCTCCCTCCCAAGGGAGGAGAATTAATTATTCCTGCTGCCAGGCAAGCCACTCTCTCTACACTCGGCCCATCCTGGCAGCGGCCTCCTGCCAAAGGGAAGGGCAGTGCACGCAGGCATGCTTGAAAATCCGCATTCCCCACACAGATGTATGAACGTGGGTGCTGAGTGAGGTTGGAGCTCAGAGGATGCCATGTCTAAAATATCCATCCGGCATTCAGGCATGCCTGGCCAAACCTCTTTTCCGCCTTCCTCCCCGACTCCCTTCTTCCCTCTCACAGTTTGGTAAGTGTCTCCCTCTCTGTACACACACACACACACACACACACACACACACACCCCTGTGAAACCATCACCACAATTAAGATAGTGAATAATTCGTCATCCCCAAAATTTCCTCATGCCCTTTCATGATCCCTCCCACCTTCCCTCACCCCCTGCCTTTCCCAAGCAACCCCGATCTGCTTTCTGCCATCACAGATTAATTCACTACAATGTGAACTCTTTTTTTAAAATCTGAATTCTTTCACTCTGCATAATTATTTTGAGATTCATCCATGTTGTTGAATGTATAAATAGTTTGTTCCTTTTTACGTTCCGTGCCACTGTATGAATGTACCACAGCTCACCTACCAAAAGAGTTGAATATACCACTGTATGCATATGCCACAGCCCATTTACCCATTCCCCTATTGATGGACATTTAGGTCATTTCCAGATTTGGGCTATTATGGATAAAGCTGCTGTGAACACTCATACATGAGTCTTGGTGTGGACATATGCTTTCATTTCTCTTGGGTAAATACCTAGAAATGGAATGACGGGATTGCGTGGTACATGCATGTTTAACATACATCCACAAATATTTTAATCGTGGTAAAAAAACACATAACAAATTTTAAGCACGTAGTTCAGTTGTGTTAACTATGTTCATATTGTTGTGCAGCAGATCTCCAGAATGTTTTCATCTTGCAAAACTGAACCTTTACACACATTGATCAACAACTCCCCCTTTTGTCTTCCTCCAGCCCCCAGCAACCGCCATTCCACTTTCTATGCTGATGATTTTGACTACACTAGGTACCTCATATAAATGGAATCATGCGGTATTTGTCTTTTTGTGACTGGCTTATTTCACCTAACATAATGGCCTCAAGGTTCATCCATGTTGCAGCTGTAGCATGTGACAGGATTGTCTTCCTTTTTTGAGGTGGAGTCTGGCTCATTGACGGTGGCGAACAAACCGTTTATTTTCGCGGACGGACGTTCCTGGGCTCAGACGCAGAGACTACAGGTACGTACCTGCAGCCAGCTAATTTTTGTGTTTTAGTAGGGTAGGGTTTCTGTTTGGCGGGGATGGTCTCGATCTCCTGACCTCATGATCCGCCCGCCTTGGCCTCCCAAAGTGCTGTGATTACAAACGTGAGCCCTCACGCCCGGCCGATTTTTCTTCCTTTTTAAAGCTAAATATATTCCACGTTTTCTTTGTCCATCCATCTGACAAGGGACACTGGGGTTGCTTCCATCTTTCGGCTATTGTGGATAATGCTGCAGTACCCATGGATGTATACATGTCTCTTCCAGATCCTATTTCAATTCTTTTGGATATATAACCAGAATACATGTTTGACATTTTAATAAACTGCCAAATGGTTTCCCAAAGCAGTTGTACCATGTTTCATTCCTACCAGCAGTGGATGAGCATTCCCATTCCTCCAAAACTTTTGGTCTTTTTTTTTTTTTTTTTTTTTTGAGACGGAGTCTCCCTCTGTCGCCCAGGCTGGAGTCGCGGTGGCTAGATCTCGGCTCACTGCAAGCTCCGCCTCCTGGGTTCACGCCATTCTCCTGCCTCAGCCTCCTGAGTAGCTGGGACTACAGGCGCCACCTCGCCGGCTAGTTTTGCTATTTTTGAGACAAGGTTTCACGGGTTAGCCAGGATGGTCTCGATCTCCTGACCTCGTGTGATCCGCCCGTCTCGGCCTCCCAAAGATGCTTTCGGGGACCCCACAGGAAGCGAGCTACCGTGCCCGGCCAACTTTTGGTCTTTAATTAATGCTCAGAATTTTTCATTGTAGCCCTTCTAAGAGGTGCATGTCAGTAACATATTGTGGTTTTAATTTGCATTCCCCTAATGACTAATGACTTTGAGCATCTTTTCATTTGCCTATATGCCTGCCATAGATCTTCTTTGGTGAAGCATTCGTTCCACTCTTTTGCACATTTCTCACCTAGACTCTTAATAAGCTTTGTGTTTTTAGGGTAGTTTTAGATTTATGGATAACTTGTGAAAATAATACAGGGTGTTTGTTTCACATCTGTTAGATGTTACAGAATGATACATACATACCATGGTATTCAGTCCAGTACATTTGTTACAACTTATGAACCAGTCTTGATATATTTTTAAGTAAGAGCCATTGCTTATTCAGATTTTCTTAGTTTTTACCTAATTCGTTTTTCTGTTCCAAGAACCCTCACCCAGGGATCATATTACATTTCGTTGTCACATCTCCTAGGGTTCCTCTTGCCTATAACAGTTTCTCAGACTTTTCTTATTCTTTTTTTTTTTTTTTTTGAGACAGAGTGTCATTCTGTCGCCCAGGCTGGAGTGCAGTGGTGTGATCTCAGCTCACTGCAAGCTCTGCCTCCCGGGTTCACGCCATTCTCCTGCCTCAGCCTCCCGAGTAGCTGGGACAACAGGCATCCGCCACCATGCCCGGCTAGTTTTTTGTATTTTTAGTAGAGACGGGGTTTCACCATGTTAGCCAGGATGGTCTTGATCTCCTGACCTCGTGATCCACCCGCCTCAGCCTCCCAAAGTGCTGGGATTACAGAGATTTTTCTTATTCTTGATGACCTTGACAGAGTTGACTATCGGTCAGGTATTTTGTAGAATGTCCCTCAGTTGGGGTTTGTCTGATGTTTTTCTCATGATTAGGCTGGGGTTGTGAATTCTGGGGAGGAGACCACAGAGGTAAGGTGCCATTCACATTGCATTACCTCACAGGCACATGCTGCCACCGTGACGTATCCCTGCTGATGTTGACTGTGACCGCCTGACTGAGGTAGCATCCATTGGGTTTCTCCATTGTAAAGTACTCTTTCTCCCTCTATCCTTACTGCAGTCTTTAGAAGAAAGTCACTGTGCACAGCTCATACTTAAGGAGTGAGAAGTTATGCTCTACTCCCTAAAGGGTCAAGTATCTACACAAATTATTTAGAATTCTTCTGCAGGGGAGCTTTCTTTCTTCTGCCTGATTTACTTACTTAGGTAATCATATGTTTATATCAGTATAGACTCACGGTTATGTTATACTTTGGGTTATTATTCAATACTACTTTATTTTTTTCCTCAAATTGTTCCAGCTTTGGCCATCGAGAGCCCTTTCAGTTGGCTCTTTTACACATTTTAAAAACTGAATTATTTGTTTTCTTATTTAAGGGCTGTTGTATGGTCTAGGTAAATGCCCCTCCCCCACCCATCCTTTTTGAGACAGGGTCTCACTCTGTCACCCAAGCTGGAGTGTAGTGGCGCAATCATGGCTCACTGAAGCTTCAGCTTCCCAGACTCAAGCAACCCTTTTACCTTTCTCAATGAGTCTTACAACCACAGTGACCTTCTCAGAACCAGCCTCAGCTGGTTGCCTCCACTGCCTAAAAGTCGTGCTACAATAATGCTTGCCATGAAAACCAAGGATCTTAGCTGCTGCCTACAGCCCTGACATGGTCTGGCCCCTGCTGCCTCCTCAGCCTCCTCCCCCAGCACTGTCCCCTCACCCCACGCTGACCTTTCAGGCCCCCACCACCTGGAGTGTCCTCAAACTTTGTGGCCTTTGTGTGTGCTGTTCCCTCTGCTGAAACACCCTCACCACCCCGCCCTGACCATCCTGGGCCACGTGCCCTTCAGATCTCTGCTCACTGCCAGTCCCTCAGATGACCTGCCGTCTCTCACAGCACCACGCTCCTCTCTTCCTGCACTTGCCTCAGCTGAAACTCTAGATGATTTGGGTGGGCAACGCCTGCTCCCCCACACTACACCGTAAGTGCCAGGAACCATCACGTTTGTTTTCACTCATGATAAATTCAAGTAAGTACAGAAAGACCTTTGAAAAGCACTGATCCTGTTTAGGAAAATAACTCAAGAAACCATTTTCGCAAAAGCCATGCTGCTGCCTGGGCTGAGTAACACCCCATGCTGTCGTTTCTCCTAGATGCTGTTTATCTTAATTCTCCCTCCAAGAGAGTGATTTTCCCCCGGGTGGAAGTGTACTGCCAGATAGAACTCGCCCTTGGCAATGAGTGCCCTGAACGCAGTCAACCAAGCCTTCAAGCACAGCAGGCCAGTCTGGAAGGAGCCCCACGACCTCACACGGAGTGGGTTCCCAAAGGGGATGGAAGGGGCGGCCACAGTCCGCCTGTGTCCCCACCTGTGCAGACACTTGAATCCACATGCGAGTCACCTGTTTCAGCACCAGTCTCTCCACTTGAGCAGCCACCTGCTCAGCCACTGGCCTCTTCAATGCCACCTTCTCCAAGTAACATGCCACCTATATCATTCCCAGCTGTGCACAAGCCACCCAGCTCCACACCTGGCTCATCACTGCCCACGACACCACCTGGACTGTCACCTGTGTCACCTCAGCAGCAGGTACAACCGTCTGGATCACCACCCAGATCCCCACACTCTCAGGCACTCACTTCACCCAGGCCATCCCTGGGGCCTTCAACTGTGGGGGCACCTCAAACACCGCCCCGAGGTTCTTTTTCAGCCTTCCCTGCTCAGCCACCTGTGGAGGAACTAGGCCCAGAACAGCCCCAAGGTATGGACCCTTCTGGCTTCTTATGGCTTTCTCATTCCTGGAGCCCCTCGGCAAGAGAGCAAGGACACCAGGGCCGATAACTGCTTTTCTAGGGGTGCATGGATGAAGTTAGCAGTGAGCTTCAGCGTCTCTGTTCATTATGAGGACAGTCCGCCACAAGGGGGCAGTATAAAGGACATTGGTTCATTCCCTTGGTGCAGTGCTTCTCAAAGCGTGGTCCCCCCACCAGCAGCAAAAGCATCACCTGGGAACTTGTTAGAAATTATAATCCTCAGGTCCTATTGCAGACCTACTAAATCACCAACTTTGGAGGTGGGGCCCACCTGTCTTTTTTACAAGCTCTCCAGGTGATTTTTTTGCCTGCTCACATTTGAGACCGCTGGGCCAGTAGATTTTTACTGTGAAACCTGCTGTGCTGGGCAATGCTACTCAAAGAGTGGTCCGCAGACCAATCCAGCCCTCAACTGTGTGTTACTAGCCCACCACGGAGTGAATGCAGAAATTAAGAGTAATCATTTAGAAATGTTTGTAGCACTAAGGTATTGCCACAACATCCTGGAGCTTGACCATTTTTTACTAATTTATTTGCATTGTATTTCACAAAAGTACGAGTTTGTTAGACTACAAAGAAATTTTTTAAAAACTGGTTCCTTACTACTACAGATGATTTCAGAAGCACCACTATATGGGCTGCAAAGATAAACTGTTCTCAATTCCTTACTCAGGAAATCTCCCTTTCAGCAGAGGAGATAACACGGATACTAACCTCAAAAATACAGTCAGGGCCTGGGTGTGGTTACTCACAACTGTAATCCCAGCACTTTGGAAGGCCAAGGTGGGTGGATCACCTGAGGACAGGAGTTCAAGACCAGCCTGATCAACATGGTGAAACCCCATTTCTACTAAATACAAAAATTAACCAGGCATGGTGGTACACGCCTGTAATCCCGGCTACTTGGGAGGCTGAGGTGGGATAATCACTTGAATCCAGGAGCTGGAGGTTGCAGGGAGCCGAGATTGCTCCATTGCACTCCAGCCTGGCCAACAAGAGTGAAACTCCATTAAAAAAAAAAAAAAAAAAAAAAAGGAAGTATTAAGTACTATATAACTAACAAAAACACAGTGTTGGAGGGTATTCGTAGAGAATAAGACCACTTCTCTCTGGGGGAGTATGAAAAGCTTCTTGGAGGTGACAGGTGAGTTTAAATGGGCAGGATTTTGAACATCATGGTTTGTGGGATATATGGGATGGAATAGAAAGAACATTTCCGATTTTGTTTATTTAAGACGCTCAGTTGCAGTGCAGGGATGTGCAGGGTACTTTCAAGGTACTTTAGGAAGGAGAGGACATGTGTGTGGCCACCATGGATGGTCTGGGTGGGGACAGAGGGACAGAGACCCAGATGAGGGACTGAAGCCAGATTGTAGGGTGCTCATGGTCCTCAGCCAAACTTCCAGAGCTATTATAGTAAACATCACAGATCGGCAATGTCTCCTCCTCTGGGAATTAGCCCCAAGTTGGCAGAGATGCCCTTTCTTTGGAACAGGTTTACTTTGACTCTTTTAATGAGACAGAAACAAAAGGCCATTAAGAAAATTAGGCTGTGGCTCATGCCTTTGAGAGGCAGAGACGGGCAAATCACTTTCAGTCAGGAGTTCGAGACCAGCCTAGCCAACGTGGTGAAACCCCATCTCTACTAAAAAACAAAAAATTAGTCGGGCATGGTGGCAGGTACCTGCAGTCCCAGCTACTCAAGAGGCTGAGGCAGGAGAATCACTTGAACCAGGGAGGCAGAGGTGGCAGTGAGTAGAGATCTTGCCACTGCACTCCAGCCTGGGCGACAGAGTGAGACTCCGTCTCAGAAAAAAAAAAAAAAAGAGTCAGAAAATAGGTCACAGTGTTTTACCTGCTCTCTTATTTCCTGTTGAATGCAAAACATTTGTTTTACATTAATCATACCTGTGCATGAAGGTGGCCATCTTCAGGTACCTGAGCAATCCTGGGCCCCAAGTTGGCATCCTCACTCATATTGGGGGTGGATAGAGGGCATATATAGTCTAGTGATTCTCCGCTGGAAGTGATTTTGTTTCCAGGAGACATTTAGCAATGTCTGCAGACATTTGGTTGTCACCTAGTGGTTAGAGGCTGGGGACACTGAAAAATACCCTGTAATTCACAGAATAGCCTCTGTAAAAAGCTCTTAGTGTCAATAGCATGTACTGAGATTGAGAAACCATGTTATAGCTTACAACTGAGCCTCAACGGTGACATCCTAGGCCATCTATGAGAGTTAGGCAGAGCTGAGACGCCCTAGAGCAAGCTCATCCAGCGCGTGTCCCAGGACGGCTCTGAATGCACCAGTCTATAAAAAATTCATAAACTTTCTTAAAACATTGTGAGATTTTTTTTGGATTTTTTTTTTTTTTTAGCTCATCAGCTATCATTACTGTTAATGTATCTTCTGTGTGGCCCAGGACAATTCTTCTTCTAGTGTGGCCCAGGGAAGCCGAAAGACTGGACACCCCTGCCCTAGAGTTTAGTAGTATCAGTCATTTAATGATGGCCATTGGTGGCATTGGGGAACAGGAAAATTGTTAAAAGCCCTAGGAAAATCCAAAAACAGAAGGACAAGCCTCAATGTGAATAGATTTGGGAGAGTTAGGGACATACAACAGGCCTCTAACAAAATAGCTTCAGAGGAACCTACATATACTTTATATTACTTTTATTTATATATAATACATAATTACATATTAACCTTCATATATTATGTACCCCCATACTCATTAGAAACATGCAAAGAGCTCACTTAAGAGCAACGGTTGTGAAACTATTAATACTCTGTTCCAAGAAACAAGCAAAAAGCATTACATGAAGCATGTGATGGAAAGTCTAGCCCCCTCCAGGGGATTTTCCTGAAAACCTTCCCTAACACACTGCTTTCTGTGAGGGCGCTATTTTTTTCTTTTCCTTCTTTTTTTTTTTTTTTGAGACAGTATCCCACTCCCAGCTCACTACACTCTCAACCTTTGGGGCTCAGGTGATTCCCCTGCCTCAGCCTCCCATGTAGCTGGGATTACAAGCATGCACCACCACACCCAGCTAATTTTTGTATTTTTAGTAGAGACAGGGTTTCACCATGTTGGCCAGGCTGGTCTCGAACTCCTGGCCTCAAGTGATCCACCCATCTTTGCCTCCCAAAGTGCCGGATTACAGGCTTGAGCCACTGCACCTTCCCTGGGAGTTGTTTCTAATGTTCCACCAAGGGTCCGAGTCAGCCCCTCCACAGATGCCACAGGCCTGCATCTCAGTCAAGTCCCACAGCATGACTCTGGTTGTAAAGATGAGAATTTGAGGACAAGAGAGTTCTTTGCTGTTTTTAAACCTTCTCATTTACTTACTATTACTATTTCAAAAATGACTCCATATCCCCCCTCCCCATCTCCCTCTCGTTTCCTATATTTTTACTTTTAGCTGTAGCTCCTCTTGTCTCTTCAAATCCAAAAAGCGCCGTGCCTCTGGTTCATGTGAAGGAAACCGTCAGCAAGCCTTATGTCATGTAAGTTTCTCCCTCGTGGAGCACGCTCTTTCCTTTGGGCGGGAGAAGGGAGCCCGGCTAAGCCATATCTTCCACCACCTTAGCTGCCCCAGGAACCCTGGGATCCTTTTCTGGTGTGTGTGATTGTGTGATTACAGGTCCACCCCTTTACGTCTCACAAAGCCGCCTTCTCTTGTTCAGTGAGGGCAGTGTGTGGGGAAGGAGCCTGTCCGTGTTGATGTCATTCTCTTCTCCTGCACACTGGGAATGCTCCTTCTCTGAGTGCAGTGTGAGAATGCGCATCCCCTGCCCTCGTATTTTATTCTCCGGTGATACCACCGTTCAAGAAGGCCTGCAGGCATCCTACCTCCCAGCCTTAGGCAGCTCCTGCATGGCATGAATTAAGGATCTCTATCAAAGGCCTTCCTTACTCAAACTATTTTCTATTAGCCTCATAATGACCTGATAGTCCTAGACTGTAGACTGTCCCCAGAAAATCTTTTTTATTATGCACATCAAGTGTCTGGGTTGTGCAACATACACTCCATTGTATCTTTGCAATAACTATGAGAGGGCCCGGGGATCTGCATTTTTTTAAAACATCCCTGAGGACCACATTACCCAGGCTCCCTTGCTGGCTGAATGCCGTTTGTACTGGCAGTGGGGGAGGCACCGCAGGAGATCAGAAATTGGGTCGAGGGTATTTCTCCCCACAACCCCAGCCCTCCTCTCATCCCTCCCTGCCTTGGGACCACTCTGGCAGTGGCTGGGTTTCTCCATGACCACAGCTGTAGGTATTGAGAGAGCAGGGCCCGAGGCATTCTTGCTTTTAATGTTTGCACTCTCTCTCACATCAAGTGTATTAAAATTTACCTGCTTCCCACATTAAGTATAATTTTAACCATAAAACTTTTTGAAAGAGTTTGTATGAATTTAACAATTTTGAGCTTAGGCATAAGTTATGCATTTTGTTCACATAATTTAAACCTTTTTGAATTTACATATAACTGTATAAAAGTCTGACTCATGGACATGATGTTACTTAGATAAATATTCATTGATTATATTTTTAAAAGTTTGCTGGGAAATCCAATGCTCAGCCAGGGTTGAGAACCAAAGCACGGGTGTGCCCACTTGCGGAGCTGAGCAGGCCCAGATGTTGGAGGGCCCAGGCCAGGCCCATAATGAACCACTTAATCTCTTTGCCTAGGGAGAGCCCTGCTGAAGACTCAAACTGGGTGAATAAGGTCTTCAAGAAGAACAAGCAAAAGACAAGTGGCACCAGAAAAGGTTTCCCAAGATATCCGCGATCCAAAAAACCAAGCGGCAAAGTGCAGTGAGCATGACTAATGTTCCTTAAATCCCACGGAGAGGAGCAGCTTTGGGAACTGTGTTCAGGGAGATTCTGAGGAATGGAGGGGAGAGTAGGGGAGTAGCGGAGGGGTGGGAGGTTGGGCTTTGGAACAGACACATCCGACATAAAATTCCTGCTCTGCCACAACTCCACTCAGGGATCATGGTTGGGACACTTGCTCTCCCTGAGGCTCCATTTCCTGTAAAATGGGGTTGACACCACTTCACAAAGTTGTGAGAGTTTAATGTGATCAATGATGTAAATTGCCTCATAGAATGCAGCATGTGTAATAGCTCACAATAAGTAGACGTTATGTTTACATAATTCCCAGAGGTTAGCTGGTTGTCTCTCTGCTTCTGAAGAGATGCTACTTAAAAACAAAACTAGACAGGCCAGTCACGGTGGCTCTAAGCCTCACCTAAACCAAGTTTTAATTTTTTTTTACTAAGTCATCATATTTTAATTAAAGGCTCATGCAGGTATACAGACACACTCACAAATTCAAATGACAGCCTCAAATTCAAACCAAGCCAGGTATTATTTACAATTATTTCATTGGGTCATCAGTGTATTCTCTGAATTGGCCAGGCATGGTGGCATGTGCCTGTAGTCCCAGCTATTTGGGAGGCTGAGGCGGGAGGATTGCTTGAGCTTGGGAGTTGGAGTCTGGCCTGGGCAACACAGTATTCTCTGAATGGAACAGACCCACACTGCTATTTAATTTGCTTCAAGTTTTCATTGGTCAGAAAAACCTCTAATCATTCTGAGCAACATCCTTCCTGGTTGTTCTTGTCCCAAGTGGGGTCCCTGGATGAGCACAGGGATTTATCAGACAGACAAGGGTCAGAGGCTCACCTGGTGGCCAAAGACCCACCTCAAAGTCTAAGCAATGCACTTGGTGAGTGATGGGAAGCAGTATGGTAGGAGGAGATTCTCAGAGCTGCTGCAGGAAGTGGAACAAACCACATGTTCTTTCTGGATGACAGGTAGGTAAGGGACTGTGCAGGATGGCAGCTAGAGGTCCCTGGGTTCATGGGATCAACAATCCCAGCCTGGGATTCTTCTCACTCATTCTTGATCTCCAGCCCCAATGCTTTCCTGACCTTTGAGTGTCCTTATCTCTGTCTCTAGGAGCTCATGGTCAAGTTCGGTCGTGGGAAGCCAGGCAGGTCTGCGGTGGGTGTGGGGAGCCTCCCTGGGGCTAGGAGCACTATCTGGAAGCCAAGCCCAGGCTCCAGTTCCTTGATTCCAGGGCCAGCTCTCTTCCCACTGCAGCAGAGAAGCAGGAACTGTCAAATTCAGCAAGAGCCACTTTGGTCGACAAACCTTCTGGGAATGAAGGTGCTTTACAAAGAAACAGGCTGTGATAGAAACAAACAAGACAACATTCATAAACTGTGGGAAGCACTGTTGTCATTGGGTCACACCTCCTGCACCAGGCAGGTGGTTGTCTGCTGCGTTCCTTCACAGAACAGATGATGAGCCTGCCTGGAGGTGGCAATTTACCAACTGATGGTCTTAAGCAATTCCAAAGGCTGGGGTAAGGGGTAGAAAAGAGAAGCTCAAAAATGTTAGGGATAGAGAAGCGGGGAGTGATTCAGGAAGAGGAGAAACCTGCTCATTTCCTCCCAAACTACAACTACTGTCACATCCATGGGCTACTCCTGTGCAAACTTCCAGTCCCCAGCTGATATCCCTGCTGACAAGCAGAGAGAGGCTAGAACAAAAGCTAAAGTGTAGATGTCCCACACACTAATCAGTATTGCTTTTTAATCAGAGGTCGAAATTCATACTCTAATGCAAATTGTATTAGTCAGTTATTGCTGCTATTATAACATTGCATAACAAACAATCCCCCAAATCTCAGTGGACTACAAGGACAAACATTTGTGTTTCTCTTTCATGGGGCTATGTGTTGGCTGGGATAGCTGTATTTAGGCTGCAGGCTGGGTTAAGTCTGCTCCAGGCCCCTTTCATTCTAGGACCAGCAGTGATGCCAGACTTGCTCTTCTCCTGGAGCGTGGGTGGGTGTACGTATCAGCCTAGCTTTCCTCTGCTAGCCTTGGCTCTCCTCCAGTAAGAGTTCAGTGGTCATCTGACTCTGGATTGTGTCACTGGCCTCAAAGTGAAGAGACAGACTGAGAAATTGAGAGGCTGCCTACAGGCTACAAGTGGAGAAGGAGGACCCCATCTTGCCCCCAAATCCTCCTAATTCCTACCAAGTCTGTGAGATGCCGCAAGTTTCCACCATAAGAGATCCTTTTCTTTGAGTTTCTGTGGAATTTCGCCCATTACAATGTGAGTGTAATAATAACAGCTACAGTTTACATAGTACTTATGTGCCCAGCACCATGGCACAGAGAGGTTAAGTAATATGCCCAAAGTCACACGGTTGGTAGGTGGCAGAGCCAGGATCCCAATCCAGGTTGTCTGTCACCAGTGTCCTGATGTTCCAACTCAGTGACACAGCCTATGAGGGTGGTAGGAGCACTGGAGTGGGAGTCAGAAGTCACAGAGGTTAGCACTGGTTTCTCCATTCTGGCAAGTTACTCAGTGGGTTTCAGTTTCTCTCTATAACATCGGCCCTGCCTTCAACCCATGGTTATTTAGGACTTAAATGAGAGGCTGAATGTGGAAGCGTCCTGTGTGATTCTGGTAACAAAGACATGTCAGGACCTTATGACCAGTGCCCAGGCCTGTATGGGACATTTGGGAGGGTCCCAGGCAGTCTGTAGGCTGGGGCACCAAGACAAAGGAGCAGAGAGAGGGTATCTGAATGCGTGGTTCCTCCTAGGAGCTTTTAGGAATGCAGATTCTTGGGCTCACCCTGCACCTGCTGAATAAGAAACGGGGCTGTGGCCCAGCAGTGTGTATTGTGCATGGTCCACCAGATGACTGATGCATGCTGGAGTTTGAGAACCACTGGATTACTATGGAAGAGAAGCACAGAGGAGAGGCAGCTAATTCACTCTGTTAGCTTGGGGATCTCAGGGAACCTGGTGGAGGTGTGGAAGAGGAGCAGAAGTTAGTCAGACTGAGGATGGGGGTGTGGGAAGGTATTCCAGGCACATGGGATGGCCCAGAACAAGGAAATAGTCTATGCAAGCAGTTAACTGTGGTTGCAAGGATGGAGGTAGCGGAGAGGCCTGGAAGTGAACTTGGAGATGTGGTGGAAGGTAGGTCAGGCTGGCTTGAATGACCGGCTAATGAGGCTGGACTTCCCATGTGGTGCTGGGGAGTCATTGCAGGGTCTAAGCAACAGAATGATAGATTTGAAGTTTATGGAGATTTGAAAATCATCCAGGAATGTACAAGTCCACATCCCAGTGTTTTTCTGGGCTTCGCAAGTGTTTTCCTCCATTTTCCTAGAGAGGGCGAGTTACTTGCCCAAACTCACACAGCAGGTGGAGGTAGGGCTTGGAAATGAGGCCTTCTGATTCTCCCTTTTGTCTCCCTTCTTTTCACCTGTTCTTCCTCGGCTTCTCCTATCCAGGTCTGCTCCCTGCCCACTCCACTTCCCTCTGCTCTCCACTTCTGAGACAGTTTGGCTCACCTACAGACCTCATCCCAGCCGGATCCAGGAATGCAGCTGCCCTGAGGTGTGGAATTCCTTAGGATGACCTTGGAAGGCAGACACTGCCTGTCCTGTTCTGGGATGCTGTGGTGACTCCTGGGTCTCATTGATCCAACTCCTCTTCTTCTCCCACCTTTCCCTTCCTGGTCACAGTCAAGGTCAACACTAGCCCAGGCAGCACCTTGTGTACTAAGAAAATAGCACCCCTTCCTGGAGAACCTGACTACCAGCCACTGGAAAATTGTCATAATATACTGATTTTGTTAGAGTAAGATACTTGACTGACAACTGCTAGAAAACTACAAAGAACATGCAAAGACATGCATAAGTCTACGAATCGCCTACCCCCTTTATATGGCACTGTACCCTTGTATAGCGTAAACTCTGTACAACTGTACTCAGCCATCCAGAGACCACTCCAGCCCTATCCCCTTCCTAAAAAAACAAGTATCAGTTGAACTTTCATACATGGAATGATGTTTCAAACACCCTTGTATCACCTCCCACTGGAGATTACATTTGCAAGCAGCAAAAGACCCTTGGGTAATGAAATGAACCCCCTAACTGGCTTTTGGTGTAACTTGAGATTTCCAATTTCCATGCATTGGCTATAAAAGGCCTGGCTACTTGCTCAGGGCTGCCCAAGGTGTATGAACCTGTAAGGGTGATCCTTGGTGGAACTCAGGTTAGGGAAGCCCTAGATAGGGGACTCAGAAATGACAAATCTGTCCTTTTCCTAGGAAGCTGTGAGCCGTGAGAGAGAACTGGAGCTGGAATGGGAGAGAACCTGAGGACCCTGAGGCCAAGCCTGCTTCTCACTGCTGTCCGGCACACTCCCCTGACTCTAGGCCTTTTTGAGGACCGGGGACAAGACCTACTGCCAGTCCCAGTGGTGCGCAAGATCTGTTTCCCTTCCAGGGTGAGCATCTCAGCTTCCCTGCGATCCTTTCAACCCTTCCACTACCCTACTCTGGACAGACTGATGGACGCCAGCACTGATCGGCGCTCATGGACCTTCCTCCCAACCTTGGCCTGAGCTTGCTTCTTTGAGATGGGCCGGATCATTTCTACTCTCCCCAGGATCCTGTCCAAGGGCAAAACTCTTGGGGGCCCAGCAGGACTGAGCCAATGACACACTCCCTCTTTCCTGTGGTGGCAGGAGCCCAAGTTCTATTGTTTGTTTTTTAATTCTCACAGTGTACTAACGGCTTGGCCTGAGCTGGTCACTGGAATCACTGGCTGAAATTGCTCAGGCAGCCTAGGCATCGAGATCTTTCGAGCTCCCCCGGGATTTTGTGGTCCTGCGGTGTTGAGACGGGCTGCCCTGAAGTCCTGGGTGGCTGTAGAGGAAGAAGGAGGCCAAATGTCCCTCCCCTGCAGCCAACACAAATGAGGGCTAACTCTCTGTCTGCTGTTCACACCTCAGTGAAAATGTTCCATGAGGAAGACAACTTCAGCCTCAATTTTTCCAGCCTGTCCAGAAAATAATTGCCCCTCACCTCCCCAGAGAGCAGACAATCTCCAGTCCCCGCCAGGCCCAGCAAGGAAGCCCCAGCTGCCCACAGGCCTCAGGTACATTTGCTTACCAAATCCTGAAATGCAAAACCCAGAATGAATGGGTGGAGGACGATGCTAAACTGGCCTTAGGAGCCTGAGGACGCCATATGCAAATTTAAGCCTGGTGGGGTTGGGGATATAGGGGCTTGGGGCTCAGCTGTGGCAACAGACCCCACTTAACATGGCCATTTCAGGGAATAAAATGTACCTTTGAGACCCTGAAAAGGGTCAAAGTCCCAGGGGCCTTGCATCCTCTGCCTACTCTGGTTGATCTGTGACCAGACCAGTCAAAGGAAGCAGCTGGAGGTGTGTGCTGGGGGGAGACTGACCAGAGAGGCCCGCCTGGCCGCAGGCCTTTCTTCCAGGAGTGGCCTCCATGTTTGCAGAAGCCTGAGGCCTGGAAACTAGGGGGAGGAGAGTGGCCTCTTTTGCACAGCCCAGGAATGCTTGTTCCCTGGGACCCAAGGAAGACTCGAACTTAATCATAATTATTGTTTTAATTCAAAGTCTGTATTTAGAGCTCAGATGCTCTTAATGTCATTTATGTTAAAGTATTACTACATCCACTTGCGTATTTCTCTTCACTTGGGTTATTTTTCTTGTTTTGAGGTAATTAAAATAATTGTTCTTACATTAGTTTCAGAGTTGCCAGATAAAATAGAGGACATTTTGTTAAATTTGAATTTCGGATAAACAATGAATAATTATTTAGTAGGAGTATGTCCTCAATATTGCAATTATTTATAATTTATCTGAAATTCAAATTTAACTGGGTCTCCTGTATTTTTATGTGCTAAATGTGGCAACCCAAACTAGTTTCTTTCTCCTTTTTCTCTTTTTTTTCCTAATCAACATGAATGGATTATTACATGTCAGCCACTGTGCTTTGAAACTGAGAGGCCTCGCTTGTACTAGGGGCAACACCAGAATGCTGTCTTTTCTTCCAGACAATCACCTCTGACTGATACCCACAGCACAACCCCGCTGTAACCCAGCTAACACCTCCAGTTCACACCTCCAGCTCAACCGGTTCTCAGCTGACCCCATTATCTCTGACTCACCCACTTAGGCTTCTGACTTCTCAGAGGGAGGGAATTAGGTTAATTATGTTATGATGTTACTTGCCCACCTTTTTAAAGCCATGCAAAGCAGCAGGACCTCCATGCACCTCAGTGCTCTTGTAAAAACCATCTGTGTTGCTCTACATACTTGCCAGCACTTGGGGGGAAAAAACCAAAAACATCTATGGTGGGAGTTGAGGGGCCCCACCCCTCCACAGCACCCGCACATGGTGCCCTACATTCATATTGGCACAAAAGCCCCATAACCAGTGGGGCCTGTGAGCATCCTGAGGGCAGGGGTTGTGTCTTTTACATTTGTGTATTCCACACAGTTAGCACCAGAGCTGGTACATAGTAAGTGCTCAATAAACATTGGTTGAATAAATGAACTAATGGATAAGATCATAAGTGGAGGGAAGGGCACTAAAATAGGAGTTATCAGAGCCTGATCCTGGCTGGGTTCTGTCTGTATCTGGCTGTGTGACTGTGAACAAGGCACTTCCCCACTCTGAGCCTCTGTTTCCTCATCTGTGAGAGGAGGATAATAATGTCGCCTCCTCCTGCTATCCTTGGAGCATTAGGGTAAGCCTTCAGGGACTGAGGAACAAATACTTATGTGTCACCTGAGAGAGGAGAAAGAACATCGTCAATATCTGTCCCTGGAGACCACATTTTATGGACCAAAAACCTAGTGCTGTATTCTAACAATTTTTTATCTTGGCTCTGAGTGACAGAATTTAAGCACCAAATTTGGGGGACTAATAAGAGACAAGGTAGAATCAGTACTGCTCCTGATTTTCCTGGACATACTATGAACTGTCACATTGAGAGTCAGTGAGTTGTAGAATGTCAGGTCTGGAGGGCAAGTATCTTGTCCTCAGGGTCACCCAGCCTGGGGGCAGCTAGACTAAAACTCAAGTCTCCTGACACCCAGCCCAGGACACTTTTTTTTACTGCATCAGCGAGCTGGCACTCCAAGGATGGGACACCTGGAGGGGATCCAGGCAGGGACAAGGAGGCCAACCCCCACAGCCTTGCAAGCACCAGACTGTCATAGATGTGGCAGGTGGGTATCTGTCTTGCTTCCATGGTGAATAACCCAGATCACACCTTTGCGCAAGTTAATTTCTTTATTTGCTCAAATAACACAGTACAAAAATGAGACTCAGATGCCAGCATCAGAAGCACATATCAAATACTCATAGGGCTTCAAGAACATCATCCCAAATAAGAAACTATGTACAAAAGGTTCCTGACCTTCATTTCATAACTTATTCTGACCCTTCATATTTGGGTGATCGTGAACACTGCCTAAAACAAATCCACAAATAGCTCACCTCTCCCCCACTTCTCAGAAGCAGCAATAAAAACTAAATGGCTTTCCAGATAGGCTGAATTGAGCTTACGGAGCCGGTGCCTCAGGTTGGAGGCCAGTCCCATGTAAGCACCCAGGGCCTCTCTGCCCCAGGCTGCTCCTCCTCCCCAGTCCTACCCCATGGTGTGACAGCAGGTTCAACACAGCAATACCATGTCCCCAAGGGTCACAAGATCTCACTTGCCATCCAGGTTTAACACCCTTTCCCCCGTGACCACATGTTCTGGGCAGTGTCCAAGGGCGCCGGCTGTCTGTCTATAGTCTTGTCCTTCCTGCACATAGATATGAACATGTGGCAAATTTCACGCCTGAGTCAAGCTGTTGAAACTTGAGCTGTACAGAAGGCAAAGCCTCTGGCACCCCCACACTTCACCTTTGTGCAAATACAGAAAACAGCCCTTTCTCAAGACACGTTACTGCTACCAGCTACAAAACTGTCATCATAAATCTACAAACCCACAATGTCCAGGATATGAATAGCACCTCCTGGAGTAGGGTGCTCTTGGGCAGTGCAACAATCCATATCCACCCCTGTGCAACAATCCATGGCAGTCTAGCCCATTGAAGCCCTCCTCCACTTCCTGAAAACTACCCAAAAGAAGCTATAGTACATACATGGACATGGCACTAGGTAATTTTCAGAACTCTTCACACCCATTTTCTCACTGACTCCTAGCCAATCCCATGAGATGGGAGAGGTGCAAGGTATCAGCTCCATTCTCTAGTCACAGAATGTCAGGACACAGGTTAGAAGGATTCTGAGAGACCAAGGGTCCGCAGTCTCTAGGTCTTTCCATCTGGGGCCTGCAGAGTTCCTGGGAGGCATCTACAAGTCCATATGAGCACGAAGAACTGCCGGTCAACTGAAGAAATGATGGGATACAATTCGATGCACATCCGCTTGGATGCATGTGAATGTTCTGGTTGGAGATTAAATAAAAATTTAGTTTAAAAACTAGACTCAGTTAAAACGAACATCTGAGAAAATATCAGTAGGCCTTCTGGGTGGGATCCTAGACTCCAAATTCCAGAGAGGAGTAGGGATGTGTGGAGGGTCACGCAGCAATTCTGGGGTAGGTCCAGCAGGTGGAACCCTGGTCTCCTCACTCCCAGTCCAGTGCTGATTTCCCCAGACATGGCCTCTGTGTCTTGCCTGGTGGAAGAATGCTTTGTGCTTCTCAGATACTAGGGTATGGACACAGAATGGTTGTCTGCTCTTGTCTTCCATCACGTTTGTGAAGCAGGGATTGGGGCATCACAGGGCATCTTCAGGGTCTCCTGGCTAAAGCTGCAAACCGTTCGGCTAGTTCAAGGGAATTTGAGTGCAAGACACAGCTTTCAATCTGGACTTTGAATCTCAGGACTTGTGATGTTCTGGGAGGAGAAAAAGAACATAGATATTAGCCACAGCTCAATTATTTATGGGTTCACTCTGGAAACACCAGACTTCCCATTACCCCATTGACACCCCACCCCAGCCTCCATCTCTGGGTCTTTGCTCTTGCAACACCTCCTGCTGACATTGCTCTCCTGATCCTTTCTCCCCAGACAGCCTCCCCATTCTCAAAGGTCAAAATCAGCACCTCCACCTCCTGGAAGGCTCCCAGGACCAACTTGCTTCATGGGCCTCAGTTACCACTCATTTGGCATTTGGTTGCTATTTAATTTTGTCATCAAACAGTTGTCTTTTCCATTGGCAGATGAAGCTTTTGAAGGCAGAACCTTCCACAGAGCCTCACAGCACTTCGCACAGCTAAGCACATAGAAGGCTGTCAACAGCTACCAGTTAAATGAATGAATGAATGAATGAATGAATGAATGGTTAGTAAAACCAGAAGATGGAGTCAGGGCAACTGAGGATGTCACAACTGATGTTTCTATAGTATCTTTCACAAATAACTCAGATCAACCTGTAAGCTATTACCTAAACCACCCTAGAGGGCAAATTATCTGTAACCTTCCTATTCTCTCAGAGAAGACAGTGAGGCCAAGAAGAGAGACAGGTCTATGGCAAGGAGGATTTCCCACCAGGAAAATGAGCCAAAGTAGAGCAGAGCATTCGAATGACAAGATACAACTATCATGAAATAAGCCAGCTCTCTTGAGAGACTTTTCAAATGGCTTCTAAAGGTAATTCCAAGAAAGACAGAAGTGTTTCGGGTGATAGTAGCATCATTGCAGAAGGGTCTGCTTTCCCAGGGGACCACTTGGATGTAGAAGTTCTGGTCCTGTTGGTCCAACACCAGCAAACAGAACATTTCATTCCTCTAAAGTCACACCTTCATTCAGTGGCTTCTGCACTGTGGATCTGGGTCAAATGTTTGTAAGCAGGTTATGTTAAGTGAATTAGAAAAGGATGAAGAAATCTTTATCAGAGTCCACCAGAAAATATGAGAGATCAGAATTTTTAAAAAATCAGGCCAGGTGTGGTGGCTCATGCCTGTAATCCTAGCATGAACCTTGGCCTTGGGAGGCCAAGGTGGGAAGATTGCTGGTGGCCAGGAGTTCAAAACCAGCCTGGTCAACATAGTGAGAACCCATCTCTATACAAAAAAAATAAATAAATAAAAAATAAATTAGCTAGGCATGGTGGCATGCACCTGTAGTCCCAGCTACTTGAGAGGCTGAGGTGGGAGGATCATCTGAGCCCAGGAAGGTTGAGTCTACAGTGAACAGTGATTATACCATTGCACTCCAACCTGGGTAACAGAGCAAGACCCTGTCTCAAAAAAAAAAAAAAAAAAAATCGGTGACAAGCATCATCTCTGAAGGGACTATCTCAGAGACTTGGAGGAGGGGAAGTTATTAGGAAAAGCATAAATGCACACAGAACAGTGAAGGTGACGTCAGGAGAGAGGCTGTTCATTAAGCAACCAAGGCCAGGTCAGTGAGTGATCACCTCCTGGAAGCCTTCCAGAACCAACAGCCCACGGAGCCTTCTTGTCTACCTCAGCCACCCCTTATTTGATAGATAACCTTAGTTTGTTATTTACATTTTATGACAGCCTAGAACTGAGAAGGCACGCAACAAAGCCCACAAAATAATAACAAGGCAAGCTAAGATCCTAGCCCGTCCAATATGCCATTCTATCAAAAAAGCATGGAAATGTACATGTAATTGAAGACTAAAGCCAAATAAAGAAGATGCTAATTATGGAGTAAAATCAGTGAGGTTTCAGAAAAGATAAAGGTCGTCATGGTTTAGAATTGTCTCAGAAGGCCTCAGTGAGGAGGTGGCATTTGAAATAGACCCCAAAATTCTGAACTGAGCAGGGGAGGGGAGAGGAGAATAAATAGATCCCACTGGAGGCCAGCTGTGAGCCTGCTGTCACTTATGCCACATCGCCATTGTCTTCCCCGCCCTCTCTCACCGGCTGGTCCTGCCTGTATGGGAACCGGGTGCAATTGTAGTGGTCTCTTAGGCCCATGAGGATGCACATGGCGTGGCTGTTGTTGCCAGCAAATTTGTTAGCTAAGCTAACATCAAACTGGTAGAGTCTCCTGGCGCGGTTCCTGTCCAGCTTAGAGGAGTGGGCCACCTGGCTGCGCAGGGTGGCTACCAGCTTGCTGAGGGAGGAGTCCGAGAACTCATAAAAAAACCTCTTAAAGCTGGGGTGGCGCCTGATCTGGAAGCGGAAATGAAAGCAGGTCATTAGTGTTGCTGGCAGTATCCCTCCCGCCAACTGCCCCTCCTGCAACTCCATGCAGCCAGGCGGGGCACCTCCTCTTCCCTGGGATGAGCTCCGCTTGTTACATCCCTCCACTGCCCCTAGCCTCTCAGAATCTGTTCTGCAAGGTCCAGCTCAAAGCAGCAGGACAAAGTAGAGGGCAAGGGTGGAAGTACAGGTCTTTAGACTCAGATAATTCAGAAGCAAACACCCCATAGAGCCTTCTCATCTACCCTAGCCACTCCTTATTTGACAAGTAATCTTACTTTGTTATTTAAATGTATGACAGTCTAGAATTGGGATGCTTGAGTTGCACTTACTAGGTATGTGAGCCTCTGGTCATCTGTAAAATGTAAAATATCCACCCAGCCCCAGGATTGCTGGGGGGGATTGGAGGGGGAATGAAATGAGAGAGTTTACAGAAACGATTTAGTGCCGAGTAGATGTTAGAGGAATTTTAGTTCCTTCTAAGCCTCCTCCAACAAGCTCCTTTCTCTTAATAACTAAATGAGTTCCCCAGAGGCAGACCCAGACACAAGGACTTGGGTACAGGCATTTTATTCATTAAATGATCCCAGGAAATGCTGATGGGAGAAGGAGACCTGGAACAAGAATGGGAAGGCAGCCCAACGGGTGGCAACTGGAGCTTAATCCACTCAGGGCACCTTGGAAGCCAGCTGAGAGCACGTTCCTCAGTTATACCACATAAAAGCGAGGGAGCTGGGGTCTCTGTCCACCAATTCCCACCAGCCATTGGTTGAGGGCTGCTCATGCGGAAGTGGAGGCTGTTAATTGTGCCCCCAACATGGGTCGCAAAATGGCCCTGTGTCCTCAGGCACAAGGAGGCAGGAGCTGGCAGCTGGACGGGCCAGTGTGCACTCTGGTGGTGAAGAGAGGCACCCAGAGCGTCCGCTATGCTGATTACTCATCTTTAACCTGACCTCTTCACATGTGATCTGTGTTTGTCTCTCCAGATAGACTGTGTTTTCCAAGGGTGGGGAACCTTCTGTTATAGACTGCCTATCAGGGGAGGAAAATCAACTTGAAAGAATGGGAGACCAAATAAATGCTGAAGGGCGTGGCAAGACCAAGAGTGAACCCGGAGACCACAGGGAATGGAATCGGCTGGGCGGGTGGGGCAGGTGTGGGCGGAGGAGGCTTCCAAGGACGGGGGACATGAGCCGAACTTTAATAGCTGATTTGGACAGGAGTGGTCCTGGCTGGGGCAGGGAGGCCACATGAGCATTGTGTTATTTTAAACAGTTCCCTCATCTGCTACGTGTCTGGCGCTTTCTACATACGCATTAAGCTTGGTCAAGGAGGTAATCATCTCTCATTTTGGAAAAGAGGAAACTGAGACTCAGAAAGGTGAAGGGACATGCTCAAAGTTGCCCAGAGGTGCAGACTTGGGGATGGAACCCAGGTCTCAGCTGTGGGTAGATGAGGCCCTGGGGTTGGCCTGGGGAGGGCTGAGTGGTGCTCACCTGCTGCCCCAGTTGGCCATCCACTTCTTGGAGAAGCTCCACAAGCTTCTGGATGATGATCTCCTCTAAGGAAAAGAAAGGAGAATTGAGTGACTGTCGACTGGGTGATGCCCGGTTCCCTTCCAAAAACAAAGTGCTGCAACGACACATCCACCTGGGAAAGACAGTATTTTTTCTCTAAAACCCAGCACACACATTAGTTATGATGGACCAAGACACTTCTTGCCTTAAACTAATGCTGGAGTGTGAGAGCCTTGTTTGGGTTCCCTTTATAGAAACAGAAGGGACTTTGGCTTGCTGGGCCTCACCTGTAACCACATTCAGCTTCATTTGATAGGTGGGAAACTGAGGCCTCCCAGTGTCCCTTATCTAGGCTACAGAGTAGCACAGTCAAGAATGGGAGTTTGGACGAGGAGCAGTACATCAGAATGCAGGGAGGGGACATGCCAGGGCTACTGACCCATTAGGAATGCACCCGTTCACTTGGGTTCTAAGCAGCGGTGTGCCAGGGCCTGGTCGTACTAAGTTCACTGTAAATATTCAGGAAATTTGTGGACTAGTTGTCTTGTTTTGTTTTAGACAGAGTCTCGCTCTGTAACCCAGGCTGGAGTGCAGTGGCGCGATCTCGGCTCACTGCAACCTCCGCCTCCTGGGTTCCAGTGATTCTCCTGCCTCAGCCTCCCGAGTAGCTGGGACTACAGGCGCACACCACCATGCCAGGCTAATTAATTTGTGGACTAGTTGTTACAAACTGTTAGCAGCTTGAAATCAGCCACAGTAAAAATATTTATGCCATGGAAATCTGCAAATGCTACAAAGTAGGGCATCCTCCTCCCAATGGAGAGCCTGTCTGCCAGCACACCACTGCTTATGAGACCTGGAGCAAGCTAGGAATTTCATATGAAACATTCAAGCAAACGAATGGGGGGTGTTAATTACATCCCACAGGATAGACAGGTGTCCTCTACCTGCAACTCTGCCCCAACAGCCCCAGTTTAAGGCCAAGCCTGTGCCCTCTGCCCCCTCCTAGAGTCTCCTGGGGTCTTTGCCTGCTGCCTTCCCCATTCCTTCCTCAGAACCCTCCCCTATTCAGCCTGTGAACTCTATGTGGAAGAGAAGCGCCCGGGAAGCTGTCCAGGTAAGCGCAGGGGTGGTACTGACTAGATTCATATGTTCCATTCGGCTGAGGTGCCCCTTCTGGCGTGTGGCCTCTGGCCTGGGAAGGTACTTCTGAGATCACAACTGGCTCCCCTTCTGCGGGCAGGGGCTCCCGGCCCGAGGGATCTTCGGGATCTAGGGCAAAAAAGGTTGTTGAGTGTTTTTGCAGAGAGCTGAATCTAGTTCCTGACAAGATGTTCGGAGGCACGAGCATCAGCGGGGGCTGGTTCCAGGCTCCTCCGTGAGTTTCCTGTCCCCGGCTCTGCCTCAGAGGAGTTCGTGGTGCACTCCTGGCCATCTCCAGAAACCTGACTTTTGCCCACCAACCCTTTCTGCCTCCTCAGTCTGGGAGGGGCTCAGTTAAAACAGGTGTGCCCACAGGGCCCACCAAACAAACCCTCTCCCTCTGCCAGGTTTTCTGGGTCCCTTAGCCTGTCTGAACCTCACTTTCTCCAAGTGTTAAGTGGGAGTGATAAGATTGACCTCACAGGGCTGCGACCAGGTTAAATGAGATAATATATGTGCAAGTAGCACGTAGTAGGCACTCTGTGATGTCAGGGGAATTACTGTACACCAGTGGCCCTCATGCTTTGGTGTAGTGAAAAAACAGGCCCACACCATCTCCTACTTCGTCAAACCCAGGTCTCTGTGCTTTTCTATGAACTGGCCAGGTGATTCTGATGCACAGCGGCACGGCTCTCTCACCACATTTGTTGTTAAGTGTTTGCATGTGGAAACGGAGGGGAGGGCGTGCGCTGTGAGCAGGGGCTACCGGCGGTGGGGTCCTGCTGGCACCTGGCCCCTCACCTCTCCCCACACTTCCACACCCCCCCACTCCCTACTCTGCTCAGCAAGGAAATAAACAGGGCTTTCAGCAACAGTGGACATCCCCCACTATGCCAGCCTGTCAGCGACAGGCCACACAGCAGCCCTGCCCAAGAGGAAGCCTCTGTTACCATGGCAACACCAGGCCTGCTCACCAAGACTGCTGGAGGTGGAGGGCCGATGGCCACCGACACACAGGGGCAGAAAGCTGGGCCTCTTGGGCCGTCGGGCCTCCGGGCTGGCAGCCCCTGCTGCCCCCGGTCTCCTGGGTTCCTTGGAGCTGTGTTTCTTATGGTAAAACGCTCTCCTGAAGCTCGACTTTTTTTCTACAGATTTCCTTCTGCAGTGTGGGGCCGGGTTTTCTAGACCCACCTCTTCCTCCTGGACTTGAGGTTGCTGTGGGGGAGATGAGAGAAACTGAGTTGGGGCCCCTGACCTTGAGGAGATCTCAGGTGAGCTGGGGAAGGAGACCCATGGCGGGCTAGGAGGCATTGCCCAGAGAAGAGTGGTTGATGCTCAACGCTGGGGAAATATGTGTGGTCTAGAGAGGGCTGGGGAAGCTTCAAGAAGGAGAGACTGGGTCCTGGTGCAGTGGCTTACGCCTATAATCCCAGCATTTTGGGAAGCTGAGGCAGGTGGATCACCAGGAGTCAGGAGTTCGAGACCAGCCTGGCCAATATGGTAAAACCCTGTCTCTACTAAAAATACAAAAATTAGCTGGGTGTGGTGGCGCATGCCTGTAGTCCCAGCTACTCAGGAGGCTGAGGCAAGAGAATCGCTGGAGCCCAGGAGGTGGAGGTTGCAGTGAGCCATGATCGAGCCACTGTGCTTTAGCCTGAGCGACAGAGCAAGACTCCGTCTCCAAAAAAAAAAAAGAGGGACTAGAGTAGGGCTTTGGCAGGACACAGAAGAGTTCGGCAAGGCAGGGTTGGGGAGCCCACAGTGAGGTCATGGTTACATGGGGAGCGTCTTCCTCACCTCCTCCCTCTGCTGTTCTTCCGAATCTTGGAGCATGGAAATGATCTTCTGAATGAATTCTTCTGAAAAAGATCAACAGGCATGGTTACACTGTGGTGCTAGAAAAGCTCTTCTGCGGTCAGTCTTCATTTCCTAATGCCCTGGTGGTTCCCTGGGTGATTCTCCAGGGGGCTAAAGAGCTGCCAGAGGCGGCCTGAGGGCGGAGCTGGTTTCATGGGATACACATTCACTTTACCAATGAGGACCTCTAAATAGACGCCCAGGAGGAACCCCTCAGGGCCATCTGGAAAGGCCCATTCCCTACAGGTGCCCTCACCATGCACCTTCTCCCTGCCCAGGCAGAATCCCCCTTCAAGGCATATTTTCTATGAAAAGCAAACAAGGCAGAATGGCAGGGGGTAGGGGGCAGAGATCTTTCCAGGTCTTTTCAGACCTGCCAGTGATTTTATTTATATATATATATTTCTAGGCCTGGCTCTGCCAATGGTAGAATAATAATTACAGTGATGGCAGCTGCCATTAGCTGAGCTTCCCTCCTAAGGCTCCTACCCCTCTCCCTATCCTCTTTACTTCTGAGCTCTGCTCTCAAGCTGGATCACCCAACAATGACAATAAGAGCAACAAATGGCACCTAACACGTATTCGCCACTGTCTAGGACAGGGGCTGTCCTAAATGCTGCTGACAATTCTAGAAAGTAGGTACTTGCTGTCCCCATTTCACAGATGAAGAAACTGAGACCAGAGATGAAGTAACTTGCCCAAGTCCACACGGCTCAAAGGGTCAGAGTCCAGACTCAAACCCAGGTCCGTAAGATCACCCCATCGGCTCAGCACTTGTTGTGGGCCCCCCGTTACCTCCTGTCTGCCTCATCAGGGTGAGCACCAACACTATTGCCATTTATCGAGGTTCAGTCAGGCAGCCTGGCTTGGGCCTGGGCTCTGGACCCCAAGCTGCCTCCCAGCCTGCTGTACTCAGAGGGAGGTCTGGACAGGTCACTGCCTCTCTCTGGCTCAGTGTCTCTTTGCAAGTGGGGAAGTCAGAGCAGAAATTTTGCAAGGGGTGTCTGAGAAAAGGAGAGGAGTACTGACTGTATTCCGAGGCTCTGTCCAGCTGAAGCTCCTCTCCAGGTCCCCAGCTCTCTGACGGGGTGGGAAGCACGAAGGGACCTGGAGCGCCAGCCTCTGTAGATGGGGCCTCCTGGACTTCAGGCTCTTCCAAGCCTGAGAAGCAGAAAGAAAAAGGGGTGTGTTTTGTCCGTCTGCGGCTGTCAACTATGCACAGAAGCTAGCACAGACTCTACAGTGGGTTCCGTGGCTGGATCACACTAAGGCCTTATGGGGCTGGAAGACAGCTGCTGGGCAGGGCCGTGTCTCTGATTTACTGGCCCAGACCAAGCTCCCTTATCCCTTTGTGCTTCCATAGAACTGGCTTTCCTGGGCTTTGTTGCCCTCTCCTCCCTCCACCGTTTTGACTTGATCCACAAGTTGAATAGTAGAGGCCTGTCATGTCCCATGACATGAATTAATGAATCACAGCCAGAATCCCCCTGCATGAAAATATCTCCCACGTGGCCTGAAATTTCCCTCTTTGGTGTTAACCATCACCCCTCCTTTCTAAGCTGTAAAGTCTCCCGGCCAGGATGACCTAACAGGATGGCCTGTTCTCCCTGATGCCCAGGAAGAAATGACTCGTCTGATCCTTTCCCCCTCTAGCTCTGGCCCATCATCCATGGGCCACGTGACCTTGAACACATTGTTTTACCTCCCAAAGCCTCAGTCCCTTCATCTGTAAGATGGGGATAATAGTTGTACCTCATCTGATGGCTGTGAGGACTGATTGAGTTATCGATATGCAGCAGGGAAATGTCTCACTTTACAGGTGAAGAAACTGAGGCACAAAGATGGGGAATGACATAGACAATATGCTAGAACCCAGGTCTACTGCCTCCCCTGCTCCAGCTCCTTCCTGCACACACTACTCCCCTCCCTGCCAGGGCGCAGAAGCTGAGGCAGCCAAGAAATGTGGATAGTTGGGGAATTGCGGAACATAATTTCCATCAAGGGCTTATTGGGGTTGCCTAGACCTCGCTGAGGTTTTGTGTGTGGACGTGACCCGCTGGCATTCTTTCTCTCTTCCCACAGTCATCCTCACACCGCTCAGGGCAGAGAGCAAAAGTCAGACCAGGCGCAACGCAACCTTTAAAGTGGCCAATTCCATCCCCAGGGAAGGTTCCAGAGCTGGAGGCAGCTGCAGGGTTGCTATGGCAACTGCAGAGCCTGCTCACCATAGCTGCTGGAGATGGAAGGCCGATGGCCGCCAACACACAGGGGCAGAAAGCTGGACTTCTTGGGTGGCCGGGCCTCTGGACTGGAAACATCTGCGGCCCTCCTCTTGGCCTCCTCGGAGCCGTGTTTCTTAAGAGAAAAGGTGCTCTTGAGGCTTGTCTTTTTCTCTTGGGATTGCTTCCTAACAGCCAGTGCTGGGTTTGGCAGGGCCACCCCCAGCTGTGAGATCAGAGACTGCTGCCGGGAGAGGAGAAAAACTGAGTCAGGTTCATGACATTGAGGAGAGGGGGAAAGCTCTCTGGATGCAAAGTGAAGGGTAGCCAAGCTGCAGGATGGCCCCAGGAGAGGGGAGGCAGCAGAGGCCAGAGCAGGGGGAGGGCTGAGTTCTGAAGCTGCAGGAGGCTTCAGGGAAGGAAGGGACTAGAGCCCGGCCTGTAAGGACAGGTGGAGCTTGACAGAGGAGGAGGAGAAGGCAGAGAGCCCCTGGAGACCTGCAAAGTTTACTCCTCACCTCTTCTTCCCACTGGTCTCCCACTCTTTTGAGCAATTCCACAATCATCTGAATGATAGCATCCTCTGGAAGAAAGCAAATGCATTCGGTTATTCTTTCTAAATGCACAGACAACTCCTTCTAAATTACCGTCTTGGACAGTTCTCTTAAACAACTCTTTAGGCCACACAATGGAGGGAAAGCACCACATCCCAGGGGCAGGTCCTTCTGAGAGAAGGCTGGAAGATCCACGGGGAAGGCACTGAGCCAAACCATGACACTTCATGCAAGACATTTCAGGTCAGCCCTTCAGGCATTCAACTTGTGCCCCACTGTTTCCTTTGAAAGTCACAGATCTCGGAACATCTACTTTGGGTTCAGTAAGCTGTGTGACCTTGAATAAGTTTCTTAACCTCTCTGGGCCTTTATCGCTCCCAGTGAAATGTGGGTCATAATCTGTGTCCTGCCTCCCCCAGAAGGCTGTCAGGCTGTCATATGAGGGACTGGGCTTGAGAACACTTTGCAAGGCTAATGCTGATCTTCCAACCTGCAAAATTCCAGTGGGAAAATGGTGGATACCTGGCCTCACTAAGGTGGAGGATGAAAGGACATCAGCAGGCATGACACAGAGAGAGCCTGCCACGCTGATGCCTCAGCCACACCCCCATCTCTGCACAGAGAAGCCACTGACAATGGAAATGGTTTCCTTTGATACTCCAGTCAGCCTTTTCAAGGACAATGTGCCCACACTGTCCTCTGATAGGTACCAGCTGATGAGTTTACATGAAAAGAGATGCAAACAAGGTTCCCTGTTCTGAGGCTATCTGTGGGTTTGCTTTTTTTTTTTTTTTTTAACTCCTAACTTCCCTCTCTCACTTCCCTCACTTATAAATTGTTTGGCTTTTGTTGCTTGACTCAGCTACCAGCTGGTTCCCTCTCATGTAAGAAAACAATTAGCTGCAAAATAACTAACTCAATGCCTTTTAGTTATTCTTTGACACATGCATAGCTCCTTCATTTCACATATTATAAAATATGCTCATCTTTTTTTACAGGAAATTAGATGAATAGGGGATTATTCTCGATTTATTAGGAGCACTCATGGTATTGTGGTTTTGTGTGAGACTGTACTTATTTTTTGGAGATGCATGTTTAAGTATTTAGGGATGAACATGATTTACTCCAAAATGATTCAGCAACAAAATGATACGCACACAAAGCAAACTGGCAGAGTGCAAACAACTGAGTATACAAAGCATTGAACTATACTTTTCACTCTTCTATATATTTTTTAAAGTAAAATACATTTTAAAAGACTAAGAAAAGTTCCATTTTCATTAACACATAAGGCAGAAGCGTTTGCCAGCAGCTTTCCAATTCCCTAGCCTCCCTTCTGTGAAATTCTAAAATAAGCAAACATGGCCAGAAGCACCAAAAGAGGCAAGAAAGGCCAGTGCACGTATTTTGAGAGCCACCATCCAAGGTCTCAGTAATCATTCAGAACAACCCGTCTCATTCAGTAACAGCCACCTCAGTCAGAGGCAAAAAGATCACTAGAGATTCCAACTCACTATCAGGCTTTTTGAGCTCCTCTTCTTGCTGGTGACCTGTGGCGTGGGGAGAAACATCCAAAGCTCCAGCACCATCCACTTTGATGAGGAAGGAGTGGCAATCAGAATCTTCCCCACCTGGAATAGAGACGAAAGCAAACGGGTATGTAGGTGTGTATGTGCGTGCGTCAGTGACATTCTCCCGACTTTGTTCATCAACACGAGAAAACAGCACAGAATTCACAGTGCAATAGGCACTGCTGCAGCCTGCTCCAGGCCTAACCAAAAAACCAGAAACCCACCAAGGTTTTTATCTGAGAAGAGGCTACTTCCACCAAGACACCTCTCTTGCTAACCCCCTCCCCACAAATCCTCAGTCTTCTCCCCATCATAAACACCGAGTTTTGAGTGCCGCAAGGCAGAGCCCCCCTCCCTCTAGGTGCCAGTGGGCATTCAGCTCCAGAGCCTTGCAAGGCAGAATAGGAAGGCACCTTGGGAGCCAGCACCCTCATTTACCTGTGGGGAATCAAAAGTTCCAGAGGGAGCAGCTCAAGCTCAAGGTCACACAGCAAGTTTACTCCTGATGGAGCCAAGTCTAGAACCAAGGCCTGGAAGCAGCAGCCCAGAAGCACACAGGCACCAGTGGGGTGGGAGTAGGGCTTCCCTCCTCGCCTGACTCCCTGCCTTCTCATTTCTCCTAGGTCTGTGCTCCTGAAACTAGAGGAGTTGGCAGTAACAGCTATTGTGCACTGAGCACTTTCCTTGTGGGCTGTGGCCACTCCATGAGACAGTAACTATTTATCTTCATTTTATCCATGAAAAAAGTTGAGGCTCAGCGAGGAAACCTGCCTCCCTGGGCCACACAGCTTGTGAACGGCGGCACTGCGAGTGGGCGAGTGGTTTTCCCTGGAGCGCTCAGCCGTGGTGCTGTTCTACCTCAAAGAAATATCACAGTGGGCCAGGCGTGGTGGCTCACACCTGTAATCCCAGCATGTTGGGGGGCCACGGCCCATGGATCACTTGAGTCCAGGAGTTCAAGACCAGCCTCGCCAACATGGTGAAACCATCTCCACTAAAAAATACAAAATTAGCCAGGCATGGTGGCGGGTGCCTGTAGTCCCAGCTACTCGGGAGGCTGAGGCAGGAGAACGTCATGAACCTGGGAGGCAGAGCTTGCAGTGAGCTGAGATTGCGCCACTGCACTCTAGCCTGGGGGACAGACAGAGACTCCGTCAAAAAAAAAAAAAAAAAAAAGCAAGCAAGCAAGAAAGGAAGAGATAAAGAATGGAAGAGAGAGAGAAAGAAAGAGAGGAAGAAGAAGGAGGAGGAGAGAAAGGAAGGAAGGAAGGAAGGAAGGAAGGAAGGAAGGAAGGAAGGAAGGAAGGAAGGAAGGAAGGAAGGAAGGAGGGAGGGATTCACAGCGGTGCGGAGGGAGGGAGGGAGGAAGGAAGGAAGGAAAAGAGGGAGAGAGGGAAGGAGGGAGGGAGGGATTCACAGTGGTTCAGAGGGAGGGAGGGAGGGAGGAAAGAAGGAAGGAACGAAGGAAGGAAGGAAGTCACAGTGGTGCGGCCCCTGACTATTCTTGTCACTCTGTGGAGAGGCTCCTGGAGCAAGTTTAGAGCACCCTAGGGGTTTCCACAGGAACAGGCACGGTCCACTCACCCCTGCGAGCTGGGCCCAGGTCAGCCTCCCCAGAGCGTGAGGCAGCAGCCGCCTTGGACAACCCTTCCTCTTGGCCTCTGGCATCCTGGTCTTGAGCTACTTTAGTCACCTCGGCTGCATGTTTCTTGTGACCTTGCTTCTTGCGACTGGCCTTCTTGTCGTGGTGGGCTCTCTTCCTGAGGGCTGGCTCCCCTGCTGCTTCCAGGGGCTCCAGAGGCTGGGAGAGGCCCTCCTTCCCCCTTGGCCTCCTGCTGGCCTTTTCTCTGGGCTCCTCAGGGCCCGTCCTCACGAAGAAGTTCAGCACGGTCTTTAGCCACCCCTTCTTGGTGTCTTGCGAAGGCCTCTGCTCACTGGGGAGAAACTCTCCAGTCTCCTCGGGAGTGGGGGCTGCAGTGGTGGTGCAGTGAGCCTCAGCAGACGGAGCTGGGCTGTCTGAATGTCTGGCCCAATCACTGGTCGCCCAGTGAAGCGCCTTCCTGGAGGGGGCAGTGGGCAGGGAGCGGCAATGGCAGTCCCACGGCTCCAAGCCTTTCCCGGGGGCCAGCGGCCTGTCCAGAGACTTGGCTTTCCTCTCCGCCAGGGGCTTCCTTGGGCACCTTGGATTCTCCATCGGGCTACAACAAAAACAAACAGCTCCCTTAGTTTTTTTGGTTTTGTTTTGCTTTGTTTTTCTGTTTTTGTGACGGAGTCTCGGTCTGTTGCCCAGGCTGGAGTGCAGTGGTGTAATCTCAGCTCACTGCAACCTCTACCTCCTGGCTTCAAGTTATTCTCCTGCCTCAGCCTACCGAGTAGCTGGAATGACAGGTGTCCGCCACCACACCTGGTTAATTTTTGTATTTTTAGTAGAGATGGGGTTTCACCATGTTGGCCAGGCTGGTCTTGAACTCCTGACCTCAGGTGATCCGCCCGCCTCGGCCTCCCAAAGTGCTGGGATTACAGTGAGCCACTGTGCCCGGCCCAACGGCTCCCTCAGCAGAGGCCTCCTGAGCACGCCGAAGTTGGCTCCCGGCACTGACCAGTGGACCCATTCACCCTGCCTGCTAATGTGAGTAGTGTCAACTTCCCATGTCAACAATTTCTCAAAGCTGTTGTCTTGTGCAAATTCCCCCAAAACCCTCGGGGAATGGGGGTCATTATTCTCATTTTCCAGAGGATAAAACTGGACCACAGGAAGATCGTGCTCAGATCTCAGGGCTGGTCAGCTGCACCTCCAGAGCCCCTGAAAGGAACATAGCCCTGTCCACACCTAGGTTTTAGTCTATCAAGACTGATTTGGGACTTCTCCAGAATTGCATGATAATTAATTCATCTTGTCCAAAGCCACTGGGTCTGGGGGCTTTTGTTACAGTAGCAATGGAAAACGAATACAGCCGGAGCCAGAGGCCTAGTCCTGCCCCTCACTAGCCTTGGGACTTTGGGCAGCTCAGGCACCTCTTCTGGCCCCATGTGCTCATCTGAAGCATGCCTGAGCCCTGCCCTCTCTCACAGGCTGTCGTGAATATTCCATGAGGCAGCTCCGTCAGTGGCAACTCTTTTCTTCCAACTGCTCAAGCCAAAAATGTAAAGTCACCCCGACTTCTTTCTTTTTTTAAAAAATAAATAATTTTTGGCCGGGCGCGGTGGCTCAAGCCTGTAATCCCAGCACTTTGGGAGGCCGAGACGGGCGGATCACGAGGTCAGGAGATCGAGACCATCCTGGCTAACAAGGTGAAACCCCGTCTCTACTAAAAAATACAAAAAACTAGCCGGGCGAAGTGGCGGGCGCCTGTGGTCCCAGCTACTCGGGAGGCTGAGGCAGGAGAATGGCGTAAACCTGGGAGGCGGAGCTTGCAGTGAGCTGAGATCCGGCCACCGCACTCCAGCCTGGGCGACAGAGCCAGACTCAGTCTCAAAAAAATAAATAAATAAATAAATAAATAAATAAATAATTTTATTTAGAAAATAGATATGGGGTCTTGCTGTGTTTGTCTGGGCTGGTCTCAAACTCCTGGGCTCGAGCGATCAACCTACCTCGGTCTCTCAAAGTGCTGATTACAGGCATGAGCCACTGCGCCTGGCCTCCTTTCTTTCTTTTATTCCCACATCCACCCATCAGCAGAGCCTGTTGGCCTCACTCACATAGAGCCTGTCCTCACCCCAACAGCCCCCTGGGGTCTCTAGGTCCCCATCTGCACTCACCTGAACTGTTACCACCACCTCCTAACTGACCTCCCTGCTCTCCTCTTGCCCTCCCCAGTAACTTCTCCTCTTTGCAGCTATGGGGGCTTTTAAAACAAAAGTTACTTCCCTTCCTCCAAGGGTCCCCTTTCACTCAAAGTCTTTACAGCAGCAGGCACGTCCCACACGTACCAGCCTCCATCACCCCTCTGACCACATCTCTCTCACTCCACTCCACACACGCAGCCCTGCTTGCTGTCCTTCAGGCCCGCCCACCTCAGCGCCTTCACACTGGCCAGTCCCTCTTTCTAGAACATTCTTCCCTCATGGAAAGAATGAGTTTGTTCATGGTTTGTTCCCTCACTTCCTTTGGGGCTGTACTCAACTGTCACCTTCCCATCGAGGCCCTCCCTGCCCACTTCCCATCAGCGCACCCTTTCCCCTCCTACCCTATGGGCTGGTGGTGTGCAATGTCGTGTCTTTATGTGTTTAGTTGTTTCCTGTCTGAGTCTCTCTCCATCTCCTGTGTCTATTTTGCTAGGTCTTCTATCTTTGAGTGCCTAGAACAATGTCTAGCATATCACTGCTACTCAATAAGCACTTATTAAACAAATGCATAGATGTATAACATTTAGTCAATGGCACAACACATAAGGTATCTTTGGATGTGTAGTTAACATGAAATCACTGCTTTCAGGCCAATTTCATCTTAGAGCAGTAGGGACTCTTCCATTCTCCATCCAGAATGAAGCAGCGGCCAATGGAAAAAGACAAAAAAACCCTTTCCCTCCCGGGCAGCATTTCAAGCAGGCCTGGGTGTGGGCGGTGCACTTCATTTGTGTGTCTTTAATTTAATCTAAAACTGTTGGGGCTTTCCAATTTTTCCAGAGTTGTTCAGAAGGCCTCTTCCCTTCAGTGGAAGGTAAAAGAAAAATAAAATATGGTTTTGAATGCCAAACCTGAGCCCCTGGAGAGTCCTGTGGAGTTTAGGACCACAGGTTCCCTGCTCTAATTTGTCATTACAGCTTTAGCATGCATTGACCAAGTAATGTTTAGTGGTATGGGATGTACTCTAAAATGTATTCTATTGCTATGCTCAGCTTAGAGGCAAAAATAAGAATCTATAATTGCAATTTCTTATGTGTGGGATCCACAGGAAAATGAAGAAGATACAGAGAAAGAAGAAAAGAAATGGGAACACACATATTTGAAGGTGACATGAACATTTGGGATGCCTTCCCTCCTCCAAGCACCCGTCTGGGAAGGAAACCAGACAATATTGCAGCCCCAGGTCGCCGAGGCCAGAGGCCATTGGAGCCAAGTGTCCACACGTGGATGACCTTGGAGGAAATGAGAAATCAGGTCGGGGTGGAGGCAGGCAATTTAAAAGGACTTATTTGTTATTTAATGTTCCTTAAAAGGAACATCTGGGCTACACGGAAACTTTTAGCAGTATGTATCTGTACCTTATATGGAAATTCACTAATATTCCTGAAAGACTCAGAGACTGGCTGCCTTACGGTTGTGTTTCCGAAGACAACGCGGGGTAGGACAAGGAGAAGAAGTCATGGGGAAAAATTTATGTTTGTTCTCACTTATTTCTCTCAAAAAACATTTAATAAGCACCCACTCTGCACCAGAAATTATGCTCGGTGCTAGGGATACAATCATGAACGAGATGCAGTGTGTGCTCCCAGAGGGAATATTCTGGTCTTCTCTGAACGCGCAGGAATAAGGATGTGAGTACACAGTGATGACAGCAATGTTCCATTCCCCTGCATCTGCTGTCTCTTCAGAAGCACATGGTCTTAAAAGAAGATAAATTTAGGTTGAAGTTCTATGTGATTTAAGATCATATTTAAAAAAAAGTAAGCCGAGCCAGAAATATTTACTGAACGGTGTCAGGGTTCTCTCTGCGTTTTCCATATGTTCCTGTGGTCAGGGCAAATTGGATGGGGTTGGCAGAGAAGCTGTTCATTAACAAAACCACAGAACCAGGACACTCTTGTTCAGCTCAGCCTCTCTTCCGTCTGCACAGATTTGGCTCCATGGGACCCATCGCACGGAGGGCCAGCGCTTCCTTACCCAGTTAACGGGAAGAGAGACGCAGTCATCTTTTAAAGAGCTGTCATTGCCATGGAAACGGTTTTCGCCACTGCCAATGGCGGCAATATCCTCCTAATGCATTCCAAGGACACGCTGCTCCTCCTGATCAGAACATTAACACAATCCCACCAGCACATGCTTTCCCTGACGTTTTTTCAGGAAAGCTACTGTGATTTGGCCGCCCCCTCCCTGGAATAACCGGTGCCCTGAGCCCATGGGGAGATGCCAGAAACTAAGGCCAGGAGCCCCGCAGCTGCTGCTGCAGCCCAGAGGCAGGAAGGGGGCCGGCTGACGCCCAGCCTCTGCTACCCAAGAGTTTCCCCAGTGAAGAGATTCCAGGGTCTCCCAAGGCTTCCTAATTCCAAATCCAGTGACCTCTTCCCATGCCTTGTCCTCCCTAACGTGCTGCAGCATTTGATACCAGCCCTACTTCCTTCTTTTCTCTTTCCTCTCTGGGTGGCTGTGACTGTGCTCAGTCCAGCTCTCTCCTCCCTCTCCCCCGCTCCAACTGCTCCTCCTCCGTAATGTTTCAAAGATTGTCTTCAGCTCTGGGCCAGGGATTGAGAGAGTGCGGCTGACTGGGGAAGACACACCAACACGCCCCCAGGAAGACCCCTGAAGAACCTCTGTGGATGGTGTGTCCTCAGACTTTGAAAGTCTCTAAGCCCTGGGAAGCTTGTCTTTTAATCCTAATAACCTCCCCTTTCCTACATGTGCCAAAATTAAAGACTTTCCAAGTATAAAATTCTGCTATCCAGGATTTATCAAAGCAAGACTTTCCTTTCTTCTTCTTTGTTTTGTGCCCCAGGTGCTCAACTACATTCAGCCCGACCACCAGGGAATCCCGCCCCGCGCAGGCTGTGCTCCAGACCAGGAACCCTAAGCCAGCAGCGCGGCCTCACTATGCGGAAACCCAGCTGCTCTCGTAAACTTGTTGTGGATGTCAGAGCAAAGTCCAAATCAGCTCAGAAATACCCGAGTGATCTACAGATCACAAGACTTCTTCTGATAAGATGTGGCATTTACTGGTGACATGTCCAGCAACAGCAACAAAGAACCAGAGAAGGCTCATGAAGCTGACCCTGGAGCAGGAAGTTTGCCTGCCTTCCCCAAGCTTGCTGCTGTGTATCGTTTACTTTCTAAGTTGCACGGTGACCTCATCTCTATGCTGTTTGCTAATTTGTTCACCTGGCCGCCTTACTCTCTAACTGCTCTGGTGCCTTTCATGGAGATAACTTTGCGGCTCCCCTTTTCCACCCATGATTCACACAATAGAAACTTCACAGAGAGAAAACCTGCGGCACACCCACAGCAGCACCCTGAGGGACAGAGTGTGTGGCACACACACGTGGACCCACAGTCAACACCACAGACATCCACGTGTCACCAGAACACACTTGTGCACACCACAGACCTACACGGACTCAAGACGCCCTGTATTTCTCCTGTCCCAAGTGTAAGGGAATAATTATATGACCAAGCTCACTACTTGCCATCAGTGCTAACTCTAAGTTCCGTGAGAGGGGACCTGAGCCTGGGAGGCTCTCGGTGTTCGTGAAACAAATAAATGATACATAGGCACGTGAAAACCCAAACCATCTCACCTTCATGCAGCCACACGGCGTCCAGAGAGCCCTTTCCTTTACATGATCTCATTCCATCTTTGCCAAGGGCTGTGACTCAGATGGGCTAACAGTGGTGCACTGAGGCTCTCAACCATTAAGAGACACGCCCCAGGTCACATAGCCGGGAAGCAGAGAGCTGAGACTCGAATTCACTTCTCCCGATCTGAATCCTATCTTCTCTGTTCTACACCAAATGGCCTCATGTAAGCATAGATACACATGGACACACTTACATACGGACTTAGAGGGGAGAAACCTGCTCTTTCACACTGATGGAAATAACCACATTCACATACACACCTACAGTGACCTGTGCACACCGAGTCACACAATCATGTGTGCCTAGGTATAGACACCCATGCCCTCCCCACCCCATTCTGTCCTCTATCCAAGACCACGGGCAATGCAACACTGCGTGAGGAGTCGGTCAGGACTGTGGGTTATAATCCACCCCCAGCCTCTAAATTCCCATCCAAGAAAGCAGTAGACCATGAGTTTTTTTTAATAAGATCTCCCCGTTCTTGGACTAACTTCCGAAACCTTAAAACTCATAGAATCTTAATTCAACCATAGGTAATAATAACACCTCCCATTTATCGGGGGTCCCCTCATGTACCTTCACATAAAGTCTAGAACTCGACCTCTACCACATCCTATAGGGAAACTAGCAGGTGAGCTATGTAATGCTGCCCCATCCTACAGACAAGAAAACTGAGGCCCAAGGAAGTGAAGTTCCTTGCTCAGGGTGCTGGCTAATAAGCAGGATTGGGGCCGGGCGCGGTGGCTCAAGCCTGTAATCCTAGCACTTTGGGAGGCCGAGACGGGCGGATCACGAGGTCAGGAGATCGAGACCATCCTAGCTAACACGGTGAAACCCCGTCTCTACTAAAAAATACAAAAAAAAACTAGCCGGGCGCGGTGGCGGGCGCCTGTAGTCCCAGCTACTCGGCAGGCTGAGACAGGAGAATGGCGTAAACCCGGGAGGCGGAGCTTGCAGTGAGCTGAGATCTGGCCACTGCACTCTAGCCTGGGCTACAGAGCGAGACTCCGTCTCAAAAAAAAAAAAAAAAAAAAAAAAGTAAGCAGGATTGGGACTTGAATACAGAGTTTTAAGTCCAAGTGAGCCCAGAGCTCTTTGAGAAACACCCCATTGAGATAATGTCACTGAACCCTGCTTCATCTTTTTAGAGATAAGAAAACTGATTCCCCCACCTCCACCCCTGCTGCCTCTCTGGGAGGGCCCAGCATGCTGGAAGCAGAATTGGAACTGGACTCTTGGTTTGACTCCCAGGACTAAACTCCTCTCCGGACCCCAAGATACATACCCACTGCTCCAGCCCCCAAAGGAGAGGGTATTGTTCAACCAACCTTGGACCACAGAAATCGCTTTTGTCCTGAACACCTGGGGCCGGGATCTTCAGACAAGAGGTCTCTGTGTTAGGCTCTCCTCCCTGTCAGCTGGAAGTTGTGTCCAATGAGAAGTCAGACCCAGCTCTCCCAGGGAGAAGATGCCACGACTTTGGTGCTGGCAATTTTCTGAGTGTCTCAGAAGATGCTTTGGCCGTCCATATATACAGTATCTTCCAGGAGCTGAGCTCATGGCAGCCAATCCAGAGAGCCATGGGCTGGCTCACCTGCCTCCACCTGTTACCACCCATCCCAGGGCTGCTCCCCGCTCCTCCAATGATAGGAGGCTTAGCTCAGCTACCCTGGAAAAAACAGTTTCACTTGACAACTTCCTTATTGCACCCAAACCCCAGTAAGAAACCAAAGCTCAGAAAATAACCTAAGGTCTGGCTGGGGAAAGCCCCACCTTAGAGTTGAAAACAAGCCTTAATGGGAAACGCAGGTTAGGGAAGAAAGTGGAGGTAGCTTTACTGCCTTTACAACATCCCTCAGTTATCTTTGAAGATTAGTGGGTACCTAGAAAGAAAGGTCAGCGATGGGATACATACGTCCCTTGACCTGGAGACAGCCCAGAAGAAAGAGCCCACAAGAGCCACGTGCTCCAGATCTGCTGCGCCCGGGAAGGGTTGCCATGGATCTTGAGAGAACATTCTAAGAAGTCCTAAAAAGTCAGATTTCCACTTTCTGTAATGCCTTATTTTAAAAAAGAGTGTAAATACATGTTTATAATCAGAAAAGAAAAACTAGTTTTATTAAAATGAAAGCAAAGGCCGGGCACGGTGGCTCATGCCTGTAATCCCAGCACTTTGGGAAGCCAAGGCCGGCGGATCTCATGAGGTCAGGAGTTCGAGACCAGCCTGGCCAACATGGTGAAACCCCATCTCTACTAAAAATACAAAAATTAGCCGGGTGTGGTGGCGGACACTTGTAATCCCAACTACTCAGAAGGCTGAGGCAGGAAAGTCACTTGAACCCAGGAGGCAGAAGTTGTAGTGAGCTGAGATCACGCCACTGCACTCCAGACTGGGTGACAGAGCGAGACTCTGTCTCAAAAAAAAGTTAAGAAATTCTATTTTGGTTCATTAACACAGGGAGGCATTACAAAATAAATACGGAGGCACCAGACTTTGGAGTCAGCCCCGTCTGGAGACACCTGCCAGCTATGTAACCTCAGCAGAGGACACAATGTCGCTGAGCTTGTGCTCACTTATAAAACAAGTGGTCATCTCAGAGGGTAGTTGTAGGGCCAAATGTGCTAATGCTTATAAAGAAAAGAAGGAGGCCAGGCATGGTGGCTCACATCTCTAATCCCAGCACTGTGGGAGACCAAAGCAGGAGGATTGCTTGAGCCCAGAAGTTCAAAACCAGCCTGGACAACCTAGTGAGATCTTATCTCTACTAAAAATTTTAAAAATTAGCCAGGCATGGTGGCACATGCATGTAGTCTCAGCTACTCAGGAGGCTGAGGCAGGAGGATTGCTTGAGCCCAGGAGGTCAAGGCTGCAGTGAGTCGTGATCATGCTACTGCACTCCAGCTTAGGCAGCAGAGTGAGATCCTGTGTCAAAGGAAAAAAGAAGAAAGGAAGGAAAGGAAGGAAAAAAAGAAAGAAAAGAAGGAAGAAAGGGAAGGAGGGAGGGCGGGCGGAAGGAAGGAAGGGAGGAAGGGAGGGAGGGAGGGAGGGTATGGAGTGCCAAACATCTTTCTTTCTGTGTATTAACAGTGCCTGGTACTTGTAAGGGTTCAATAAAGGCCCAATATTTTATTACGGGCAACAGAGTTATTAATGCTTCATTCATTCTGTCAACAGGTTTTGGATCCAGCTATGTGCCAGACACTGTCTCAGCACTAAATTTAGAGTTTATTAGTCAAGAAGTCACCCAGCCTTCAAACAAAGGTTAAATAATATTACATATTTTTCATTTATTTAATGAAACTATTCTGTCACCCACTTCTTCCAGGCCCTGTGTGTATTGTATGTGTTCTTTCTTATTCTGAGGTGAATATGCCTGGCCTGGCCCAGCCCTCACAGAGTCCACAAAGTAGTTGGGAAGAGAGAAACACACAGAGAAAACCATACAAGCAAGCAGAAGGGAATGGGAAGTTGTTTAATGCATACAGAGTTTCAGTTTGAGAGGAATGTTGTACCACCACCTCCACCATTGAACCATCTCCACAACTTTTGAGATGTGGAGGATTTTCACAAGGCAAACTCAAACTCAACTTTTGAGTTGTAGAGATGGTTCAGTGGTGGAGAGTGGTACAACAATCAAAATGTACTTAATGCCACTGCACCGTACACTTTAAAAAGGTTAAAACAGTCAACTTTATGTCATGCATATTTTACCACAATAAAAAGAAGGGGAGGGGCGGAGAGCCACGTGGGACACTGTGCAGGCACCTCCCATGTACCCAGCAATCCCATCTGCAGGTACATGCGCTCCTAGGTTCTCACGGGAGGGACAGCCAGCATGGGCCGCTCTGAGCATTCCACACCTTTTCCATCAGGGGTCCAGGGGAGCAACCTAGCCCTGCCCTCAGTGCCTGCCAAAGATCACGTCCTGGGCTGGAAATCTGGAGACAGACTCTGGCAGCTACCTGACCTGGGGCCAAGGTCGGCTACACTATGTGTGAGCCCCCATGCAAAATGAAAACAAAGCACCCTTGCTCAAAAAGTATTAATAGTTTCAAGACAGACAGCAGAACTTTAAACCAAGCACCAGGCCCTTCTGAGTGCACACCCTGTGCAACTGTCCAGGTCACACAGCCTTGAAGGGGGCTCTGAAGGTGACAGTTCCCAACCATGTGCTGGGAGGGAAGATGCGAGAGGGAGACAGAGGGAGATTGAGAGAGAATATTTTTGAAATGTTTATTTAAGTATAACATATAAAAAGGTACGCAGATCATAAGGAGATAGCTCCATGAATTTTCACAAAGGGAATAAACCTGTGTAAACTAGCACCCAGATGAAGAAAGAGAACATTCCTGGCACCCCAGAACCCGCCTTGTTCCCCTCATGACTCCCAGATTAGATTAGTTTTGCCTATTTTTGAGCATCATCGGTCTGCATGTTTTCTTTTACGCCTGGCTTTTTTCACTGCATGTCTGCGGGACTCAGCCATACTGCTGTGCTGTCATTCTCAGACAGACAATCCCAAGTGTCAGAGCCGGTGCGGGGCAAACAGAATTCTCATACGCTGCTGGTAGGAGTGGAAAATGGTGCAACTACTTGGAAAAATCGGCTGGCAATATCTACCAAAGCTGAACAAACACCTGCCCTATGACCCAGCAATTCCATCCACGGATAGATACATAACAGAAATGCATTCCCATGGCCCCCGCCAAACTTTTATATGAATGTGTATAGCAGTGCTGTCTGTGATAGCCAAACCCTCAAAAACTTGAAACGACTTAAATGCCCATTAACAGGAAAATGTATAAACAGTGGCATATTCACAAATTTGAGATTTTGTTTTTTGTTTTTTCCCAGAGAGTCTGTACATTTGTTTAGAAAGATTTTTCACCCGCTTGTGTGGCCTGGGTGTGCAGCGCGGGGCACGGAAGATAAAAGTGGTCTTAGATAAAAATGATGGTAGCCAACGGAGAGGGGTGGGTGGAACACAGGGCCCCAGTCTCAGGAGCGCAGGATGTGGTGGTTCTGAGTAACAAACCTCAGAAGGATTTTCACAGGGCACCCTCTAACCTCTCTGAGTGTGAACGCTGCTTCCCAGAAATCCATCCCCATCCCGCCAGAATTATCTACATATGGAAATGAGCCCAGGCCTTCATTTGCTCTGCGGCTCCTGCTCACCGCAGAGCAAAGAGCAAGCTGGTGAACTCTCACTCCTTTCCCAGGCCACACCCTCTGCCTGGCGCCTGGTAATTCGAGGTCCAGCCTCCAACCCACCGGCCTTCCCTAAGTCTCCTTCCCTGTCCTCAGTGAGAGGTACCTGAAAGACTATGACCTCACTCCTTCTCAAGCCCCGTCAGGACCCAGGACCAAAGTCCCCAGCCCGAAAATAGCCTCAGAATATCCCCTCGGTTGCTGTGTGCGATGCCTGATTTAGGTCTTGTACCGGAAGTGCTCAGTGAATCCCAGTTCCCCTCCAGACTCCCCTGCCTCGTGGCTCCCAGGGACTCCTAGACTCTTCTCTCCCTCAGCGGTCTGCGGGTCCCCGCTGCAAGTGGGGGCCTCGAGTGCGCATCCCCATGGAGTGGGAAAGCGGTGGCTTTGACATTAGGCAGACCTGCGCCGCAGCTCCGGCTGCCCACCCCCAGGGGGCGCGCTGGTGATCGCAAAGACAACGGCCATTCGCAAAATGGTTACCAGACAGACCTTAGGCCCGTAGCAGGGCCTTCTAAATACGTGATTTTTGCCCCCACAATAATGTTCATAAAGCGTATATTGCTATTTTACAGATCAGGAAATTAAGGCTCAAAAAGATAAAATAGGCCGGGTGCGGTGGCTCACACTTGTGATTCCAGCACTTTGGGAGGCCAAGGCGGGCAGATCACTTGAGGCCAGGAGTTCAAGACCAGCCTGGCCAACATTTCGTATTTTCGTAAAAATACGAAAATTAGCCAGGCATGGTGGCGTGCGCCTGCAGTTCCAGCTACTCGGTAGGCTGAGGCAGGAGAATTGCTTGAACCTGGGAGGCGGAGGTTGCAGTGAGTGAGCCAAGATGGCACCACTGCATTCCAGCCTGGGCAAGAACAAGACTCCATCTCAAAAAAAAAAAAAAAAAAAAAAGAGTAAAATGCTTAAGTGATACTAGTAAATGGCAGATTAAAACCTGCCAGTCAGCCAGGCCTTGTGGCATGCAACTGTGTTCCCAGCTACGCAGGAGGCTAAGGCAGGAGAATCTCTCGAGCCTAGGAATTCTAATCTGGCCTAGACAACATAGCAAGACCTTGTCTCCAAAAAATAAAAATAAAAATAAAAATGTGCTAGTCTCCAAAGTACACTCCACTGTTCTTCTGAACCTCAATTTTCAAACCATTACAATGGGAATAAATGATACCAGCCTTGCGGGAAACTGGAGTGAGGCAATGCAGTGAGCACTCGGCACAGGATGCTGGTGGGCACCTGGGTAGTGGGAGCATTTGCTGTAGAGGAGCCCACAGTGAGGTCTCATCATGGGACTGGGGCCCACAGCTCTCTCACAGAACTTGCTCCAAGCCCAACACTGTCACATGGCTGAGCCCAGTGAGGATAATTCCCAAATTCCTCTTTCCTGGGCCCTAAGGTGGACATTGGTCTCCTCAACCTCCAGTGGCTCCAGCAAGTCCTCTCACACTGTGCCAGTAAAGGAAGCACCTGGGTAAGGCAGGGTTTCTCAACCTCAGCTCTGTTGACATTTTGGACTGGACACCTATTTGCTAGAGGGGACGGGGGTTGTCCTGTGTATTGTAGGATGTTTAGCAGCATCCCTGGCCTCTACTCACTAGATGATGGTAGTACCCCACCCAGTAGTGAAAACCAAAAATGCCTCCAAGTCCCCCGGAGAGCAAAATCTCGCCCAGCTAAGAACTATTGGCTTAAGCAATAACAACATGCAATGATCTCAGGTTAACTAGGAGTCCCTGAAGGCAGGTAGTTCCAGGTTTGGCGCAGCAGCTTGATGATGCCAATAAGCACCAATGTTGTCCTAATGCTCATCACTTCATGATCACAAGATGGCTGCCACAGATCCCATTGTGCCACCACCACAGTCCCACTCAAAGGCAGGCAAGAGGGGGAAAGCGATGGTGTCATCTGTGGCATCACCTTTAAACTAGACAGTTTTCCTAAACACTTCTCAGCAGATCTCCCCTATGTCTCATTGGCCAAAACTTGGATATATATCCAGTCCTAGCAGCAAGGGAGCTGGGAAAATGACTAAGTGGCAAGGGGGAAGAGGGATGGAAATGGTGGGCCCTCCCTGACCTGGCAGAATAGACAATCCTCATACTTGCAGAAATCATTTTTAAATCTATCTACTTTTCCTCACTAAGGCTTCAGGACAGGGATCCACATGTTTTCCTCTGTATCCTCAGAACTTAGCCTCGTGTGCAGCACTTAGAAGGTGTTTACTCCATGCTCGTTGAATGAATGAATCGATCAATTGATCAATTATTTGACCTTCCCCCTTCCTTGCTTATATCACTAAGAGCCCTAAGTAGGTGATTATTTATCGATATGCAAATTAACTTGTCTAATTACAAATAAGCCTTTGATACAAATAATAATGCAAACATCTCCCAGTTTCTCCAATAAGCCCTGATCCCTCTGGCCATTGAATATGCTGTTCCACTTGCCTGGAACATTCTTCCTGCCACCTCTAACCTCCCCTCACCCCTCTTCAGCTGGCCAGCTCCTTTCACTCCTAGGTCTCAGCTTAGATGTCACTGCCTCTGGGAAGCCCTCCCTGATCTCCTCAGTGTGGCTCCAGGTCTTGGTCACCTGTGCTGCGCCATCCTAGCACTTATCACCCTGTGTTGTGACTGTCTCCCTAGCAGGACAGGAAATGCCCATGGAGACCAGAACAGCTTGTCCTTCATCAAAGTTTAAGTTCTCCGTAAACTTTTATTGTTTGAATCATTTATGCCAAGGGTTGGCAAAGCTGCTCTGCAAAGTGCCAGATAGTATTTTCAGCTTTGTGGGCTGTATGATCTCTGTTGCAACCATTCGACTCTGCGGTTGGAGGGAGAAAGCAGCCATAGCTGATACTTAAACAAATGAGCATGGCTGTGTTCCAATAAAACTCTATTTGTGGGCACTGAAATTTGAATTTCATATGAATTTCACATGTCATAAAATATTATTCCTTAAAAATTTTTTCAACCACATAAAAATGTAAAAACCATTTTTAAAGGCTCATAGGTTGTACAAAAACAGGTAATGGACCTTAGTTTGCTAACCCTGATTAATACTGAGAGTCACATGTTTGGGATTTTCTAGGTCATTCTCAAAGATACAACAGGATCGCATAAAGCAGTAATGCACAGTATTTCTTAAGATCAAGCAGTAAGTTAAACTTGAAAGTGCATTAAATGACTTAGCCATCACAACCCAGAAGACTGTGTCTTAGGAAATCAAAGATTAAGATTAAGACTGGAGCTGGGCACAGTGTCTCACGCCTGTAATCCCAGCACTTTGGGAAGCTGAGGTGGGCAGATCACTTCAGATCAGGAGTTTGAGACCAGCCTGGTCAACATGGTGAAATCCCATCTCTATTAAAAACACAAAAAATTAGCCAGGCCTGGTGGCAGGCGCCTGTAGTCCCAGCTACTCAGGAGGCTGAGGCAGGAGAATCGCTTGAGCCCAGGAGGCAGAGGATGCAGTGAGCTCAGATCGCACCACTGCACTCCAGACTGGGAGGCAGAGTGAAACTCCATCTCAATTGAAAAAACTAAAAAAAAGATTAACTTAAGACTAGGAAACTGTTACTATCAGGGAACCATATCAATAGGTTCAAACAAAAATGTTTGATAATTTCTATATGCAATTCTGTTGGAAATTTTAAAAACTAGGCAGAAGGATATTTCTTTCCCATAAAAATGATTTCTCTGAAATGATATTCAAAACATTATCTAGATTAATGAAAGTAGCTGGGATGTCCCAGTCTACATCTTTCTCCTGTGCTGGATGCTTCTGGCCCTCAAACATCAGACTCCAAGTTCTTCAGTTTTGGGACTAGGACTGACTCTCCTTGCTCCTCAGCCTGCAGATAGCCTACTGTGGGACCTTGTAATTGTGTGAGTTAATTAATAAAAATATATAATATATAATATTAATTCTGTCCCTCTAGAGAACTCTAACACAGTAGCCATTGGAAAATTGAAAACAAATGAACTGAGACTAGTTGTCCTTAGGGCATAGGAGTGAGGGTGGGAAATAGGAGTGAGGGTAGGTTTCCCATAATGCTAGTTTGTTGTTGTTGTTTTGTTTTTTGTTTTTTGTTTTTTTGAGACAGAGTCTCGGTCTGGCTGGAGTGCAGTGGTGCGATCTTGGCTCACTGCAACCTCCACCTCCCGGGTTTTTAAGCGATTCTTCTGCCTCAGCCTCCTGAGTAGCTGAGACTACAGGCGCCCACCACCACACCCAGCTAACTTTTTTATTTTTAGAAGAGACGGGGTTTCACTATGTTGGTCAGGCTGGTCTCAAACTCTGGACCTTGTGATCTGCTCGCCTTGGCCTCCCAAAGTGCTGAGATTACAGGTGTGAGCCACCGCGCCTGACCTGTTGTTGTTTTTAAACCAGATTTCCTGTGTTGGCCAGAACATTCACAGGGGCATAGAACTTCCATGCACTGCTAGAGCAGGAGGGTATATGGACCGGTGCAGCCATTCTGGAAAACAATCAGGCACTGTTAGTCAAAACTGGTGTATATATTCCCAGGACCCAGCAATTCCACTCCTGCATGTATATTCCCAAAAAATTCTTACACAGGCCAGGTGCAGTGGCTCACGCCTGTAATCCCAGCACTTTGGGAGGCTGAGGTGGGCAGATCACCTGAGGTCAGGAGTTCGAGACTAGCCTGGCCAACATGTTGAAACTCTGTCTCTACTAAAAATACCAAAAAATAAATTAGCCGGGCATGATGGCAGGCGCCTGTAATCCCAGCTACCTGGGAGGCTGAAGCAGGAGAATCACTGGAGGCGGAGGTTGCGGTGACCCAAGATGGTGCCATTGCACTCCAGCCTGGGTGACAGAGCGAGATTTGGTCTGAAAGAAAAAAAGAAAATTAGTTACCAGTGTTTCTCTGGCTCTGTCCCCAACCAGGTAAATTATAGAAACAGGCCCTTTTTGTCAAAGGCTGTTTGATTCCAGGAGTACCTGCCACAGTGATAGTTTCCAGGTCACTCTTCCTCACGGAAAGATTCCTTCCCATCCATTCTGGGTTTCACACATTGGGCCCTCTCAGTATCACAGAGAAACTCCAGCTGCACGGCCAGGCCTCCTCTCTCACAGTGAAGCTGTGGCTCCAGCTCTCTGGAGACTGAGCAAATCCAGTTCAAGCCCTGACACTTGGGGAATGTGGAGGGATTTCCCCACCAGCACAGGCCTGGGAATGACTATGAGCACAGAGGAGGAGAGAGGATTCCAGAAGGAGTTAACTGTCTGCCCCAAATGCCCATCTACTTCTCTTTGCATTGAGCATCACAGTTTCTTCTGCAAATGGGCCCCATTATATCCACCCTCCAGCCAGGTGTGAACTGACTGACAGTAAGTTGAGTCCTAGGAGTCAGGATTCAACTGCCAAGGCGGGGCTTGGACGCCAGGCCAAATTGTGGACTAGGTAAAACCAGGACAGAGCGAAGCCGCTTTCCATAAGACACGCCCATCAGTGCGCCACGTCAGTTTACCATTGCCATGGCAACACCCGGAAGTTACTGCCCCTTTCCATGACAACTACCTGGTGACCTGGAAGTTACCACTCTTTTTCTAGAAATTTCTACATAATCTGCCCCTTAATTTGCATATAATGCAAGTGGATATAAATATAAATGCAGTCCTGCCTCTCAGCTGCTGCTCTGGGAACGCTGCCAATGGGGTAGCCCTGCTCTGCAGGGAGCAGGACCTCTGCTGGTGATGTACACTGTCGCTTCAATAAAATTTGCTGTTTTAACACCACCAGCTTGACTTTGGATTATTTTTGGGGCAGAGCCAAGAACCTTCCTGGGCTAAGCCCCAATATTAGGTTCACCTGTCCTGCATCAAAAGGATGTAATTGAGGCCTCTGGAGTTGGGACCTCTTTTACAGATACGAGGTTACATGAAAGGTTAGGCAAGGAGAGGTTGGCCGCCATCACACCACACCCATGACTAATTAATCACCGTAGCTTGAGGGAAGGAGAGCAGCAACTGGGCTCAGCTGTGTCGGGTCCCTCTCGGTCATGGCTGGAAGAACGGCCCCAATAGGATATGTCCAAATCCTAATGCTCAGAACCTGTGAATGTGACCTGATTGGGAAAAAAAGGGTCTTCACAGACATAATTAAGGATTTCAAGATGAGATCATCCGGGATTTGGAGGGGGCATAAATCCAGTGAGAGTGGTCCTGAAAAAAAAGGCAGGAGGAGACCTGAGGTTCACAGAAACACACAGGGGGAAGATGGCCACATGAAGATGGGGGCAGGGATGGGGGTGATGCAGCCACAAACCAAGGCATGCCAACGTCTGCCCGCCAACCCCAGAGGCCAGGGGCTGGGAGAGACACAGGGAAGGGACTCCCTGTCAGAGTGCCCAGAGGGAATCAATCTCTGCTTGATTGTGGACCTCCTGTGAGACAATTAATGTCCATTGTTTTAAGTCCTCAAGTTTGTGGTAATTTGTTACAGCACCCCAGGAAAATAATACTCTCTCTCTCACACCCAGCCACGCAGCAGACTGGGTCTCCAGGTCCTGAAGCCCCTACCCAGCTCGCTCAGGCTCGTGGTTGAGCTGCCTGTCACCCGGAGTGTCCCCCTTCCTGCTGGCGGGCAGGGGCCCTCAGGAGCACTGACTTTGATCGTCCTGACTGTCCCGCTGAAGGGGTGGATGCCAGGCAGATGGCAGAGCCTGAAGATCTTCCATCCTGTCACTCTCAAAAGTGTTCCCTTTGTGGCCCTAAAAAATAAGCAAATAAAATGATGTAAAATAATTAATCTTGAAGTAAAAAATGTAAAACCAATGCCGAGGCTGATCCCTAAAGCACCTCCTTGCCCTTTTTCCTACCCTTGGTGACTTTTGTTCTGAGTCAGCTCTGACCTTCAAGTCCAAGGGTGAGACCAGGTTTCCACGCACAGAGGTTGCCCACAAGGTGAAACTTGAGGGCCAGGCCCTCTGAGCTCAACAAACTGCAATTCCCAGGAAGTATGATCAGATGGCGGGATCTCAGGCACGAGGCCCAGGCAGGAAGGGGCTGTATTTCAGGGAAGGAGCCATATTTCAGGGAAGGGGCGGGCCCTTGCATTAGCGGGTGACAGTCCTCTCAGTTGATAAGAACACCCCATTAACCAGAAAATGGGCTGTCCAAGACAGACTTTGGTCTTATCAAAGCAGGAGCAGACAGCCTGTCGAAACAGCTTGCGGGGAGCCAGGCTGTTGTACTGCAACGATTAGTACATGCCTGTGTCTCATTTACAACACCAGAGGCTCCACACTTTAGCGATGGCCACTGAGGGTTTTGTTACGGTGATTCTTGTTTGCCACTTTCCTGCCTAGGAATAGCCACTGTTTAGAAAAAGCTCTTCCAGGATATTTTTTCTATGCACATAGCATCATATTATTCCTCTTTTTTTTCTTTTAATACAGGGTCTCACTCTGTTGCCCAGACTGGAGTGCAGTGGCATCATCACACCTCATGCAGCCTCAACCTCCCCTCACCTCAGCCTCTCAAGTAGCTGGGGCTACAGGCAAGCACCACTATACCAAGATTTTTTTTTGAGATGGAGCCTTGCTCTGTCACCCAGGCTGGAGTACAATGGCACGATCTCGGCTCACTGCAACCTCCACCTCCTGGGTTCAAGCGGTCCTCCTGCCTCAGCCTCCTGAGTAGCTGGGACTATAGGCATGCACCACCACGCCCAGCTAATTTCTTGTATTTTAGTAGAGACAGGGTCTCACCCTGTTGGCCATGATGGTATCAATCTCTTGACCTTGTGATCTGCCTACCTCGGCCTCCCGAAGTGCTGGGATTACAGGAGTGAGCCATTGTGCCCAGCCACGAATTTTTTAAATTTTTGGTAGAGATAGGTTTTGCCATGTTGCCCAGGCTGGTTTTGAAATCCTGAGCTCAAGTGATCCACTCGCCTCACCTCAGCTTCCCAAAGTGCTGAGATTACAGGCGCGAGCTACTGGCCTGGCCTCTTTGTTGTTAGTGGTGTTGTATTTTGTTCCAGTGGTGGTGGCAGTTCCCAAAAAACATTATCCTAAGGGAGCCTTTGGTCACAGAGTGGGGAAGACTCCCTTCTCTCTTCCAAGTCCCAAATCTTTTTTAAAACTTAGTGAGGGAACGGGTTCAGAATGCCAAGAGACCATCACTTCTCAGGAAGGCGGGTTTCCACACAAGGGGACATTAGGAATAATTGCATTTCACCCACATGAACTTCTCAACCTTCCGCTGATGACTTTTCTCTTTGAAACCTTGCAAAGTTGGAGTGGAACTTGCAGCCCCTATTCCCACTCCAGCTTAGGCAGATAGGGATAGGGTAAGGGGACAAGCAGGTGCACCCAAATCAGCTTGTCCCCAGCAAGATCACTCACTGCCTCTCTCCCCAAGGCAATGCTCCTCCCTTTTGATTACAAGACAGTTGACAACACACCCAAGTCCAATTTTTTGTTTTATCTTGGGGCACTTGAGAGGTAAGTAAAATTCTCATGACATATGGAAGAGACACAGACTAGAGGATATCCTATAATTTTAGTCTAATTCCTTGAAATAATTTATAGAAATTATCTTATATAACAAAAGCAACTATGCCTTGCTGTGCCATGTTCTCTGAATCATCATCCATTTTACCAGCTCTACATGTTCACAGACAGGGCAGCATCACCACTTGGCAGATGGTCCAGGAGCCCCAGCCTTGCACCTGCAGAGGCATCAGGCGTCCTTCCCCATCAGTTCTTGCAGATCTTCTCTTTATGTGAGCTGCAGGGTTTTCCACTGTATTTACTTACCCAAACCCCATTGCTAGACCTTTGGATTTTCCCCATGTTTTGTAAGAATAACCAGTGCTCCAGAGAACATCTCTATAAATATATGTCTGCACATATGTGAGAAGTTTTGTGAAAGTTGTATTCTCAGAAACAGAATGTCTGGGTCACAAGGGAGACACACTTACAACCTGGGTAGGCCCTGCTGAATTCCCTTCCAAAAGTGCGTGCCTCTTTCCACCACCAGCTGTGTCAATGAGTGTGGCTGCTTCTTCACCCTCACACTCACTGTGGACACTGTGGAGCCTGTTCATTGCTGTCCATCAGATGAGCCACTCTTGTCTTAATCAGCCTTCCTTTCTTTCCTTTCTCTTTCCTTTCCTTTCTTTCCTTCCTTTCCTTCCTTTCTTTCTTTCCTTCTTTCCTTCTTTCTTTCTTTTTATTATTATTACTATTATTTTGGTAGAGGCAGGGTCTTGCTATGTTACCCAGGCTGGTCTCCAACCCCTGGGCTCAAGCAATCCTCCTGTCTTGGCCTCCCAAAGTGCTGGGATTACAGGCATGAGCCACCGTGCTGGATGTAATTTGCCTTTCTTTCACAGTGAAGTTAAGCATCTCCTCAAATGCTTCTTGGCCTCTGAGTTTCTTCCTGAGCAGCAGATTCTTTATTGGGGGGGAAAAAAAATCCACTTACAAATTCTATTGTTTCCTCCTGGAAGTGCTCATTATAACCAAGAGAATACGTGGAAGCCCTGTCTTCCTATGGCACACAGACCCTTCTCACCTCGCGGGGAAAAGGAAACTGTTGATGTCAGCACCCACCAAATGCCACATGCCGGGAGCCGATTCCAGGACTGCTCCACAGGAAGCCGCTTCTCCAGCTTTTGAGGGCACCCGTGTTCACAGACAGGACTTCAGAGGTCAACTTATCGACGCCACAGACAGGAGGAAGTCACTTCACACCGCAAATATAGTTTTTATACAGACAAAAATAAAAGGATTGTCAGTTATCTCAAGTAAGTACTGAACCAAAGTACATGTTAAAATCTTGACGTCAGGTCCTGGCGGGTTGGCCTGGACCACACCATCAAAGGCCCTTTTTCTCCCTCAGAGGCGGGAAAACTGAAAAGTAAACTCCCCTGGCCCCTTAGCAGCTGGAGTTTCTGATGTGAATTAGGATCTGACAATTCGACGCCCTGGCCCGGGTTCCCTCTCAAGTGCTCCAAGTGAGAAAAAAAAAAAAATTGGACCTGGATGTGTTGTCAACTGTCTTGGGATTCCTCACCCAGGAAGTGAGGTGAGGGCATTTTCCTGCGGATCCCGTGCTGCTGAACAAGCAAGGTCAAGGAGAAGCTGCGCGTTCCAGCAAGGCTCGCGTGCTGATACGCCTCCATGCGCGGCTGGTTCCCGGCGGCCGCCTCACTGCTGCGGTGCTGAGGTTCCGGCTCATCCCAGGAGCCCCACCGGGAACCCGCTCCTCCCCTCTTCCAATGACTTTGTAAACCCCTGATGCCTTTCCCGCTAAAATTAGCTGCTGTGGTTTCCTCCAGCTGAACCGTGACTGATACAGCTCACAAATATGCTTTATCTTGACGGAGGCAGCCATGCAAGATAAGAGAAAGAAAAGTCTAGACAAAGGGCAACACGGGCATGAATCACGCTTATTACGGTTTTCCCAATAGCACTTAAATTAGATACCTCGTCCCTTTAGACAATGTGAAAACTAAGCAGAGGCACAAAGAATGAAATAAAAATCATCTGTTATTCCACAAGAACCAAATATTGACGAGAAGAAAACAGCCAGCCCCACTGAGATGCTGGGTCTAGCAGGCCAGCTGCTGTTCATCCGAACGCAGACTCACCAGCTCAACTGAGGACAGCCTGGGCTGATCTGGGCTCACACTTAATATCTGATGTGAGACTGCAGAGGAGCCCCCAGCTCCTTTCTGAGAGTGAGGGGAAAAGTTGTGGCAACAAAACGCGATGGTAATAACTTATCTCATTTTTCTCCTGGCAGAAAACTTGAATACCAGAGCATCCAGTTCTAACCCACAGACCTGGCAGCCTAGCGGGAGGCTGAGTGTCTGTACTTTTTCTGCCTCCAGTCACCGTCCCTGAACCCCTACTGACCACCCACCATGCCTGGAGAGGGTCTTCCGTATCCCTCTAGCGCATGCTAGAACCTGAAATCTATTTGTACTTATTTAAACTGGGCCTATTCTTTCCATCTTCAGTCCAAGGTCAAAGTCGCCTTCCAGAGACTCCTTTCCTTCTTTTTTCCAGAGGAAAAAAAATGATAAAACTACCTATCATTTACTGAATATTCAAAGCTACCAAGAAGTTAACCCTCATAAGAACTTCACAAAGTAGGAGTTATTCTCATGTTACAATTGTGAGGTTCAGAGAGATTGAGTCCATTTTCCAACATTCCACAGTTCATGAGACATGGAAGCAGGATTCAAACCCACAACTGTCAGATTCAAAGCCTGGGTTCTTAATCCTCATGCTACATCCCACTTTGCCAGGCCTAGGAAAGTCCCCCTGATTTGCTGCCCTCTTTGGGGGAGCTGCCGCTCTATGCAGAGCCTCTGTTTGCTCATAAATTTGTTTTTGTTTTTTTAATAATAACTCCACTGGAATCTCATTCACATGCCATAAAGTTCACTCTCTTTTTTTCACTCTGTCACCCAGGCTGAAGTGCAGTGGCATGATCTTGGCTCCCTGAAACCTCTGCCTCTTGTGTTCAAGCAATTCCGTGCCTCAGCCTCCTGATGTAGCTTTAATTGGAGGCATGTGCCACCACACCCAGCTAATTTTTTGTGATTTTAGGAGAAATGGGGTTTTGTCATGTTGGTCAGGCTGGTTTCGAACTCCTGGCCTCTAGCAATCCACCTGCCTCGGCCTCCCAAAGTGCTGGGATTACAGGCATGAGCCACCATGCCTGGCTAAAATTCACTCTTTAAAAGTATACAATTCTGTGGGTTTTAGTATATTCACAGAGATGTGCATTAATCACCACCACTGCCCACTTCCAGAGCATTCTCATACCCCTGGAAAGAAATCCCATATCCGTTACCAGTCCCTTCCCAGGCCCTCTCACCCCCAACCCCAGTCAACCATTAATCTCCCATCTGGCTGGGTGGATTTGCCTCTCTGGACATTTCATATAAATGGAATCATACAAGCACATGTTGTGACTGGCTCCTTACACTCAACACTATTTCTTCAAGGTTCACCCGTGTTACAGCATGTGTTAGAACTTTATTCCTTTTTCATGACTGCATAATGTTCCATTGTGTGGATAGATCACATTTTGTTTATCCATTCAGCAGTTAATGGACATTTGGGTTGTTTTCATTTTGGCAACTACAAATAATGCTACTGTGAACATTTGTGTACAAGTTTTTATGTGGACATATGTTTTTAATTTTCTCAGGTATATAGTTAGAAGCAGGATTGCTGGGTCATATGGTAACTCTATTTTAGCTTTTTCAGAAATTGTTAAGCTGTTTGCCACAGCAGCTGCATCATTTTATGTTCTCACCAGTAATGTATGAGGGTTCTAACTTCTCCACATCCTCTCCAACACTTGTTAATGTCCATCTTTTTTTTTTTTTTTTTTTTAATTATAGCTCTGCTGTTGCCAGAAAAAGAGTCCCAATCCAGACCCCAAGAGAGGATTGCTGGATCTCACACAGGAAGGAATTCAAGGCAAGTTACAAAGTACAGAGAGAGGATAGTTTATTGAAAGCTACTCAGTTATAGAATAGGGCATCCTCAGAAAGCAAGAGGAGGAACATGCCATCTCTGTCTTAAACTCTTCTCATACAGGAGTCTCATCTATGTAAAAGCTAAGATAAATTATGTCTATGTGTGGGTGGGCTGACAGCATGATAAAATGTAGTACTTTGTTGATGTAAAGAAAGTTATCCTTGGCATTTTAGTGCATAAGTACATCAAAGCATGACTATAGTCATCTTAAAAGCATATCTTGTTAAGGATAGTGGGACATCTGGATTTTTTGTTATTGTAGGAGTGTGTCCTTGCAGGTATTTTTAAGGTGTTTCCTCAACTGTAAACATCTTAGGACCATGAGTCATGACTAGCAAGGAACGTGCCTTGATACTTTTAAGATGGAGTTGATTTTAAAATGATGTCACTGTGGCTCTCCTATGCTTCTGTTTCCCTAACAATCTTAGTGAGCGAGAAGTAGTATCTCATGGTAGTTTGTTCTTCATTTCCCTAATGATTAATGATTATTGTGGTTTGACTGTGTCCGCCCGAACCCCCGCCAATTCTCATCTTGAATTGAAGCTCCCACAATTCCCACATGTTGTGGGAGGGACCCAGTGGGAGGTAATTGAATCATGGGAGCAGGTCTCTCCCGTGCTGTTCTCATGATTGTGAATAAGTCTCACGAGACCACATAATTTTATAAAAAGGAGTTTCCCTGCACAGGCTCTCTCTCCCCCGCCACCATGTAGGTTGTGACTTGCTCCTCCTTGTGTTCTGCCATGATTGTGAGGCCTCCCCAGCCATGTGGAACTGTGAGTCAATTAAACCTCTTTTCTTTATAAATTACCCAGTCTTGGGTATGTCTTTATCAGCAGCGTAAAAACGGACTAATACAATGATGTTAGCATTTCTTCATGTGCTTGTTGGTTATTTGTGTATCTTCTTGGGAAAAATCTCTATTCATGTCCTTTGCCCAATTTGGGGCTATTTGTCTTTTTATTATTGAGTTGTAGGAACTCTTTATCAGTCCTGGATACAATTCTCTTATCAGATATATAATTTGGAGATATTTTCTCCATCCTGTGGTGTTTTTTTTTTTTTTTTTTTTTTTTTTGCTTTCTTGATGGTGTCTTATGAAGCACAAAGGCTTTTAATTTTGATGGAATTCAATTTATCTATTTTTTTGTTTTATTATTTTCTTTTTTTTTTTGAGACAGAGTCTCGCTCTGTTGCCCAGGCTGGAATGCAGTGGCCAGATCTCAGCTCACTGCAAGCTCCGCCTCCCAGGTTTACGCCATTCTCCTGCCTCAGCCTCCCGAGTAGCTGGGACTACAGGCGCATGCCACCATGCCCAGTTCAGGTCTCCTGCTTTGTCATAGGCCCTTTTTCCTTTTGGTGGCTGATCAAGACCCAGCTTGGTAAATTACTCACTGGTCAATCAGGAAAAAAATAATGTTCTTATTGCAAATCACTTTAGAGTTTGCAGAGGGCTAGAGTTGGCATATTCTGTCCCTAAGGTTGGAAGGGTCCCTGGCTGAAAGTCCAGAATCCCAGACTCTCCAGGTCCGCCTGGTGTTCAGTTTCCCCATCCCTAAAACCCTAAAACTGGGTCAGTTCACTGACGCTCGTGGGGGTGGTGGAGAAGAAAGTGCCTTTGTTGGTGCTTTAGAAGCTCTCTAGAGATTTGCACGCCACGGTCAGCCACCCACAATCAGCTGTCCCCTAAGAATCTGATATGTACTCCCCATCCCACACCACAGGTCAAGTACCTGAGCTTGTCACTGGCTGGAGCATATGATCATGTGACTGAGGGGAAATCTCTTCCTGCTCAGAATTGCTGGAATTTTAAGAGCCATGTTTAGAACTCTGGGGCTTTCCAGCCAGAGCACTTTCAATAATACACCGTGCTTCCTTGAATTGGGATGTTTAGATAGGCCGGATCTGGAGAGCTGAGGTCTATTCAGGAGACTTTATGATCTCAGTGGTCTTAGCTGATGGCTCCCCCAAAGGAAGAGGATGGGAGAGGGGAGCTCTAGGCCAAGGTGGTCTTCTCCTCCCAGCCTGTCTACGTTATTCATATCCATTAAGATTGCATTGGATTGCACATAACAAACTAACAACAGTATCCATCTTTCATGGTGTGACCTGCAGGTTAAATAGAAAGGGGATGGACAGGCCGGGCGCAGTGGCTTACACCTATAATCACAGCACTTTGGGAGGCCGAGGTGGGCAGATCACCTGAGGTCGAGAATTCAAGACCAGCCTGACCAACATGGAGAAACCCTGTCTCTACTAAAAATACAAAAATTAGCCAGGCGTGATGGCGCACACCTGTAATCCCAGCTACTCAGGAGGCTGAGGCGGGAGAACCGCTTGAATCCGGGAGGTGGAGGTTGCGGTGAGCCGAGATCGCGCCATTGCGCTCCGGCCTGGGCAACAAGGGTGAAACTCAGTCTCAAAAAAAAAAAGGAAAAGAAAAGAAAAAAGAAAGAAAGAAAGGGGACAGACAGACTACAGGGGAGAAAATGACATAGATAAAGCTGACTTGTTCCTACTTACACGTTTTTACATCTCCAACAGCTCAATTTAAATTTGGCCGCTCTCACTTGATTCTATTTTATTTTCCTTCACAGCACATATCACCACCTGCCATTACATTCTGTTTTGATTTGTTTATTTATCTGTCCTGGTCACCACGATATTCCCGTTTCTAGACAGTGCTTAACCTACAGTAGGTGCTCGATGAATGTTAACTAAATGAATGCATTATTTCATTTGAAATTTCTCAACAACTCCATGTGCTAAGCAGGGCAAAGGATGTTGTCTTTCATTTTACAAAAGTGAAAAGTGAGGCCTAGAAGGGTAGTGTAACTAAAGCCGGCAGAAAATTAAGGAAGCCTCAGTCCTTTTTTTTTTTTTTTTTTTCCTTTTGAGACGGAGTCTCACTCTAATGCCAGGCTGGAGTGCAGTGGTGTGATCTCAACTCACTGCCTCCACCTCCCGGGTTCAAGTGATTCTCCTGCCTCAGCCTCCCAAATAGCTGGGACTACAGGCATGTGCCACCATGCTCAGCTAATTTTTGTATTTTTAGTACAGACGGAGTTTCACCATGTTGGCCAGGATGGTCTTGATCTCTTGACCTCGTAATCTGCCTGCCTCGGCCTCCCAAAGTGCTGGGATTACAGGCGTGAGCCACTGCACCCGGCCAGTCTTTTTGATTCCTAATCAGGTCTACATGGGTAGGGTGAGGGTAGAGACGCTTTGACAAGCCCCTAGCAGATGTCCCAGATCTGAAAGAGGCCTCATCTAGGCCCCTGCTGACAAACTACTCAAGGATAAAGTGATCATAAGAAGAGGAGATAAGAAGTTATTCCCAATAAAGAGACTGGGAAAATAGGAATTGCAGAAACCAGTGTCCTGTGGGTTAGGAGAGGAGGCTGACACTACCAATGGACAGTTGGCTTTTTGGTGCCCCTCAATTCCACCCCCATCCCTGCTACTTACTTTGTCCCCTGGAGGTGTGAGTTCCCCGTCACTGGAGGTGTTCAAGCAGGGCCTGGATGTCTACTTACAGAGCATGCCTGAGCTGGAGAGTACACCTCCCCGTGAGAGACGGCAGGCTTGCTGTCCACAGAACATGCAGCCAGCCACCGCCCGGCCCCACACTAACACAAAAAGAGGCTTTTGCACCATCTAGTGGACATGGTTTTAAACTGCAGGCCTTGGCCGGGCGCGGTGGCTCAAGCCTGTAAGCCCAGCACTTTGGGAGGCCGAGACGGGCGGATCACGAGGTTAGGAGATCGAGACCATCCTGACTAACACGGTGAAACCCCGTCTCCACTAAAAAAATACAAAAAACCAGCCGGGCAAGGTGGAGGGCGCCTGTAGTCCCAGCTAACCGGGAGGCTGAGGCAGGAGAATGGCATAAACCCGGGAGGCGGAGCTTGCAGTGAGCTGAGATCCGGCCACTGCACTCCAGCCTGGGCGACAGAGCGAGACTCCGTCTCAAAAATAAAATAAAATAAAATAAACTGCAGGCCTTTCCGTGGAGAGAAGCCCACAGCCCAGAATCCCATTTCCCGTGCAGTCTCCCTGACCCCTCAAGGATCGGAAGGCCCACAGCCCCGCTGTGCTTCTAGACCTCAGCCCTCCAAAAGGGAAGTTGGAAAAAGAGGGCAGAAACCTGTGATTCTCCGGAGGGAAACGCTCCCTGGTGCCTTTCAAGCCGAATTCACCGGCACCACTTTGTCCAGCACTGTCCCCAGTGGGTGCACTTCTCATGTCATCTCTCCCTAGGGACTGCAATGGTTTGCTCATCTGCTACCTCTGTTTCCCCTACTTCTGTACAAACTTTCCAAGCCAGGGCCCTATTCCCCTTTGTTTACTGACCATCACTCCCCATCCCCGGTATATGAACAAGTAACTCACAAGAATTTTGGACTTTAAAAAATCAAGATCACGATTAAAATATTTCTGAGTTACATATACTGGTTTCAGAACAACCTGCTTTAAACTCCTCACTCAGGTTCTAGGGCTGTCCCATTGGTGGCTTAGTTCCTGCTGAGGTCCTTTGAGGGCCGAGGTCTCACTGAGGGAGCTCGCCAGCAGCGCGGGGCCCTGACACCAGCATTTGGCAGGCTCCTTCTGAGCCCACACTGCCCTCCCATTTACCACCAGATTTGGACATTTCTGCGGTACAGACCCTTGGTCTGTAAAGGTCTGTGTTTTCTGTGTGTCTCTACAAACCTTTTGTGAGAACATTTGAGTAGAAAATGTGGATCACTAACACTGTGGGACCAGAGGAGGGAGCCAAGGAAGACTGTCACCCTGGGATCCTCTGGGACAAAGAGGATGGGTCCCCGGCATCAGCCCAGGCTTCCTGCAGTAAGAGCCCAAGACCCAGCAGAGCCACCAGGATTAAATCAAGTGCTAGATCTGGAACTTTCCTATGAGGGAAAAAGCCTTTCTAGGCAAGAATGCACCGAATAGAGAAGATGAAGACCAGAGCTCATGCTCATGGGTTCATGCTGTAAATGGCTCAACTGGACCAAGACAGTGACTTGTATCATTTGTTTCATTAATGAACTTTTTATTATACTTATTTTTTCATTAATTCTGTATCAATTATCTTTATTGTCAATTCTTTAATTGTAATGTAATCTGACAAAAAGAGAGCACTGGCTACTTTTTTGAACCATGAGAATGTATTTTCTGCTTTTTAAAATTCTTTGTTGGCCAGACACAGTGGCTCACACCTGTAATCAACACTTTAAGAGGTTGAGGCAGGAGGATCACCTGAGGTCAGGAGTTCGAGACCAGCCTGACCAACACAGTGAAACCCTGTCTCTACTAAAAATACAAAAATTAGCTGGTGTGATGGCGGGTGCCTGTAATCCCAGCTACTCAGGAGGCTGAGGCAGAAGAATCGCTTGAACCCGGGAGTCGGAGGTTGTGGTGAGCTGAGATTGCACCACTGCACTCCAGTCTGGGTGACAGAGCAAAACTCCACAAAAAAAAAAAAAAAAAAAAAAAAAAAATTATTTGTGAGACGTCCACTTTGACATATGTCATTTTCAATGACCTGCCACTTTTCAGGACTTTAATTGTATGAAAAATGGATATAAACGCAATGCCTCACCTGTTACCCGGTACATAGCAGGTATTCAATTAATGTTTGTAGAAGGAAGGCCTGAATGAACCCCTTTATTCCTGGCACCCAGGGGCCCATCCCCAGACCAGGGCCTGATCTCCCTGGGGAGATAGAGAAAAGGTGGCATGGCCCCAGGGCTGAGTGCAGAGTTCCGGAGTTGGGATCTCCGGCAGTGGTTCACGCTTGCTCTCCTGGTAGCCCATCCCTGGCCCTGATGGTCTCCGTGCTGGGTGAGATTCATCACCTGAGTTAAGGCCTCGTCCCTGGGAAATGTAGCTGTTGACATCCGTCAACCCACCAGCAGGCAAAACACCACTTACAACTGAAAGAAGTGATCTAGGAATCCATCCTCCCGCTTCATCCTGGACCCAACCATAATGCCGAGGTGAGGAAATGAGGTAGCTTCAGGAGCCAGGAAGCTGGGCTGGGCCATGTGATCTTGGGCAAGTCACTTCTCTCTGGCCTCAGTTCCCTTCTCTGTAAAATGAGGGCCTGAATAAATTGATTTCGACAGTCCCTCCCGGGCCAGGTATGCAGCTCTGGGTTGAGGAGGTGATAAGAGAGGCCATGGTGCATGGGCTCATCCCAGAGCAAAGTCAAGGAGCCGGAATAGTCTCAGAGGGAAAGTGAAAGGGGCAAAGCATTTTCCCATGGATCCTTTTTCCAAAGCCACCTGCCTGCCCCCTGCTGGTGAGGACCATCGAGGGTTCCAGATGAGACTAAGCCTGGAGTTTCCCTGCTTGTGGGCTATCACAGCTTTGAGCCCCCAAATCCAAGAGTCCTTCTCAAGAACTTCTCTGCAGTGACTCAAGGCCAGTGCAGGCTCCAGCAGAGACAGGGGGATTTCCTGACTGGCTGGGGACAAGAGGCTGAGGTAGTTTCCTCCTTCTGAGAAAGAAGATGTGAATCCAGGGAGTTCTATTCTTGGTTAAATGAAAATACTCCCTTCTCCTCCCCGAGCTTTACCTGAGGGCTTGCAAGGACAGAGGCTCTGGCCCTCAGGAGGCCCCAGTCAGTACTTGGGGCTGGGGCACAGAGGGAGAAGCTGACCCACTGGACCGAAGTGTTTTCATGCTTCAGAGCAGCTTTTGGTCTGCAGAGATGTCTCAGCTAACACAGGTTAAGCCCTCCCCCAAGAGCAGGCAAACATTAAGCATTTCATAAGTATGGCCTTATGGAAGCTTTCTGACAACGCGGAGGTCAGGTGAGGAGAAGGAGCCCCATTTTACAGACGAGAAACCTGAGGCCCCAGAGAGGCGGAACACCTTGCCCAAAGTCCCGCAGCAGATACAGGGACAGGAGCATAGGAAGCCACAGGTACAGGGGTATGGGGGGCAGTCTTCACTGGGTCATAGTCACTGAAAACTGAGGATGAGGGGGCTGGGCCAAGTGAAATGCACTATTCAGTGAAGATGCCACGAGCAGACAGGTGGGGCCGGGGCCTGGTTAAGAAGCGCCCACATACAGTCAGAGGTGCTGAAAGAAAACAGGTCGAAGCCCTGGGTTCTGGAGAGGCAGGCCAGCTCCGCAGGCCTCTCCCTCAGTGTCCTCACCTTCATGCCTGAGGGAGGTGCCGAGTGAATTAAATGAGATAAGATATCCGAGAGGCCCTTAGCACAAGGCCTGGCACATAGCAAACACTTAAGAAACATCGACTGGACACAGTGGCTCACGCCTGTAATCCCAGCACTTCGGGAGGCTGAGGCAAGAGGATCACCTGAGGTCGCAAGTTCGAGACAAGCCTGGCCAACATGGTGAAACCCTGTGTCTCTACTAAAAATACAAAAGTTAGCTGGGGGTGGTGGGCAGCTGTAATCCCAGCTACTCGGGAGGCTGAGGCACGAGAATCTCTTGAACTTGGGAGGCAGAAGTTGCAGTGAGCCGAGATCGTGCCACTGCACTCTAGCCTGGGTGACAGCGCAAGACTGTCTCAAAAAAAAAGAAAAAAGAAAGAAACGTCAGCTAGCATTGTTTTTATTATTACTGAGGCTGTCTGTGCTGCCTCAAAGCACTGACACTTTTCCCATTTCCTGCATCAGCCCCTGAGGGCGGGGTTTTCCGGAGCAGGTGAGGAAATCTGAGGCTCACTGAGGGACCTCGTTCCCTTTCTCCTGGAAATTCCATTTACAGGGGTGGGGCTGGATGCTCTATCGGTGCCTGGCTTCCTCTCCCGGGGCTGCAGCAGGAGAGAGAACACTCCCCTGTACCCCATTTAGCCCCAGGATCGCCCTGCCCAAAAGATGACCCTCCTGCCCCCAGTGTCCTGGATGGGAGGCCTCCCAGCCCTCCCAAGCAATGGCTGTAATCCTGTGGGTATAGAGTCTAGCTGGGGATCCTGCTGCTCTGCTGGGAGGAGGAGGCTGCCTTCATAGGAGACTCGGTCCCTGCCCCATCGGTACCGGGTGCCTGGAGTCCACCTGCCCCTCACGGAGAGATTTCTGGCCTCTCGTCCTTGAACTCCATTCTGTCCTGCTCGTGGCTCTCCAGCGGCTCCAGGTGGCTGTCCTTGTCCTGGCTCATCTTTCCCGGAGTCTTTAGAAATCTAGAATTCAGGCCCCAACTGCAAATCATCTCCTGCCCCAGTTGCAGGGGGATTTCAGCCCACCCAACCCCAGTTCTGCGTCCCCCTTTCACCACATCCCCTAGGCTACTCACCTGAACAGGAGCTTCTGCCCCGGTTGCCTACTTGGCTGAGATTAAGCTTATAATAGTGGCGCAGTGAACTGCATGTTACTTTTAAATAGCAAATGTCACAACAGTAACAAATATATATATTTGTTCTATAGATATAGATATAGACATAGATATAGATATATTTGCAGGAAATGCAATCAGAGAGACAGCATGGTGGGGTGGCATGGATGGCCTTGCCAGGCCACACCCTGGATGACTTTGGCCAAGTCATTTCTTTCTCTCTCGGGGATAGGCAGTATGAGGTAGGGCCAAAGAGCCTGGGGTTTGGCATCGATTTCAGCCCCAGCAATCCCAGCAGCTTGGCAGGCCTAGGTGTGCAGGTCACTTGAGATCAGGAGTTTCTGAGACCTGCTCTGAGTCTGCATAGTCAAACCCAGTCTATACTAATGAGAAGAACACCCATCGCACAGGTCGAGGATGGTAAATTACTGTAATCCCAGCTAATCCGGAGGCTGAAGGCAATTAGCATCAGTTGTACCTGGCATGTAGTATGTGCTCATTAAATGGAACTGGTGCTCTCTGGGCCTATTTTCCTCCCTGTTCTATACGAGGATTAGACCAATACGTCCTCTGAACTTTAGTCATCTGCATCCTTCCAGCCACCAGCACTGCTAAGAGCAATAGAATATTGCTCTCAGCTCTTGAACCCACAGCCTGGGTTCAAGTCCCTGCTCTGCCTCTTACATAGCAGGGGATGGGTAAATTTGGGGCAAGTTGTTAGCCCTCACTGAGCCCCAGTCTCCACGTTTGATAACACCTCTTATGAGGTTGGTATGAGAATTAAATGAATTAATACAAGTGGAGCTCTCAGGGCAATGCCTGGCAATCAGGCACTATTACATCTTAGGAAAGGCTATAAATTGATGATTATCATTATCATTAATAGTTTTCTTTAAAAGATTTTTTTACTTAAAGAAATCTATTTATTTTAAAAGGCTACATTCCTTATATCACTGCTATAAATCATGAGATGGTCACGGTAGATACATTTTGTAATCCTAATTCAAAAATAAATAATTATAAGGATATTAAACCACCTAAGATCTTCTTGCAGACGCCCATTTAGGTACAGGCATTCCTCCTCATGGGAATGCTGGCCTCAGTCATCCCCAGGCCTTTCCAGCCCTGACATCGGATGCTCCTGTTGGGCCTGAGACCTGGGTTTCTGTCCAGCTCCCCGCAGGAAAGCAGCTTCCTCATCTGGCCTAACTGTGCAGTTCATGTAAACATGCTTCTAAAGGCTAAAATGCTAAGCAAAGGTAAGATTAAGCAATGAGAAGACACAATTGTTCAGTTTCAGAGACATTCCCTGTCCATAAGAGGTAACTGCCTGTCCCTCAATAGCTTCCCAAATAAAGTTATCCTGACACTTCTGGGGCTGCTGGTGAAGGCGCCATTAGCTGAGGATTGTCCCATAGTGCTAGCGGTTCACTCTGACTCCCAACTCTGTCACGTTCTGGTTACGTCGAGACCATCCTGCCGGCCAAGGCTCACCTTGTGATTTCCCCAGAGTCTGGCGAGCCCATTTGGATCCACAACTCGGAAGATCTTGGCGTCCTTGTCTTCCCACCTGATGTAGGGCTCATACCGGGGGTCAAGGAGCAGCTGATACACGTATTCCCACAGCAGCCGGCAGTCTGCAATTTAGCACAGGGAGTGCAGGCAGCTTTACTGGAGCTGTGAGGACAGGTGTTGGAAAGGCGCTCTTGGAGGCCTCCTGGCCAGGGCCCTGGGAGCACCAGCAGAATGGTGAAAATGATGGTATCCACAGAAACGGCCACTAACGGGGCTCCTCATGCATTGTCTCATGAGTCTGGGAAGTGGCTACCTTTATCCCCAGGAAGAGGTGAGGAAATGGGCTCAGAGGTGCAGAGGTGTCTAACGTTGCCCAGCTCCTAAGTGGCAGGCAAAGCGGGGAGTCTGACCGGCTCCACCCGACATCAGAGCCACATGAGGGTAGGTGCTGGGCCCACAGGCCGAGTGGCCAGGCCCCTGACCGCAGGTCCCTCTCTGCCCCTGGCCCACTTACTCAGCCCCCTGGACTTCTATTAATTATAACATCCACCCCTTCAAGTTCCCTAATGGTGAAGTTCAGGAAAACCAAGCATGCCGTTGGGAGGGTAAGTGGGCATCTGGGAGCAACTGTGTGATCTTGAATCCCAGGACCTGGGCCTGTCGGCTGGGTCATTGCAGGCAAGTTACACAACCGCCTCTGAGCCAGTTTCCTGGTATGGGGTGGAGAGGGAATTAGGTAACATAATAGACCACAAAACCTTCAGCACAGTGCCTGGGATAGTGTAAGTGCACGAAGAATGTTAAGCATTATAATTGAAGAATACAGTAATTGCAAGAGGCTGAAGTGGGAGGATTCCTTGAGCCCAGGAATTTGAGGCAGCAGTGAGCTATGGTTGCATCACTGCACTCCAGCCTGGGCGACAGAGTGAGACTCAGTCTCTTAAAAAAAAAAAAAAAAAAAATCCAATTATTGTGGATCTTTGTGTGTTTTATTGATACATAATATTTGTACGTATTTCTGGTGTACATGTGAGATCTTGTTGCATGCATAGAATGTGTAATGATCAAGTCAGGGTACTCAGGACACCATCACCTCAAGTATTCATCATTTCTATGTTTTGGGCCAATCATTGTTTTTTAGTGACTTCTAGTCATTTCCAACCCAAAAGCCAGGCTTCTGCCCACTCTGTGGCTTCATAGAATAAATGTGTGGACATAACGATGGGAACGATAGACTCTGGGCACTGGGGACCACTACAGGGGAAGAGCCAGGGCAGAAAAACTACCTATCACAGGCTGGGCGCGGTGGCTCACGCCTGTAATCCCAGCGCCAAAGGAGGCTGAGGTGGGTGGATCACCTGAGGTCAGGAGTTTGAGACCAGCCTGTGGCCAACATGGTGAAACCCTGTCTCTACTAATAAAACAAAAATTAGCCGGGTGTGGTGGCAGGCGCCTATAATCCCAGCTACCTGGGAAGCTGAGGCAGCAGAATTGCTTGAACCCGGGAGGCAGAGGATGCAATGAGTTGAGATTTTGCCACTGCACTCCAGCCTGGGCAAAAGAACCAGACTCCCATCTAAAAAAAAAAAAAAGAAAAGAAAAGAAAAGAAAAACTACGTATCAGGTACTATGCTCAGTATCTTGGTGACAGGATTATTCATACACCAAAGCTCAGTGGCATGCAATTTACCCATGTAACAAACCTGCACATGTACCCCCTGAACCTAAAAGTTGGAAAAAAAAAAGAAGAAGAAGAAGAAATGCAGTGTAAATATTATGACTAGAAAAACACCCTTCAGCTTACCTGTCAGTCTGTCAGGTTGTCTGCCTGCTAATCCTTTAACAATGAATGCAGAGAGGAAGTGTATCATTTGGTTAGCACTCAGGCTCTGGAGCCAGACTGCCTGGGTTCACATCCCAACTCTACCAGTGCTGTGTGATCTTGGAGAAGTTACTTGACCTTTCTGTGTCTCAATTTCCATATCTGTGAAATGGGGCTAATAATAGTACCAAACTCAAAAGGCCATTGTAGAATTAAATAAGGGCCTGGGAACCATGCCTGGCACATAATGAATGCTCAATTATTTTAAAATAGATAAAGTTTTAAAAGGCAGGTGTGGCACTCCACGCTAATGTGAGTGTCAGAATATGACTGGTAAATTGTCCCTCTGTGGGAGACAGGGTGAGGCTTGGTGATCCCAGGTATCACTGCCCGCTGTAACCAGATTGTGGCCAGCACACAGGACAGTCATGCTACTCCGAAATCCCCCAGCCACAGACCTCCCATCACCAGGTCAAAATAGCCCTGTCCTTATCACTCGTGACGCTGGGACTCAGACTCAGGGCACCTTCCCATGGCCAGAGGAGCAGCCTCCCACTCACCAGCGATTCTGCCGTCAATGGGGGCCTGTGGCATCGCAGGGAAGGCACAGACCCCCTGGGTCCTGCAGGTGAGCTCTGCACAGTGACATAAGTTGAGGGACTCCTCCTTGCCAGGGGTCCACCTGGCCAGGCCAGGGTCATCCAGATGGCCAAAGGAGCTGGTAAACCCTGGGTCTGGTGGTTGCAGCAGGTGGCCACTTCGGGTGTCCATCTGAGAAGGGCCAGTCACCTCTGCAAGCAGATGAGCACCAGTGGTAGCAGGCAGTGGGCCCCAAGCCTCCCCAACTCAATCCCTCAATGGTGAGCCTGGGAGCCCTGTGGGGCAGTACTCCTGATGCTCTTCCTCCGTCCAGCCCCTGGTTAGAAGGTCAGGGAGGCAGTGGGGGGCAGTGGGTGAGAGCCAGCAGCCTAGGTACTAACCCCAGCTCCCACACAAGTAAAAATCTGTCAAGCCTGTTCCCTCATCTGTGAAACTGGCTGCAAAGCCAAGCAGTGACAGAGCCAGGTCTAGAACCCAGGGGCGCTGTATCCCACCTCTCCATTTGCCCAAGTATTTATTGAGAGCCTTCTATGAACCAGGCATTGTTCTAAGAATCTTGAGGATATATCGCTGAGCCCCCAAAAGCCCCTGCCCTCAGGGAGCTTCTATGCTAGTTGAGAGCAGGGGAGATGGACAGTTAAAATAAAAAGGAAACAGAAACAGTATACAATGTGGGAAGAACAAAATAAATCACCCTAAGGCAGAGAGGGAGATCTGGGAAAGGAGCAGGAGTTGCCACTTTTGAGAGGCTGCTCAGGCCTCCCTGACATTAGCATTTGAACAGACCCAAAGGAGGTAAAGGAGTGAGATCTGTGGGTTTCTAGAGCAGGGAGGGGATGCCAGGCAGAGGGAACAGTAATTGCAAAGGCCCTGGGGCAGGAGCATCTCAGGCTTGTCCAATGAACAAGAAAGCCCATATGACTGGAGCAGCAGGAGCAAGAGAGAGAAGGCTGGAAGGGGAAGGCAGGGGCAGGAGTCAGCGGAAGAACTGCACTTGGACTCCGAGTGAGAAGGGAGCCGCTGGAAGATGCCGAGCAGAAAAGTGATGTGACCTACTTCTGAATCTCCCTGCGCTGTGGAGAATAGATCACAGGAGGTCAAGAGCAGAAGCAAGGAGACCAGTGAGGACATTCTCCAGAGGCAGTGGGGACTGGAACGGGGCAGCAGGGGAGGAATGCGAAAAGGCTGGATTCTGGATAGGTTTGAGGGTAGGGCTGACAGGATTTGTGGACAGTTGGGATGAGTGGAGGTGGGGGTAGAAATGACATCTGAGCAATTGGAAGTGTGGAGGCGGGGTTTGTGGGGCTGGGGAAGACTGAAAAGGGGAGGATATCAGGCATTTGGTTTAGGGGCTGTGGGGGTTGAGATACCTACTAGATGCCCCAGTAGAGGGGTGGGGCAGGCAGCGTGGGTGCACATATCTGGAATTTGGAGAGGCTGAGGCATATATTGGAATCATTGGCACCACATGGTGTTTAAGATCCAGGATCAGATGAGATTTCCCAGCATCTGAGTGCAGATAGAGAAGCAGAGAGGTCCTCTGACCCTGGGGTACCCCAACTTCTAGAAGCAGGCGAGAAGAGTAGAAACCAGGAGGTCAAGGAGACACCAGTGGGGTAGAGGAGACCAGGTGAGTGGGGTGTCCTGGAAGCCAAGGGAAGAAAGAGTTTTGGGGGAAGAAGAGGTGACCCCCAGGGTCGAAGGCTGTGAGAGGCCACAGTAAATCAGGACTGAGAATGGCCATGGCATGGACATCCTTATTTTCAGGTTTCTGGAGACCCTGACAAGAGTGGTTTCCACGGAGGGCTCCAGAGAGGAAATTGAGACACGATACAAACAGCTCTGCTGGAGAGAGCAGAGAAACGGGGAGGTGGGAGGCAGGGAGGGTGCAGCACAGAGGGAGGGCTGCCAGGAGTACCCCAGACAGGAGGTGGGGGCGGGGAGGGAGGGGAGCTTGCCCACACTGGCCACCTCCTTCATTGCTTTGCCTTGAGGACGTCCTGCCCTCCCAGTGAGGCTGATTTGAGGGAGGTACTCAGAGCACCACAAACAGCTTCCTCACCTTCCAGGGAGACTGGAGAGTGCTGGGTGGGTATCTTCAGCCTGAAGGCCCCTCCAAAAAAAGGCCCACACACAAGGGCTCGCCGCTGAGTCTTGATGTACTGGAGCAGCTCATACAGGACGTCACCTGGACATGGGTGGGAGGGAGGGCAGGCTGCTGAACAGGCCACGTGGGGAGGGTCAGCCTTGGCCCCCTGTAGCCACCTGCCTCAGGGTGAGGGCTGGCATGTCCTGTCACAGCTTCGTGCTGCTGGCGAAGGGGTTCCTGCTGCAGCTAACAGGAGGCTGGGCTGGCGATGGGCAGGGACGCTGCTGCTCCCGTGGTGGATGAATTTTAGAAAGACAACCTATCCTGCCAGTAGACGTGGCCGCCTCCAGGGCATGCAGCTTGCAAGGTCAGGCTGCTTCTCAATCCCCGCACACACCCTTGGCTGAGGGCTTGTGCACAGTGCATAAACTGTACCACTGTACCTCACGTTTCTGGGGGCAGAGACAGTTCTAAGGCTCATGGGATTCCAAGCTTTTTAAAAAGTCTGCCCCTGCCTTCTAAGGAGCAAAGCTGTCTTAGCCTCTTCCTAAAAGGCAGAATTAGTAGCCGCTTCAATAAATGGTTGAAAAAAAGAAAGGCCAGGTGCGATGGATCACACCTGTAATCCTAACACTTTAGGAGGCTAAGGCAGGAGGATTGCTTGAGCCCAGGAGTTTGAGACCAGCCTGGGCAACATGGATAGACCCTGTCTCTACAAAAAGTTTAAAAATCAGCTGGGTATGGTGGCACATGTCTGTGGTCCCAGCTACTTGGGAAGCTGAGGCAGGCGGATCACTGGAACCCAGGAGGTTGAGGCTGCAGTGAGCTGTGTTCACACCACCAAACACTAGTCTGGGCAATAGAGTGAGACCCTATTACAAAAAGAAAAAAAAAAAACAGAATTGGGCTGTGTCCAGGGTCCCAGAAATTTCCCTTGACTCATACCTTAGGCTAAGGTGCTGATAGTAGGACAGGAAAGAGGGGATCCATGGGTAGAGAGCCAACCTGGGGATCCCAGGCACCCACCGGGATACAATGTAGAGATTGGTTACTCGAGCACCAGGAGTGCTTGTAGGAAGATGGAGAGATGAACAAGGGCATGAAGGGGACCAGCCCCAAGCTCACCTGCTTCCCCGCTTTGCCTTGGCACAGGACCATTAGGGCTGTGGGGAAGCTGGAAGCCTTGTCTCTCTGTCCCTGCCTTCCCCTCACCTCCCACTGAGCTCTTGAATCCAAACTCTTAGAAGGATGAAAGTTCCAGCAGCTGCTACAAGAGGCTCAAGGAGGGAAGTGGGTGGGAGGCTTGTGGAGGGAAATGGGTGACAGAACTTGGGATGTCAGCCAGGAGTGGTGGCTCATGCCTGTAATCCCAGCATTTTGGGAGGCCGAGGTGGGCAAATCACCTGAGGTTGAGAGTTTGAGACCAGCCTGGCCAACATGGCAAAACTCCATCTCTACCAAAAATACAAAATTAGCCAGGCATGGTGGTGTGCGCCTGTAATCCCAGCTACTCAGGATGCTGAGGCAGGAGAATTGCTTGAACCTGGGAGGCAGAGGTTGCAGTGAGCCAGGATCACGCCACTGCACTCCAGCCTGGGTGACAGAGTGAGACTCTGTCTCAAAAAAAAAAAAAAAAAGAAAGAAAGAAAGAAAGAAAGAACTTGTGATGTGACATGAGACTGGCTGTGCGTGTTAAGAAGAAAAGGAGCAAATCAGCAGATTTTAGAACGTCTCTTTGCCACATACACTGTGGGCCTGCTTGACCAAAAGACAGCGTACACAGAAAACATCAGCGAATTCTTAAAAAAAGACACCAAATCAGCACAAACATAAGAGCCACCTGAAAACAAGCCAAATAAGACTCAAATGCAATTCTAGAGATTCCTGGAAGGCCCTGCTGTCCGCTACCACTGGCCACCCTCCCTCCCACCACCAGTCCCTCGCCACAAACTTCGTGCTGCTGGAACACCATAATCTGACGTTCATTCCTTTGCCCTCAGAGCTAGTTTCTGGTTAAAATCAAAAGTCATATTGAGAGTCAAGGCTTTTGCTGTTACCAGCCATTTATACCTCAGTGTGAATGAATATCTGATCTTTCTCTAGTTGGTTTTTTGTTCAGTAGGGGTAGGGGGTGGGAGGCAATAGGATGGAAGTGGGTAAAGGAGACAAGGGCCACAGATAAGGGGAAGAGAAAGCGAGACAGCAGAACAGGCCCCTACAGCTCTGAAAACACGTGGTCAAATTGACTCCCTCGCCTCGAAGGCCTGCTCTAGCAAGGACCCACCAGACACACGCGTGTGCAGAGGGGCATCTGCAGTGCTGGAAATGAGCATGGTTCCCCAAGGAAGACCTCCTCCATCTCCCTCCCTGGACCCCCCTGGGGTACTTGGGCCATCCTGGCCTACCAGTGTTCCTGCTTAGAGGAAAACCTGTGAGTCTCTCTGACCTGAGCTGGGTGCGCGGTGCCGGAAGTCGTCCTTGGTGAGGATACAGAGGGCGCGTCCATTCATCTCGAACCCGTGCTCCGCGGTGCATGGCAGAGAGTACTCCTGCTCTGCCCAGCGCAGCCAGTGCAGCACGTCCTCCCTGCTCCACAGTGCGGGCTGGATGCCTGCAACCAGCAAGAACCAGTCCCATCACTCCCCGTAGGCCTCCTCAAAGAAGCCTACCCTGAGCACTCCATCTGAGCAGATGCTCCCCTGTCCTGGCTCCCAACCCCCATCATCTTCTGTCCCTGGCACCTGTTCCTTTCCTTCCTAGCACCTTACCTTCTTTGTAATGACATTTTACACTGGATAGAACCATATGTTGGTGTTTATCATTATATATGTATCATGCATGTATTCACTTATTTATTGTTGGTACCTCCTCCCCACCTGTTTTCCAATCATTCATTCAACAAGTGTTTAACGAGAACCTACTTTGTGCCGGCACTGGACTAGGTGTGCTGGGGCACACTGTTATGTGTATTCAGCACCTAGAACAGTGCCTGGAACACAGTAGGTGCTCAAAAAACACATGTTGAGTGATTACTTGAATGACCGAACAGTCCAATGAAAGGGATGTTACTGGCCGGGCACAGTGGCTCATGCCTGTAATCCCAGCACTTTGGGAGGCCAAGGCAGGCGGATCATGAGGTCAGGAGATTGAGACAATCCTGGCCAACATGGTGAAACCCCATCTCTACTAAAAGTACAAAAATTAGCTGGGCATGGTGGCGGGCACCTGCAGTCCCAGCTACTCGGGAGGCTGAGGCAGGAGAATGGCGTGAACCCTGGAGGCGGAGCTTGCAGTGAGCCGAGATCGCGCCACTGCACTCCAGTCTGGGTGACAGAGAGAGACTCTGTCTAAAAAAAGAAAAAGGAAGGGGTGTTATGATTTCCCAAATGAGGCAATGAGGCTCCCAGAGGTTAAGTGACTAGTCCACACTCACACAGGAAGCATGAGGCACAGCTGGGATGTCTGGTTATTGAATTTTTCTGCTCCATTGTGCCAACTTGGAATCAGGTTTGCTCAGGGAACAGCCCAGGGGACAAGGGAGCCTCCTACACTCACCTTCAGTGCATGTGTTTTTATTTCTGGCAGTAGCCAGACAAATGGCTGCTGATTCTCCCCACGTTTCCACTCTGCCTGGGACTGCTACGCTCCTAATGCCAAGTTTTGGGTGGTGTTTAGCAGGGCTACATTATGACTTTATGAGCCCTTGACACATTTGCCTTTGTGGGCAAAAAATATTTAAAATAGACTGAGTGCAGTGGCTCACCCCCATAATCCCAGCACTTTGGGAGGCTAAAGTGGGCAGATCACTTGATCCCAGGAGTTCGAGACCGGGCTGAGCAACTTGGCAAAACCTTGTCTCTCCAAATGTACAAAAAAGAAAATTTAGCTGGGCATAGTGATGCACACTTGTGGTCCCAGCTACTTGGGAAGCTGAGGTGGGAGGATCTCTTGAGCCTGAGAGGTCACAGTGAACCATCATTGCACCACTGCACTCCAACCTGGGTGACAGAGTGAGATCCTGTCTTCAAAAAAATACATAAATTTACATCCTATTTTATGACTGCACTGGTATAAAGACTCAGAGCTTACTGGGTTCAGTTCTACAGGTAAGAAAGTTGAGGCAGAAGAGAGAAGCAACGGTCCAAGGCCACACCTTGGCAATGACAAAGACCAGACCAGCCTCTGCTCCCTTATACTCAAAGCAACACAAGAAATGAACTTAATTTTAACATTTAAAACAAAGGAGATCTGCATCCTTCACTGTTCATTCATTCAGCCAATATCTAATGAGCACCAGCTTGTGTCAGTCACCGTGCAGGGCCAGGGACATGGCACAGAACCAGGCTGGCAGGAGGGAGGAGTCCCACAACCGGTAACTCTAACGACAGTCCTCCTGACGGCATGCGAGGAGTGCTCACGGTGCCGAGAAAACAGAAAGCAAGGCACTAGAGCCCAGGTTAAAAGTGAGGAGGGGTTTCCTTTACTTCTATTTTGGGACCTAAAAATAAATAAGAGAAAAAAGTAAATGTCTGAAATGGCCAAAAAAATGATTTAAGACGGGAAGAAAGAATACATGTGAGAACTAGCCTCTGTGGTACTACATATGACAAAGCCATGTAACTAAGATTGAAAGGTCTTATGCTAAGATTGGCAAGTATCACTGGGAAAAAAAGGTGGATCCCAGGAGTAAGTAAGTGTTCATGCACGCACACATGCATACAAATGTGTGTATGTGTATTTTGTAAAGTTGATACATGACAGAGGTAGGATTTTAATTCAGAGGGAAAGGATAGTTAATCTAATATGAAAAAAAAAAACACAAAAACCTGATTCTCCACCTGGAAAAAAATATATTTGGGTCCTCACCTCCTGTTGCAGGAAGTCAGGGACCCCAAACGGAGGGACCGACTGAAGCCACGGCAGAAGAACACAAATATAAATTGTGAAGATTTTCTGGACATTTATTAGTTCCCCAAATTAATACTTTCATAATTTCTTACACCTGTCTTTACTGCAATCTCTGAACATAAATTGTGACGATTTCATGGACACTTATCACTTCCCCAATCAATACCCTTGTGATTTCCTATGCCTGTCTTTACTTTAATCTCTTAATCCCGTCATCTTCGTAAGCTGAGGAGGATGAATGTCGCCTCGGGACCCTGTGATGATTGCATTAACTGCCAAATTGTTTGTAGAGCATGCGTGTTTGAACCATATGAAATCTGGGCACCTTGAAAAAAGAACAGGATAGGCTGGGCGCGGTGGCTCACGCCTGTAATCCCAGCACTTTGGGAGGCCGAGGCGGGCGGATCACAAGGTCAGGAGATCGAGACCACGGTGAAATCCCGTCTCTACTAAAAATACAAAAAATTAGCCGGGCGCTGTTGTGGGCGCCTGTAGTCCCAGCTACTCGGGAGGCTGAGGCAGGAGAATGGCGTGAACCCGGGAGGCGGAGCTTACAGTGAGCCGAGATCGCGCCACTGCACTCCAGCTTGGGCGACAGAGCGAGACTCCGTCTAAAAAAAAAAAAAAAAGAAAAAAAAAAAAAGAAAAAAGAACAGGATAACAGCAATCTTCAGGGAGCAAGGGAGAAAAGACTTGGAGCCTGACTGCCGGTGAGCCAGGTGGAGCAGAGCCATATTTCTCTTCTTTCAAAAGCAAATAGGAGAAATATCGCTGAATTCTTTTTCTCAGCAAAGAACATCCCTGAGGGTAGGTCTATAGACAGCCCCCTTAAGGTGGCCGCCTTTTACGGTCGAAGCCGAAGGGATGAAATAAGCCCCGGTCTCCTGTAGTGCTCCCAGGCTTATTAGGACAAGGAAATTCCCCTGCCTAAGAAATTTTGGTCAGACAGGTTGTTTGCTCTCAAACTCTGTCTCCTGATAAGATGTTATCAATGACAATGCATGCCCGAAACTTCATTAGCAATTTTAATTTCACCCCATCTGGTGGTCCTGTGATCTTGCGCTGCCTCCACTTGCTTTGTGATATTTTATTACCTTGTGAAGCATGTGATCTCTGTGACCCACACCCTATTTGTGCACTCCCTCCCCTTTTGAAAATCGCTAATAAAAACTTGCTGGTTTTACGGCTTGGGGAGCATCACAGAACATGCCAAAGTGTGATGTCTCCCCCGGACACCCAGCTTTAAAATTTCTCTCTCTTGTACTCTTTCCCTTTATTTCTCAAACCAGCTGAGACACTTAGGAAATAGAAAATAACCCACAATAAATATCGGGGGTGGGGTTTCTCCCAATAACCTCCCACCATTCACATTCACAAAAATCAATTGTAGGTAGATTAAAGGCCTAAAGAATAAAACAATACAAATCTTAATATAGTAGAAATCAAAAACCATATGCACTCAATAAGAGCGGAGGGGACCTCAACCATGACAGGAAACACAGAGGCTATAATAAAAACGAAACACACATTTGACTACATTAATTTTCTGTATTTGCTGCAAAAGATACCATAAACAAAACTAAAAGAACATAGATTTCGGGGAAATATTTGCAATGCAGATGATAGATAAAAGGTTAATGCCTTGTCAAGAGCATCTGTAAATTGATTTTTTTTTAAAGACAAAAAAAATCTTCCCAGCAATCCCAGCAAAGCAGGATTTCTCAGCCTCAGCACTATTGATGCTTTGGGACTGATAATTCTTTGCTGTGAGGGCCTATCCTGTGTGTTGTAGTATGTTTAGGAATACCCTGGTCACTATCCACTCAACGCCAGCCTAGTTCCAACAACTAAAAATGTCTCCAGACACGGCCCAAATGTCCCCAGGGGGAAGGGAACAGCAAAATTGCTGCCAGGTGAGATCCCCTGCAGCACAGCAAATCTACCAATAAGCATGTGACAAGACATGTCACCTCAATAGTCAGGGAAAGGTACCATCAGAGAAGAATAAGATATCATTTAATAGCAGGAGTGCAGGGAAAAGGATGCCTTGCTGGTGAAGATAGGAATTTGGAGCCTCGCTGGGAGATGAGTCTGGTGATACATGAGATGCTGAAAGCTGACTTAGTGTAAAATGTGGAGGCCACATGATGGGCAGATTCCTGAGGGGTCGAGGGCAGGCCTCCACAGCCAGCCAGGGCTTCTGCGGCTAGGGGGTCAACCGCCAATTGCATTGTACCTGAACTCATATTTTTTGTGTAGTTCCCCTAGTTCACCATATTGGAGGCTGTCAGCCTGAAAATTCAAAACTGTGATTCCTGGCCAGTTGTGGTGGCTGAGGCCTGTAATTCCTGCAGTTTGGGAGGCAAAGGAGGGAGGATCATTTGAACCTAGGAGTTTGAGACCAACCTGGATAACATAGACTCTTGACTCTACAAAAAAAAAATTTTTTTTTTACCCCGTCTCTACTAAAAAATACAAAAAACTAGCCGGGCGCGGTGGCGGGCGCCTGTAGTCCCAGCTACTCGGGAGGCTGAGGCCGGAGAATGGCGGGAACCCGGGAGGCGGAGCTTGCAGTGAGCTGAGATCCGGCCACTGCACTCCAGCCTGGGCGACAGAGCGAGACTCCGTCTCAAAAAAAAAAAAAAAAAAAAATTTTTTTTTAATTAGCCAGGCATGGTGGTACATGCTTATAGTCTCAGCTACTCAGAAGGCTGAGGAGGGAGGGATTGAGCCCAGGAGTTCAAGGCTGCAATGAGCTATGATAGTGCCACTGCACTCCAGCCTGGGCAACAGAATGGGACCCTGTCTCAAAAAAAAAGAAAGAAGAAGAAAGAAGAAGGAAGAAGGTGTGGTGTTGTGGCTCACGCCTGTAATCCCAGCACTTTGGGAGTCCGAGGCAGGCGGATCACAAGGTCAGGAGTTTGAGACCAGCCTGGCCATCATGGTGAAACCCCATCTCTACTAAAAATAAAAACATTAGCCAAGCACGGTGGCGTGTGCCTGTAATCCCAGCTACTTGGGAGGCTGAGACAGGATAATTGCTTGAACCCAGGAGGTGGAGGTTGCAGTGAGCTGAGATCAAGCTACTGCACTCCAGCCTGGGTGACTGAGTGAGACTCCATCTCAAAAAAAAAAAAAAAAAAAAAGTAAAAACATGCAACAGCAACAGAAAGCATAGATGATGTTGCCAGGCCACTTGTAAATAATGTGACCTAAATGACAGTACCTCAGTTTCGTCATCGGTAAAACCAAGGATGATGGAAAAAACTGTACCGTCCACACAGGGCTGTCACAAGGATGCTATGAGATAATCCATTTAAAGAGCAGCATCTGGCATGTGGCATGTGCTTTTTGACATACATGGAGCTATAGATGTCAATGAGGTAATATGTGTAAAATGCGTAGCACAGGGTCCAACACCTGGCGGGTATTATCTAAGGCGTCAATCACCCTCAAGAAGTCTCCCTGACCTAGTTGCCGGGATGAGAGCAACTAGGACTCCCCTTCCCAATCGAAGGTGAATGTGGGACTTCCCCTGCAGATCGGCCCCCGGCCTCTCCCTCTCTTGGCAATAATCCACTGCATTTTCACTTCTTTCCCATTCACCATCTTTGTCTCTCAAGATTCCGGGCAAATGTCACCTTGTCACCTCACTCTCCTGGCCCAGTGGCCTGCTTACTGAGGATTTCCGGCTTGGCCAGCTCCTGACTCCCAGCTCCCAAGGCAGATATGGACAGAGCCCCCTGGCTGGGGCAGCAAGAGGAGCTGCCTGTCCAGGACACAATTGGAGGGCTCAGGTGTCTCCCTGAAGAGTCAACACTGTGTCCCCTACCTCCTTCCAGAGCAGAGCTAGATGTGGGGGCTCCCCTCCACCTCCCAGCTATATCATCTCCACTGCCCTTATCTGTGGACATAGTGCTTCTTTACGTAGTCACCTGAATCCCCAACTAGAATGTAAGCTCCAGGAGGCACAGACTTTGCCTGTCTCAGTCACTGTGGTCTCTCCAGCCCCTACAGCAATGCTTGGCACGTAGTAACTGCTCAACAAAAATAAATTGCTTAAATAAGTGAGTTGAGCAAAGCAGTGTGGAGTCACCCCCAGGGCTTCCTTGCCTGCCCTTTCTCCAGCCCCTGACTCCCACCTCGACTGGACCTCTCTTCCCACAGCATCCCTTTTACTCTCTTGCTGAAGAAACTATTGCTCCCAACTATCAAGCCCATCAAGTCAAAACCCCTCTGTCCTGGTTTCAAGACCCCTCAAAGTGCCCTTCCCCACCTGACCAAAGCTATTTCCCACCACTTCCCACCACACTCCTGTACTTTACTGGGTCTAGTGAGCTCCAGGAGCCACAGAGCCTGACCAGCATTCAGCAACCAAATCAGAATGAACAGCTGGCTTTTCCCTACCTTGCAGGATCCTCTTGCAGGAAGAATGCAAGAGACAGTTAAAGTGCTTGGCCAGTATGGTAAAAATGGGAGCTATCATAACCTGAGGCTAGAGGCAGTTTCTCAAAGCAAATGGCAACTGTGGGGTCTAAGGGATGCCAGTTCGAATCCCAGCTCCACCATTTTACTGGTGGGTGGCTTTGGACAAGATAATTCACCTAAGGCCCACTTTTCACAAATGTAAGGCAGAGATAACAAAAGAAGCTACTCTCCACGCCTACTGAATATATTCAATCAGATAGTAAATACGGTATGCCCATCACAATGCCTAGTCAAGAGTGAAAACTCAAACAATGGCCTTTATGCTGATTATCAGCATCCTCACTGGCGGAGCCCAGCCTGAACACAGAGAGACTAGCTTGCTTCTCTGCCGTGATGACTACGGCTTATCAATTACCATGTCCTTAGTTTATTGTATGTCATTGTGTCTCCAGAGACCCCTTAAATCTGTCACCCCACTACTTGGCCCCATTCTTAGCCGATAATCCTTTTCTTGGTAATCACACCAAGCTTTATGGTCATCACTGTGGGGGGCGGGGCCAGTGCATATAGTTCACATTGTGTACTGCACAAAGATACCATCAGAGGAGGGGAATGGGAGGATGGAGGTGAAATCCAGCCAGGACTTTGATTGGTTCTCCCCAAAGGAGGAGTCTTTCCAATTTGCACAAAGATGCATATGATCTAGCCCTGACCTTGTGTTTAGGGAGGAGAGAGGTTCTTTATCCTCATATTAATAGTTTTTGCAATTCCCCATCTGTTTGTTTGGATCCTCACCACCATATTCCTTTTCATTGCCAGGTGATGATGTCACTGTCAACACTCACACGTTCCAGTGAATTAGAACATTCGCTTTTAATCTCCATCCTCCCATTCCACCCCACCTCTCTGGTGTTTTACACCCACATCCATCTGATTTCCTGCTTCTCATATGCCATGATCTAGGGCAGCATTTCTGAAACCATTTTGACCTCAACCCATGGTAAACAAATACATTTTGTACCCACACACACACATATATATAAATAGCCTAAACAAAGTAGTCACAAATCTCAGCTACCTTTACTATTTATAATGCACCCTGATGTGTTGTTCTATTTCAATTTTTTAAAATATTTATCTTGGTCCACTAAGTTGATTTCACTTCCTTAGTAAGTCTTGACCAGCATTTTGAAAATAAATAAAATGTGGTTCTCAAACCAGCAGCATCAGCATTACCTTCTGCAGAGTTTATTAGATTCTGCAGAGTTTATTAGAAATCTCCAGAATCTCAGTCCCCATCCCAGACCTACTGCTGAACCAGAATCTGCATTTCAACATGGTTCCCAGGAGATTCATGTGCGCGTTAAAATCTGAGAAGCCCTGGTCTGGAATACCAGGAAGCCACAGTTGTTAACGCTGATCTATTAAATGAAGTGCCCAGGAACTCTCTCACACATGAAGGATGTGAACTTGAGCATGGGCACCCAAAATCTGTTCAAGCTTCCCAAAGGCCCATTTCTTCTGCTTTACACTTCCAGGGAGTCACAGAGAGGTATTATCCCTCTCCCTGTGATTCTGAATATAGGACATAGCACTCTACGTCTCTTCCCGTGGCTTATTTACAGCTAGGAGCTTTGAAAGTCAATTTCAAAACACAAAGAAGTCTCATTTCCTCTGCATCCAAAGCGAGAAGTTCACAGACCTTTTCTCTGGGGAATAAGCTCCAGGGAAAAGAAGAGATGCAGGACCAAGAAGTAAGAGTCCTGGGTTGGAGGCCTAGTCTGGCCGTTAGCATCACAGATGACCCTTGCCCTCCCCGAGTCTCAGTTTCTCTGTCATTGAATGAGGCCATGGTGGTGACCATCTCTGAACTGCCTCCTCTCAAAATTCTCCCAAGTTGTCCCTTGAGGATACATCAACTCCTCCCAGACTCACTCCTCTGTGACATCAGCCCAGTTCTGAAAGTGGTCCTACAGTCTGCACTGCCAGCTGTCCCTGCTCTGCAACTGCATCCCCCCCCCATAGCTCCTGACTCACTCTGGCCTTGGGCAGACCCTCATGGCCGTGGACCAGGGATGGGGAGGTAAGAATCGTCTTTTGTTCCCCATTTCCATACAGGGAAGCATAGTTGTGAATCTCCATGAATCCCACTCCTCCATCCCAGTAGACCTCATGTCCCTTGCCACAACCCTGGACATCACAGTTGTCCTCAGAGTGGACTTTCCACTGCTTTACTACACATCTTTGTCAGGAAAATCAACACCAAAACAGTGAGCTCTGCAGGAAAATAACTTCCGTGTTCCTCTTAGCGTCAACTCACAAGGCTAAACAAGATATGTTTTGTTTGTTCACTTCCTGCTGAGGCAAATCAGTCCTGACTGCTAAAAGGGAGGCTGGAGGTAGGGGAGGGAATGGGGTGGGTGATGGGGTATAAACAAGCGAGATGGACAGAGATGGAAATCCAGCTTCCAGAAATTTGGGAAACTGGGCTGAGATCACCCCCAACAGGGCTGAAAAGTCGAACCCTCATTTTGTGTCAGCAGTTGGCTTGTTTGGGATGCTGTTGACAGGAAAATGAGTCATTTGGCATCCCCTATCTTTTAAAACTGTCAGATATTTACTAAGGGCCAGAACTGTATTGTCTGAATATTTGCAGATGTTCCAATAAATATGAGTCATGGAATCTAAGATGACAGGTATAGAAGACGCTGCTGGGGCCCTGCCCATAGGCACTGCCTCTCACCTCCGCACTCTGAAGGCTGCCAAATGCCCCATCTGACTCTGCCTTGGGTTCTTTCTGGCTGCGGGAAGCCCTTAGCCAGTGTACAGGGTAACTTGGAAATGCTGAAGAGCCAATACCCCTGGAAACAGTATTCGTCCTGTCATGGAAGGGAAGTGAGTGGATAACCCCCTTACCCATTGGTTGGAATAACTTAGGATTCACTGTCCCCAGAGACCCCATGGTGCTAACTGGCCCAAAAGAACACCTCTGGGATTTCTTTCTCTTATTTGTCTTTCCTCCCCACTCCTCACCAGTATTTTAGGGTTTGCTCCTGGGGAAATCTAACCCAAGGCAACAGAACTGGTAGCTCAGGAGTTCTAATCTAGGAGAAAATAGGCCACGATGACCTGCACCCTGAGTTATGCAACCAGAGAATAGGCTGCCTCAAGAGGGGATGAAATGCCTGTCCCTAGAAGTGTGCAGGAATATCTGGTGACCATCTCAGAAGGGCCCACAGAAGTGACCCTGCATTGTTTGGAGGTCCTGGTGTTCTTGACAGAGATCCCGAGTCATTCATGCATTCATTCATTCAGTAGATATTTAGTGAGCTTCTGAACTTAAGAAGTTTGGTCTTAGGGAAATAGGATTTCCCAGGGCTCAGAGAAGAGTTGTGGGTCTTGTGCTTGAGCTTCACTATTAGAAAGTATTTCTTGGAAGTTGTGTTAAAATTTCTAACCGTGGCCGGGCACAGTGGCCCACACCTGTAATCCCAGCACATTGGGAGACCAAGGCAGGTGGATCATGAGGTCAGGAGTTTGAGACCAGCCTGGCAAATATGGTGAAACCCCATCTCTACTAAAAAATACAAAAATTAGCCAGGCGTGGTGGCGCACACCTGTAGTTCCAGCTACTTGAGAGGCTGAGGCAGGAAAATAGCTTGAACCAGGAAGGCGGAGGTTGCAGTGAGCTGAGGTCATGTCACTGCACTCCAGCCTGGGTGACAGAGCAACACTCCATCACAAAGGAAAAGCTAAAGAAAACTCAGCAAAGAAGCAGCAAACAGAGGGAAGGTAATTTAATTTTGGCACCTGACCAAAATTAAATTTTTAATTGACAAATTATAAATAATAATTGTATATAGGGCCGGGCGCGGTGGCTCAAGCCTGTAATCCCAGCACTTTGGGAGGCCGAGACGGGTGGATCACGAAGTCAGGAGATCAAGGCCATCCTGGCTAACATGGTGAAACCCCGTCTCCACTAAAAAATACAAAAAAAAAAAAACAAAAAAAAAAAACCAGCCCGGGCGACAAATAATTGTATATATTTATGCGGTACAAAGTTACGTTATGAGATATATATAAAATCTTGGCCAGGCACAGTGGCTCGTGCCTATAATCCCAGCATTTCGAGATGGGAGGATTGCTTGAGTGCAGGAGTTTGAGAACAACCTGGGCAACATAGACAGACCCTGTCTCTTATTTAAAAAAAAAAAAAATTTAATTTTAAGGGCCAGGTATAGTGGTTCACGCCCCATAATCCCAGCACTTTGAGAGGCAGAGGTGAGAGGATAGCTTGAGCCCAAGAGTTCAAGACCAACCTTGGCAACATAGTGAGATTTCCATTTCTACTAAAAATTTTAACATTAGTCAGTGTGCCTGTAGTCCCAGCTATTGGGGAGGCTGAGGTGGGAGGATTACTTCAGCCCAGGAGCTCGAAGTTGATGCTGCAATGAGCTGTGATTACACCACTGCACTCTAGCATAAGCAACAGAGCAAGACCCTGGATCTAAAACAAAATAAAAATTTACCTTTAAAAACTCAGCTTTTCTCCTCCCCTCTACTTACGGAGTCTTCCCGGCAGCTTGCAGATCCCCCTTTCACCCAGCAGGTTAATTTGAGCTTCACATCTGGCTTGCACGTGGGTGCCTAGGGGAGGCATGGCTGCCACAGGGCTTATAGGAGAACCAGCCAATTCTCCCTCCTAGAGAGAGAGAAACCAGGACAGAAGAAGAGCGTCTTGATGAAGGCTCAGCCATCTTTAAATGTCTTAAGAATTTTTTTGGAAGGGAAAGAGTGTTTATCTCTCCCAATAGACTGCATCAACCTTACAGGTAGGAACCATGTATATCTTCAACCCAGTACCATCAACATCTTGTACCCAGTGGGCACAATAAATGACATCCTTCCAATTCAAGCTTTCCATGCATGTGCCTAACTCCAAGAGGGATCCCCTGTCAAGATTTGTATGATTGAAATCTGAGAGCCTAGGAATACTCACTGGATCCTTGGTGAGGACAACACAGGAAACCTGAGAGGCCAGTATCAAAAGACCTTAAATCAGAAATAAACAAACAGGCCAGGTGCGGTGGCTCACACCTATAATCTCAACACTTTGGGAGTCTGAGGCGGGTGGATTACTTGAGGTCAGGAGTTTGAGACCAGCCTGACTAACATGTGAAACACCGTCTTTACGAAAAAATACAAAAATTAGCCAGGCGTGGTGATGGGCGCCTGTAATCCCAGCTACTCAGGAGGCTGAGGCGGGAGAATCACTTGAACCCGGGAAGCGGAAGTTGGAGTGAGCCAAGACTGCGCCACTGCACTCCAGCCTGGGCAAGAGAGCAAGACTCCGTCTCAGAACAAACACACACCATTTTCAAAAGAGAAAAAAGGATAAATTTCTGAATCCTAAGGTCTCACCACGGGAAGCCTGTATCTTTACAATTCAACAATCAGCCTGGCCCCCAGAGATGACGGGAGTTCATCCATCCAGATGAGAAAATGAAGAAAGTGGCAGGATTTTGTAGGGATAGGAGGCTCCTTGGGGCTCATGCCCAGCCACAGGCTGCCACAGCACGGAAAGGAAAAGTGAAACCAATTCCATCAAGTCATTTTTCACTCTAGGATTGTCAAAAGCTTTACATTCATCTCTTGGGATCCCAGGAGAGCGATCTGCTGAGAAAGAATTTGGATCGGAGCCAGCAGAACTCCAGAAGCCTTGGCTGCTGTGCAAGGGGATTCAACACCTTCCAGGGTCGTTCTCACTTCATTTCCAGCCAGACCCCCTTTGGTGCTGTTTCCCAAGTAATCAGACCTCAGGGGCTGCCTCCTAATGGGGAAAGGAAAGCTTACCTTGCTGAAGAAGGGGCGCAAGTCACAGGACTTGCCTAGGACTTGCCTAGGACTTGCAGGAGGCTCTTTGTCTACTCCTCTATCCCCATCCAAGTAAGAGGAGCGGGGAATTCCGGGGCTGTAACTGCGTGGGAAATGCCAGCCATGGAGCTGCTGAGGATCAGACTCCTGGGTTTCAGCATGGAGGCCAGGGAAGGGTCTGATAAACGGGTATGGGTCTTGGCGAGAAGCGAGTGGAGAAAGGCCTTGGAGTGGGACGGGGCCCCAGCTCTGGGGGCAGTTCCGAGGCTTCCAGGAAACCGGCGAGTGGAGAGGGGCTGCTAAAGAGGGGCTCTCTGCGAGAGAATGCGTTCACCAGCTGTGAGGACCCGGTTTGCGCAGGAACTTCCAAGGACCTCACATTTGGTTGGTGTAGGGACGACCAGTGGTAAGGGGGCTGCAGAAGGGGCCTGCAGGGGCTGTGCGTGATGCCTTCAGAGCTGTGTATGACACTGAGTCAGGGGCGGTGACCCGCGTCTGGAGGTGGAAGGGGAGGTGAGTGGGATGGGTGTGAGGTTTAGGAATGTGTTGGAAAGAGAGATTCCCGCCAGGTAAAAGGTCTGATAAAATAGGTTTGGAAATCTGGATAGTGGGGAAAGGATGAGGGAGCAGGTGGCTCCGCGTGCGTGCTGCGTGTTCAGCCGCCAGGCTCTTACCTGCATTACAGGTGGAGGTGAGGAAGCCACCGGCTTTCTGTCGTGAGCGCTTCCCCGGCTGTGGCTGCTGGGGCCCTAGGCCCGCGCTCCTAGTCCTCCTCCCCCAAACCCCTAACCTGGCTCCGAGAACTGGAAGGTCGCGTGGGAGGAAATGTCTTTCGAGAAGCGCCAAGGCGTGTGCGCCCGGGTCCCCCGCAGGCGGGCAGGGGCGCCAGGCGCTCCGGTAATCGCTATCCTTCCGGGAAACGAAAACGAAAGAGCGGGATGCGGTTCCACTCGCGCCGCTGCGGGCTAGGGGCAGGGCAGGGGCCGGCCCCACGCGAGCGCAACCCCGGGGCGCTTCCCGCTCGCCAGCCTGGGAGGCGTGGATCCTGCACACAGCCTCCTGCCGGTGGACAGCCCCTCTGGCGACCAGGCCTTGGCTCCCACTGGGGCAGAGGTGGGATTCTGCAGGATCTGAGGAGCTAAGGGGACCCCTAGTCCTGAACTCTGGACCAGCTGCCTCTCTTATGGTCCCGAGCCCAGGAGCAAGACCCTGTGAGTCTCCGCACATGGGATGGGAAGGGGCCGCCCACGGGGTGTTCCTGGGCCTGGTGCCTCTCCGTTTAGGGGTGGGTGACCTTCCCGGCCCCGATAGATACTGTCTGGGTCTGCTGTTTGGCCCCGCGGAGGCCCCACAGGTCCGGAACCGTAGCGCCACCATCAGAGCGGCTGTGCTCTCCTGAGCGGGACCAGACTACTCCGAGATCCCAACTGACACCTTTTCCTGGGCCTCTGAGTGCTCCAGAGTTGGTGCCTGGCCACGCATCACCCTTTCCATCTGTCTCAGCTCCCCCTGTCTCAAGAGAGGTTGTGCGCATAAAAACAAACCAGCAGACACTGAAGAAAAGGAAAGAAAAGCATTAACAACCTTCTGCTGAAAATCTGACGGTGTAGATGCTGTTACAAAGTAGGCTTAGCGCTGATATATTATCACCAGCTCTAGGCCAGCAATAAGAAACCAGTAAGAACAAGGCCAGAAACCCAGTAGAAAAAAAATGAGCAAAGGATATGAATAAACAGTCCACATAAAAGGAAATGCCAAGTGGCTCCTGAATATGCGAAAAGATGCCCAGGGCGCAGTGGCTCATGCCTGTAATCCCAGCACTTTGGGAGGCCAAGGTGGAAGGATCCCTTGAGCCCAGGAGTTGGACACCAGTCTGGACAACATGGTGAGATCCTGTCTTTACCGAAAATTTTAAAAATTAGCTGGGCTTGGTGGGGCTACACCTGTAGCCCCAGCTATTCAGGAGGCTGAGGTTGGAAGATCGCTTGAGCCTGAGAGTTGGAGGCTGCAGTGAGCCGTGATTGTGCCACTGCACTCCACCCTGGGCAGCAGAGAAAGAAAAAGATGCTCAGACGAACTTACTATTTCCAATGTGCAAATTAAAGCTATTCTGAGACAAAAATTTTTACCCATAAATTTGGCAAAAATTTAAAAGTTTAATAACACAATCTGCTGGAGGGGCTGAGAGGAACAGGTACTCCACTGGGAGTGTAAAGTGGTGCAACCCCACGGCAGGGTCTGGCAAAGTTACAAATGCATTTTCCTTTCACCCAGCAATCTGCCCACCAGAAATTTATTCAACAAATATCCAAAGTATACATAGTTACATATTTCATTATGGTTTATAATAGCAAAGTATGAGAAATAACTCAAGGTGTCCATAAAAGGCGGCTTGATAAAGTAATGTGCATTCATTTGTTTTAATTTTAATTTTCCTTTTTTTTTTTTTTTTTTTAGAGACAGGGTCTCACTCTATCACCCAGGCTGGAGTGCAGTGGTGCCATCAAAGCTCACCTTAACCTTCAACTCCTGGGCTCCAGTGATCTCCCACCTCAGCTCCCAAAGCACTGGGATTACAGATGTGAGCCACCACACCCAGCCAAATTATGTACATTCATTTAACTGAATACAGTTCAACACTTTATGGAGTTCTCTGTGGATCATGGCAAGCTCTCCAGAGGCAGTATGGCATAGTGGATAATAATCTAGACTTAGGAACATCTGCCTGGTTTGGAATCCCAACCATGTCATTTACTGGCTGTGTGCCCTTGAGCAAGTTTGTTAACCCCTCTACTGCCTCCCTCTACTAACTACTGCCTCAATTTTTTAACAGTGAAAAAGAGCAAATAATAATACCTGTCTCATAAGGTTGTTATGAATAAGTAAGTTAACATTTGTAAAACACCCAGAACAGTGCCTGACCACCCATGCTAAGTAAAAAAATCAAGGTACGAAACAGTGTGTATTACTACCTCTTGTATGTAAATATATGTGTGTGTATATATGTGTGTGTGTGTGTATGTATGTATTAACTAGTGTTTATACAAAGAACCTCTGGAAGAATACATAAAAACTAAAAAGCATAACTGGAATTTAGAGTAGAAAATAAGAGAAAGGGTTTTTGTTGTAAACCTTTTCATATTGTTGTGATTTTTTTTTCCCCCTAAGACAGAGTCTCGCTCTGTCGCCAGGCTGGAGTGCAGTGGCATCACTTTGGCTCACTGCAACCTCCGCCTCCTGGGTTCAAGCAGTTCTCCTGCCTCAGCCTCCTGAGTAGCTGGGACTACAGGCATGTGCCACCGCGCCCAACTAATTTTTGTATTTTTAGTAGAGACGGGGTTTCACCATGTTGGCCATGATGGTCTTGATCTCGTGACCTTGTGATCTGCCCACCTCGGCCTCCCAAAGTGCTGGGATTACAGGCGTGAGCCACTGTGCCCGGCCTTGTTTTGATTTTTGAATCATATAAATAAAAACCTATTCAAAATACATTTTAAAAAGAAAGTTTTAGGGCTAGTCTGCCAGAATCTAAGTAATAATAGAAATAAATAGGCACTGCCTGAGACAGACTAAAAATGGAGACATTTCCCTTTGGAAGGACAAAGTTGATGGTATGTATAATCAAAGTCTACAAACCAATATGAGCAGGAATAAGTGGCTAGACCCTGCCATGGGGTTCCTCCTTCAAGAAAGAAATATGCACAGGGGTTTCATGCTCAATAAAATAACAATATTTATTTCTTTTTTAGAATTTTTAAAAATAACACTACTATGAAGAGCTCAAGATACATAAACTTTTAATTTATAACAACAAACCTTCTTAATATTTGTAATTATTTTAAAGGAGGGGAGAGAGGGACTATGAGGTAGACAAAAACGTAAAAGGAGAAGAATGGAGGTGAAAAAACTGCGTAAGAGCATGCAGGAGAGAATGAGTGAAATACATTCAACAGGCAAAGGGCCCACCAACCAATAACAGCAAAACCATCCAGCAATAGGAACAGAGAGGTTTTTGCCTTGTGATGGATTCATAACTCTGTCAGGTCTTACACTCTTCTAGAAGGCAGGACTGTTGGCTAAGGACTAAGCACTCCCAATTTTAAGCAGGCAAGCCTAAAAGAGGATGGCAGAGCAGGCAAAGACACCTTGGAGCAGGGTCGAGTGGTATGGGAAAACACTGGAGTGCTGAAGGAAGACCTGAAGGGGGTCACAGAGGAGTAAGAGGATCAAAGGTGAGACAAGAATGTAAATGTTGTAGAATCAGAGCCTGAGAAGGAAACACCCAACGGTGCTAGTGGTAGTCGTGGGGCCTCTAGGCATGGAAATGGGAAGGTAGATGAGATGGACCATATGTTGGATTTGAGTATTAGAGACAAATGTTTCACTTCGATTTTCCAGAGAGAGTTGGGGCCAGGACTGGGGCAGGGAGGTGACATGTCACTGAGAAGGAGAAGCTGGCACTGCAGATCTGGACATGAGTAACGAGAGTGGAGCCAACAGGTCACCAGAGGGCATGGTGCCCAGGGAGTGGCCCAGGAGAAAGTGCCCATTTCTGTGATCTTTAGTTTGAGGATGAGATTCTCTTTCATTCCTGGAACGAAATGTTCAAGGTTTCCTCACAAGGAGCCCTGGGACCATCCACAGCACTGGCTGGGCAGCAAGGCTTCCTGGGGTTTACTCCTTGGGCTTTACCATGACGTGATTGCAGACATCTCATAGCTAGTTCCTCCGAAGAGACAAATGGCTCGTGAGCCTGCAGTTCTTCAACAAACCAGGTGTAGACCAACAGTGATGGGAGACGAAGAAGGGTGTTCTTCCCGTCTGTCCCAGTGGGATTCATGTTTCTCAGAGGGTAAAAAGAAAGCAGAACTTGACCTTTACTTTCCTTTTACAGCAAATGGTTGTTCCAGAAAAAATGCAACAACACCTGAACTCTTCTAAAGAAAAAGAAGACAAAACCATCTAGTGCATCTATGCCATCCTGTTGAAGATCCTATTTGAAAAAAAGAGAGAGAGAAAGGTTTTGTTTTTAAGTGATAGAATAATCCAAAGTTAAAAATTCAACACAATGGAAAATAGTAATTCAATCCATGCTGCAAACAAGCTTCTTGGGTTGCTTTATGAATTGTATGAGCTGAAGGACAGCACCTTCCATATGGCCATATCCTCACATCGCCTTGGAAGTTTGCCTCTGGACATATTTTCCTATCTGACCATCTTTCCCATCTGGCTTCAAACTTCTGGGCTCAAGAGATTCTCCCACCTCGGGCTCCCCAGTAGCTAGGACCACAGATGCATGCCATCACATCTGGCTAATTTTAAAAAATATTTTGTGCAGACAGGGTCTCACTATGTTGCCTAGGCTGGTCTCAACAAATTGGGGCTCATCAGCAAACTGGGACACTCTTTTCAGGGCTGATAACCTATTCCCCTGGCTTCCCAAAACACTTTCTTAGTCCTCTCAAAGGGGTAAGCAAATTTGCCTGGAGGCTAGAAGAATGGAGAGAAGACTGGGCATGGTGGCTCCCGCCTGTAGTCCCAGCACTTTGGGAGGCCAAGGCAGGTGAATGGCTTGAGCTCAGGAGTTTGAGACCAGCCTGGGCAACATGGCGAAACCTCATTTCTAGAAAAAATTAGCCAGGCATAGTGGCACACACCTGTAGTCCCAGCTACTCAGGAGGCTGAGTGGGGAGGATCACCTGTGCCTGGGAGGTCGAGGCTGCAGTGAGCTGTGATTGTGCCACAGCACTCCAGCCTGGGTAACAGAGGGAGATCATGTCTCAATAATAATAATAATAATAATAACCATAATTAATGTCTAGGACTTAGATGGGCAAAGAGGTGAGGTGAATATTAAGTACTTTGGAGCAGAAAGTAACAACTGTTTATGTCAGAACATCAGAAAAAGACTGTGGGTCAGACACAAATGCTCCCCCTGCCTGCCCCCTGCAGTCTGTTCTCAGCACAGCTCCCTCTGTGGACTGTTGAAATGTGGTTCCTCGGCTCAGTGCCCTCCAATGGCGCCACCTCACTAGAAAAAAAGCCCTTGTAGTGACCTCAAGGCCCTACCTAATCTGCCCGCCACCCACCCCTGACCATAGATAGATAGATAGATAGATAGATAGATAGATAGATAGATATTTTTTTTTTCAGATGGATTTTCGCTCTTGCAGCCCAGGCTGGAGTGCAATGGTGCACTCTCGCTCACCACAACCTCCACCTCCCAGGTTCAAGCGATTCTCCTGCCTCAGCCTCCTGTGTAGCCAGGATTACAGGCATGAACCACCAAGCCCAGCTAATTTTTTTTTGTATTTTTAGTAGAGACAGGGTTTTTCCATGTTGGTCAGGCTAGTCTAGAACTCCCAACCTCAGGTGATCCGCCCTCCTCGGCCTCCCAAAGTGCCAGGATTACAGGCGTGAGCCACCATGCCCGGCCCTGACCATATCTTTTATGACTTTCTCCCTCACTCAGCTTCAGCCACACTGGCCTCCTTGCCATTCTTCAAACACATGAGATGCATTCCTGCCCCAGGGGCTTTGCTGTCCTCCTGCCTCCAATCCTCTGCCTCCTCCCCGATACCCACAGCTCAGTCCCATGCTTCTTTCAAGGTTTTCCTCAGAAGTCACCTTCTTTATGGCTCACGCCTGTGAGCACTTTGGGAGGCCGAGGCTGGTGGATCACTTGAGCCCAGGAGTTTGAGACCAGCCTGGCCAACATGGTGAAACACCCCTGTACTAAAAATACAAAAATAGCCGGTGTGGTGGCATGCCTATAATCCCAGCTACTCGGGAGGCTGAGGCATGATAATTGCTTGCACCTGGGAGGCAGAGGTTGCAGTGATGACTTTGTTCCACGGCATTCCAGCCTGGATGACAGAGTGAGACTGTCTCAAAATAAAATAAATAAAATAAAATAAAATAAAGTCACCTTCTCAGTGAGGCCTTCCCTTAACATCTCTACTTAAAATTGCAAACCCCAACACTCCTTATCCCTTTCCTTGCTTTACTTTTCTCCAAAGCATGTATCACTATCTGATAAACTACCTACTTTATTTGTGTAGATACTGTTTGTCTCCCTTACAAACTCTGTGAGATCAGGAATATTGTCTCTTTGATCACTCCCATATCTCCAGTACTTAAACAGAGCCTGACATACAGTAGGTGCTCGATAAAAGTTGAAGAAATGAATGGAGAAAGGAATGGAAAACTATTAGCAGTAGGCTAAGGAACTTACACTTTGTCCTGCTAGTAATTGAAAATCATTAAAGGTTTTTCTCCCCCTCTTATAGTTGGTATCAGCTAGGAAAATGGAATGAGTTTCCTTTCAGCATGGCAGACAAGAAAAAGTATAGAACACTGAGTCAGATGCTCATATATTTAAATTCCAGTCTTGTCACTTAGAAGCTAAGTGCCCTTTGATAAGTTTTGTAATCTCTCTGAAACTCCACTGCTTCTCCTGAAATACCTGTGACAGCAGTTCATAGGGTTACTGGGAGAATGAAATGAAACATGAAAAAGTGTCTCAAATAGTACTTGGAAAAAAATTTAATAAATGTTTGTTTCCCTCCCTTCCTCCTAACAAACTGAGAAATTCCCTATGCATTATGACATCAGTCAGATTCCCAGAGGAAACAGATGGCACACCCAAATTAGGCTAATTCAAGGTGAGTTAAATAGAGAGACTCTACAAAGGTGTGGAGAAACCACAGAGGATGGGGCAGTACCCAGACCCAGTGACAACAGAGTTGTCACCACTCCTAGGGGCGTAAGGACAGGGAGGGAGCAGTTTCCAGAACCCAGAAGGAGAGAAAAATTTCGAAGGCATATTTAAAATTCTAAAAGTGATGAGAAGCCTAACTATTTTAAAACATGCTTTATATCTAGAAAAAGTATATGTCCCGGGCATAAAAAAAAAAAAAAACTGGATTAAAAAAAAAATACTTGAACCAAAACCCCACACAATTCAATGGTAAAATAGAGATTTTTTTTTTTTCTTTTTCAGATTCAGGGTCTCTCTTTGTCACCCATGCTGAAGTGCAGTGACACAATCATAGCTCACTAAGGCCTCGAATTCCTGGGCTCAAGCAATCCTCCCACCTCAGCCTCCCAAGTAGCTGGACTACAGGCACACACCACCACACCTGGCTAATTTTTCAAAAAATTGTTTTGTAGAGACAGGGTCTCACTATGTTGCCCAGGCTGGTCTCAAACTCCTGGCCTCAGCCTCCTAACGTGCTGGGATTACAGGTGTGAGCCACTGTGCCCAGCCTAAAAGATGTTATTTTGAGAAACACAGAACACTTTTGAAAAAGACAGAGCACTTGCTTAAGTAAAAAGAACAAGAGAGGAAAACTTTGGCAGCTCAACAACAATCCATTTAGCATATAAAAATATAACTTGATGAGCTGCTTGATAGGCAGTTCCAAGAGCAAGAATAAAAGTTTCTTTAAATACATCAGTGGCAGGAAGGCATCTAGAGAATCGATGTGACTGCTTGATTAAACAGAGTACAAAAGGTAAATAAATGATGACTATATATGAAAGAAAGTTACCATGCCAGACTTGAAATTCTGTTAATTTCCTTGATTTGAACTTCGAAGCAGCAAAGCCTTTAGCATTTCAGAGCCAAACTTAGAAGGATTTTTTTTTTTTTTTTTTGAGACAGGGTCTCACTCTGTTACCCAGGCTGGAGTGCAGTGGCACTATCACAGCTTATTGCAGCCTTGACATCATAGACTCAAGCGATCCTCCCACCTCAGCCTCCCGAGTAGCTGGGACTGTGGCCACCACACTCGGCTGGAATTTTTCAAACTATTATTTTTTAAATGTGTTGTGGTCTTTTTAAAGGTGTTCTAGGCTGAGCGCAGTGGCTCATGCCTGTAATCCTAGCACTTTGGGAGGCCAACGCAGAGATTGCTTGAGCCCAGGAGTTTGAGACCAGGCTGGGCAACGTGGCGAAATTGTGTCTCTACAAAAAAAATACAAAAAAATTAGCCAGGTGTGGTGGTGGGCAACTTTGGTCCCAGCTACTCTGGAGGCCTAGGTGGGAGGATTCCTTGAACCTGGATAAGTTGAGGCTACAGTGAGATAGTGCCACTGCACTCCAAATTGGGCAACAGAGTGGGACCCTGTCAAAAAAAAAAACAACAAAAAAGGTATTCTAAAGTGCAAGTTTATAGGTTTATAGTACAGAACAAATGTCTAGGTCAAAACCAGCTTTGTAAAGTTCTGCAAGAAAAGCTGGAGCAGGCATAAGGATAGCTATACAGATCAGTGGAACAGAATTGAGAGTACAGAAAGAAACTCTCATATTTACAGCCCATTGGTTTTCAACAAGGGTGCCAATGATGGCAATGGCTGCTGCCCTCATACTGGCTGCAGCAGGAAGGTGCAGCTTGGGCCGCATGCTCCATGGAGCCAGTGGGAGCCCCACCTCTTCTGAGTTGGGGCAGGAGCTCCCTGGGTGACACTCTGGCCACCCTCCCAGTTGCAGGACCCAGGCATCTCTGCAGCCTGCACCCTTGGGGGCCCCAGGAAGGACATACCCCTACCCCTGAAGGCTCAGGGGTGTCTGTTCCCACTGCCTAGCCTCTCTCTGCTCCCAGAGCCTGCTCCAATCTCTGAGTAGGGGTGGGGGCCAAGTCCCTCATGGTGCCAGAGGCAGATTGATTCCTGGGTGGAAGGGAGTGGGTCCCCAGTGAGACCCCACCTTCAGGTCAGGGAGGGTCTAAAGGCTGGGGGCTAGGCTGCCAGTCCTGTGGACCAGAGTGGGGACTGGTGTTGCCCCTTCCAGACCCACCCATGGCCACCCATGGACCAATCAGCATGCACTGCCTCCCCTCTGAGGTCCATAAAAGCCTTGGGCTCAGCCAGAGCAGGGCAGATGATGTCCTCAGGACAAAGAGGGTAGAGAGACAATGGGATGATCAGCTGCAGAGAGAAGCTACCCTCTCTGCTGATAGCTGGAGATGAGGCAACAACAAGTTGCAGAGAGGAACTGCCCTCTCTGCTAACAGATGCAGAGATGACCTGCTGGCAGAGAGGAGCCACCCTCTCTAGGGCCGCCTCTCCACTGAGAGCTGCAGACATTGGGAGGACTAGTTGCAAAGAGGAGCTACTCTCTCCAGGGCCTCCTCTCTGCTGAGAACTGAACACTCAATGGATAACCTGCCTACAGAGAGGAGCTACCCACTGCGGATCTCCTCTGAGCTGTTGTAACACTCAACAAAGCTCATCTTTGTCTTGTTTACCCTTCACTTGTCTGCATACCTCATTCTTCCTGGATGCAGGACAAGAACTTGGGGAAAAGATGCCATGGCCACAGAGATTTCCGGCCAGAAAATTGACACCCCAAAGATCCCATAACACCAAAACAATTTATAGGGAAACAATCGTCTTTTCAACAAATGGTACTCCAGACACAGTGAGATGTACCTATAGTCCCAGCTACTCGGGAGGTTGAGGTGGGAGGATCTCTTGAGCCCAGGAGTTTGAGGCCAATCTGGGCAGCATAACAAGACCCCGTCTCAAACAAATAAACAAACAACAACAAAATCCAAATGATGTTGGGACAACAGGATATCCATATGCAAAAAAAGGAAGACAGACTCTTAACTAAAATGTATGCAAAAATTAATTTCAAATGGATCAAAGACCTAAATTTAACAACTAAAACTAAAAAGCCTTTAGAAGAAAACATAAATGTGACACCCAAAGCAAAAGCACTAGCAACAAAAAGAAAAGTAGATAAACTGAACTTCATCAAAATTTAAAACTTTTGTACTTCAAAGAACACTATCAATAAAGTAAAAGGACAACCTACGGAATGGGATATAATATTTGCAAATCATATATCTGATAAGAAACTTACATCCAGAATATACAAACGACTCCTAGGCCAAGGCAGGAAGATCATTTGAGCCCAGGAATCCAGGACCAGCCTGGACAACACAGTGAGGCCCTGTCTCTACAAAAAAATAAAATAAAATAAAAATTAAAAAATTAGCCAGGTGTGGTGGCACGTGCCTGTGGTCCCAGCAACTCAGGAGGCTGAGGTGGGAGGATCAATTGAACCCAGGAGTTCAAGGCTGTGTGAGCTATGGTCACAGCACTGCACTCCAGACTAGGCAACAGAGCAAGAACCTGTCTCAAAAAAAAAAAAAAGACTCATATAATGATAAAAAGATAAGTAGTCAATTAAAATGGGCAAGGATATGAATAGACATTTCTTCAAAGAGAAAAATGACCAATAAGCATATGTAAATATGCATATTATTCATCAGAGAAATGCAAATCAAAAACACAATGAGATACACTTCATACCCACTAGGATGGCGATAATCAAAAAGATAGTTAATAACAAATGTTGGCAAAGATGTGTAGAAACTGGAACCCTCATACTCTGCTGGTGGACCACAGTGTATAATAGTGTAGCCACCTTGGAAAACAGTCTGAAAGTTCCTCAAAAAGTGAAACACAGAGATGTCACATGACCCAGCAATTCCATTCCTAGGTATGTACCCAAAAGAATTAAAAACATTTCCACACAAAAACTTATATACAAATGTTCATAGCATCATTATTCATAACAGCCACAAAGTGGAAACAACCCAAATGTCCAACCACTGGTGAATGGATAAGCAAAATGTGGTATATCTGTACAATAGAATATTCAACTGTAAAAAGTAAAATACTGATACATGCTACAACATGGATAAGCCTTGAAAAAAGTATGTTAAGTGAAAGAAGCCATACACAAAGTTCCATATTGTGTTACTCCACTTATATAAAATGTCCAGAATAGACAAATCCACAGAGACACAAAGTAGATTGGTGGGGCCGGGCTTTGCACTGACTGTTCCCTCTGCCTGGAACACTTTCCCACTCCAGGTGTTCCCATGGCTAGCTCCCTCATTTCCAGTCTCTGCTTAAATATCACCTTCTCAGAGACGCCTTCCCCGACAGCCTATTGGAAGTCACTCTCCATCAATCAGTGTGCTCTGATCCCACTTGGAGCTCACATCCCTGTCTGACTTGGCTGCTTACTGTTCATCTGCCTTGTTATCTGCTCCCTCCCCACATCATTTCTATGAGACTGCTGCTTACTGCTGTAGCCACCAATGCCTGGAACTGAGTCTGGCATTCAATAAATATTTGTTGGAATGAAACTGGCCTATCAAATAGTTTATTTGATTGCCTATGTTCTCTATGTTTATTTTCTCTTTATTTCTCTCTTGCTTTATTTTATTTTATTTTATTTTATTTTATTTTATTTTATTTTATTTTTTGGGACAGAGTCTCACTCTGTCACCCAGGCTGGAGTGCAGTGGCACAATCTCGGCTCACTGCAACCTCTGTCTCCCAGGTTTAAGAGATTCTCCTGCCTCAGCCTCCCGAGTAGCTGGAACTATAGGTGTGTGCCACCATGCCTGACTAATTTTTGTGTTTTTCAGTAGAGATGGGGTTTCACCATGTTGGCCAGGCTGGTCTCGAACTCCTGACCTCAAGTGATCTGCCCACCTTGGCCTCCCAAAGTGCTGGGATTACAGGCATGAGCCCCCTCTTGCTTTTATAGCATTATTGTTGGGATCTCCCATTCATGTTTTGTCTCCAGGATGTTTTATCTGAGGAAAAGGCTGTGTGTTGTCCACATTTGGACCTGAGTATAAAAGAGGACACGGCACTCCCTGTGGCATGCATGGTGGAGGACAGCATGGTGGAAGCTGCACCAAGAAAGCTTCACAGGATAGTTGAATCTAAGAGCAAGAAACTGGGCTCTGAGGGGTCCGCCACCCCGTCTGTCACAGAGCGCATGTGATCACACAAATCACCTGAGGAATGCATAAAAAGGTAGATTCTGATTCTGACTGTGTGGGCTGGAGTCTCAGATCTTACACATCTAACCAAGTGATGCTGATGCTGCCAGTCCACAGACCACAGTCTGAGTAACAAGTATGAGATTAAATGCCAGCTTTGGCTCAGGTTCACAAAGTGTAGATCTAATATGTGGTAATCCAGACAGTATTAATCCATTAATTCTGATAATTCCTGGGCATCTCAGACACTTGGCAGCTGTGGTTTTGTTTGCTCTTTCTTCCTACCTGACAGGCCCTGGCTGGGGAAACTGAAGCCTCACCTCTCGAACCATCCTATGATCAATACTGTCCCCAATGTGTCTCAGCTGCATGGCCAACTTGTGAATTATTTCCTCCTGGTGATGCTTCTGACCAATGCTATGCTCCTTGGTCTGAGAAGGTAGATTATGATCTGCATTGAGAAAAAAAGAGTTCAAAAGAGATAATCCTACTTAATTATCTGTAAAATCACCACTAGTTACTAAAAACTGTCTTAGAAAATGAGAGGGTGGACTGGGTGCAATGGCTCATGCCTGTAATCCCAGCACTTTAGGAGGCCAAGGTGGGTGGATCACTTGAGGTCAAGAGTTCAAGACCAGCCTGGTCAACACAGTGCAACCCAATCTCTACTAAAACTACAAAAAATTAGCTGGACGTGGTGGCGGGCACCTGTAATCCCTGCTACTCGGGAGGCTGAGGCAGGAGAATCACTTGAACCCAGGAGGCAGAGGTTGCAGTGAGCCAAGATTGCACCATTGCACTCCAGTCTGGGTGACAAGAGCAAAACTCCATCTCAAAAAAAACAAAAAAAACAAAAAAAAAAAACAGAGAGTTGAAATTCAGTTCTTATAATAATTATCAAAAAGCAAAGCCTATCTATTGGAATAGGTCAGCTCTCTCCAATAGAAATATAATTCAAGCCACACATGTAATTTTAAATTTTCTAGTAGTAAAATCAGGTAAAATTAATTTTAGTAATTTATTTTACCTAAATCAATATATCCAAAATATCATAATTATAACATTAATCAATATAAAATGATTAATTATGTATTTTGCATTTTAAAATTATACCTAAGTCTTTGAAATTCAGTGTTTATTTTGTACTTACAGGACACCTCAATTTAGATGCTAACTTTTCACCGGAAAATCTTGATCTATACTTAGATTTCATGAAGTTGACAGTTTAAAAAGTAGATTCAGGCCAGACGCCATGGCTCACATCTATAATTCCAAAACTTTGGGAGGCCAAAGTGGGAGGATCACTTGAGCCCAGGAATTTCAGACCAGCCAGGGCAACATAGTGAGACCTTGTCTCTACAAAAAATTAAAAAATTAGCTGTGCGTGGTGACTCACACCTGTAGTTCCACCTACTTGACTGAGGCTGACATGGAAGAATTGCTTGAGCACAGGAGGGGAGGCTGGAGCCAGCTATGGTCACACCACTGCACTCCAGCCTGACCAACAGAGCAAGGCCTGCCTCAAAAAAAAAAAAAAAAAAAAAAAGATTCACATATCCAAGTCATTTCAAACATACTTAAAAGGGCTCCAACAATTAAATCAATTATCAGTTTTCAAATTTAAATTAATTAAAATTAATTAAAACTTAAAATTCAGTTCCTCAATTGCACCAGCCACATTTCAAGTGCTAATAACCAAATGTGGTTAGTAGCTATTGTATTGGACAAGTAGTAATAGATCTTTATAGCTTTTCAAAATAGATTTTTCCACTATATATATAATATATAGTATATATTATATATGTGTGTGCACACATATAAAATGGAAAATCTATTTTGAATAACTATATATAAAAATTCTGTGTGTATACACACACACACACACACACACACACATATATATATATATTTTAATAGACACAGGGTCTTGCTTTATTGCCCAGGCTGGTCTTGGTTTTAAACTCCTGGGCTCAAGTGATTCTCACACCTCTATCTTCCTAAGTGCTGGGATTACAGGAATGAGCCACTATGCCCAGCCCCATTTAATATTTTTATGCACTCTCCTTGATGAGCTCTCCAAACTTTATTTGCTTCCAGCAACCAATGAGCGTTTTTAAGCAACACTATAAGTTAACACTTGTTAGGTGCTTTGGGGAAGGTCTAAAGAATACAACAAGGTTTCTGTCCTTTAGTCACTTAGAACCCACAGGTTAGAGATGATACAATTCCCAAGTGCTTTAGGACTACAGAAGAGAAGGAAATGAATTTGGGCTAAAGTAGACATAAGTATGGCTTCATAGAGAAAGCAAGAGTTGTGTTGAACCTGTTTCATTTCAATAAAATTGGAGAACCTTTGATTTTCAGCCTTGAACTCAAAGAGTCGAGTGGGAGAGACACAAACTACAATTCAACATGTTAGAGTAAGAATGAGGTTTGCACAGATGGGTCAGGAAGACATCCCAAACGAAGTAGGTGATATCTGAGTTGAGTCTTGAAAGATGAAGGATGACTAAGAATTAGCCTGGAGAAGACACAGACTGGGGAAGAGCCAGCTGAGAGAGTGCAAACAGGACATTCCAGGCAGAAGGATCAGGTGAGCAAAGGCTTGGGGGTGACAGGGAGGTTTTATGCATAAACTCTAAGTAGTGCTGTTATTGAAAGGGAGGGACATAGGAGACAAAGCTAATAGAGACAGCACAAGAAGAGGCTTCAACTTTATCCAGTAGAGATAAAGGAGAGCTCCCCGAGGGGAGACTTTTTAAACTCCCAATGCTCAAGCCTCTTTCCGCTCCAGTGAAATCAGGAGCCTTGGAGTTGGACCAAGCATCAGTAATTTTCTTTTTCTTTTTCTTTTATTTTTTTGAAACAGTTTCACTCTGTCACCCAGCAATGGTGCGATCTCAGCACCACCATGTCCAGCTGATTTTTGTATTATTAGTAGAGATGGGTTTTCACCATGTTGGCCAGGGTGGTCTCAAACTCCTGACCTCAAGTGATCTGCCCACTTCAGCTTCCCAAACTGCTGGGATTACAGGCATGAGCCACTGCACCTGGCCAGTACTTTCTTTAAGCTCCACAGGTGGTTCCCATGTGTAGCCAAGTTTGAGGATTGATGGTTTAGAGAGGTTGAGTAACTTGCCTAGGGTTTCAAAGCAAGTGAATGTGAGCCAGGATTTAAACTCAGGTATGTCTGGCTGCAAAACTCATGCACTTAACCTTAGCATGGAGCCTGAACTAAAGCAGTACTAATAGGGATGTAATAGTGGAAACAGATTATATATTTAGGAAACAGAATAGGCTGGGATTTAGTATTAGCTAGGGAAAGGGAGGAAAAGGGAAACTCCCACTTTTTAGGCTCGAGGTATTGAAATGGCAAAGGCAGCATCAGCCTGTACAGAGAATGGGATGGAGAGAGGGCAGGTGTGGAAGGCAGAGGAGGCCAGCAGAAAGAGAAAGAAGAAAATTTGAGTTCATTTATAAATTTTAGGTACCGACTAGGCATGGTGGCTCATACCTGTAATCCCAGGATTTTGGGAGGCCAAGGCAGGCAGATTGCCTGAGCTCAGGAGACTACCCTGGGCAACATGGCTCAACTCCATCTCTACCAAAACTATAAAAAATTAGCTGGGCATGGTGGCACACGCCTGTGGTCCTAGCTACTTGGGAGGCTGAGGGGGGAGGATCGCTTGAGCCCAGGAGGTCGAGGCTACAGTGAGCTGAGATTGTGCCACTGCACTCCAGCCTGGGTGACAGAGAAAGACCCTGTCTCAAAATAACTAAATAAATCGTAGGTACCTTTATGACATTTTAGCAAGCATTTGGATAACATTCGGGGCACAGAGGATGTAGAACTTAAGATAAAGATTTAAGAGTCATTCATTCATTTATTCAATAACAATGTAGGAGAGTGGTTGTGATTGAGGGAGAGTTTATACAGGTGATGACAGGACCTCTGGATAAACCAGATGGTTAACAAGATAGACAAAGGAACAAAAGTCCACAGAAATGACTGAGAAGAAATCAAAGAGGTAAAAAGGGAACCAAGAAAATGATGTCAGGAAAGGCATCTTTCAAGTCTTGTTGAAAATGTCCTTTTAAAATGTATTAATGGACACTGTTACTTGGTTAACTACAGTATAAGAACACAGACAAGGGTCGTATAACCGTATTTCAGTCAACCACAGATCATGTATACAATGGTGGTCTCATAAGACTACAATGAAGTTGAAAAATTCCTATCACCTAGTGACATCATCAACACATTACTTATGTGTTTGGTGATGTTGATGTAAACAAATCTACTGTGCTGCCAGTCACTCAAGCAATCCTCCCAACTTAGCCTCCTGAGTAGCTGGGACCACAGGTGCAAGCCACCATGCCCAGCTAAATTTTGTATTTTTTGTAGAGATGGAGTCTTGCCATGTTGCCCACACTGGTCTCAAATTCCTGAGCTCAAACAATCCACCTGCCTTGGCCTTCCTAAGTGCTAAGATTACAGGTGTGCACCACCGTGCTCAGCCTGTTATTTTAGAGTATACTCCTTCTACTTACTAAAAAAAAATAAAAACAAAACAAAACAAAACAAAAAAACGGCCGGGCGCAGTGGCCCACACCTGTAATCCCAGCACTTTGGGAGGCCGAGGTGGGTGGATTACGAGGTCAAGAGTTTGAGACCAGCCTTACCAACATGGTGAATCCCTGTCTCTATTAAAAATACAAAAATTAGCCAGGCTTGGTGGTGTGCACCCATAATCCCAGCTACTCAGGAGGCTGAGGCAGAGAATTCCTTGAACCTGGCAGGTGGAGGTTGCAGTGAGCCGAGATCGTGCCACTGGACTCCAGCCTGGGCAACACAGCAAGACTCTGCCTCCAAAAAAAAAAAAAAAAAAAAAAGGTTAACTGAAAACAGCCTCAGGCAGGTCCTTCAGGAGGTATTCCAGAAGAAGGCATTGTGACCTTCCCACGGGACAAGATATGGAGGTGGGAAAGAGTGATATTGATGATCCTGACCCTGTGTAGGCCTAGGCTAATATATGTGTTTGTGTCTCACTTTTTAACAAAAAGTTAACAAAGTAAAACATAAAAAATTTTAATAGAAAAAATCTTATAAAGATGTGAAGAAAATATTTTTGTACAGCTGTACAATGTGTTTGTGTTTAAGCTGTGTTATTACAAAAGACTTAAAAATGTAAAAGTTTTAAAATAAAAAGTTACAGTAAGCTAAGGTTAATTTATTATTGAAGAAAAACTTTTTTTTTTTTTGAGATGGAGTTTTGCTCTTGTTGCCCAGGCTGGAGTACAATGGTGTGATCTCGGCTCACTGCAACTCACTTTGCCTCCTGGGTTCAAGCAATTCTCCTGCCTCAGCCTCCCGAGTAGCTGGGACTACAGGCACTTGCCACCACGCCTTTTTTGTAGTTTTTTAGTAGAGATGGGGTTTCACCATGTTGGCCAGAATGGTCTGAAGAAAAACTTTTAAAAATAAATTTAGTGTAGCCTAAGTATAGTGGTTATAAAATCTACAGTAGTGTACAGTAATGTCCTAGGCTTTCACATTCACTCACCACTCACTCAGTTACTCCCCCGGAGCAACTTTCAGTCCTGCAGGCTCAATTTATGGTATAAAAGATAACCACTTTTTACTTTTCATACAATATTTTTACTCTACCTTTTCTATGTTCAGATATACAAACACCATTGTGTTACAATTGCCTATAATATTCAGTACAGTAACATGCCGTACAGGTTTATAGCCTAGGAGCAATAGGCTATACCATCTAGCCTAGGTGTGCAGTAGGCTATACTATCTGAGTTTGCGTAAGCACACTCTCCGATGTGCACACAATGATGAAATCACCGGATTTCTCAGAACCTGTCCCCATCATTGACACATGACTAGTGTAATGATTTGAGTGTTTGAGTGTGATAATAATGATGATCCAGAATCCTAAAACACAACTTAAGGTCCTTGTTTTAAAGATGCCAATCACTATCTGATTTGCCCACACCCCCTTCCAAGAGAATCTATCTTGTTGCCTAAGCAATCAGGTTCTTTCCTACATGTTTCCACCACAACCTCAGGCCAAAGTGGATTGGATCAGAGGTGGACACCTGACCCAAGGACAAATAATCCATTGCCTGGCCAAGTACTCACAACCTAGTCCCAAAAGGAACAGGGTGAGTCAGGTTCCTCTCTGCTCAATAGACTCAGGAGACTAAGGGAATGGGTGGCATTGGGATCACAAATGCCACAGGACTGTGTTGGGGCCATGATGAGTTGAAGCCACTTGCAAGTAAAAATTATGAAGAGGAAAAAAGCATTGAAAAGACACGGGATGCTGGTTAATAGAGGAGAACTGAACAGGTAATCAGAAAGAAACCAAGATTCAAGAGGCCAGGTGCGGTGGCTCACGCCTGTAATCCCAGAACTTTGGGAGGCCCAGGTGGGTGGATCACAAGGTCAGGAGTTTGAGAGCAGCCTGGCCAACATGGTGAAACCCCATCTCTACGAAAAATACAAAAATTAGCTGGATGTGGCAGCACATGCCTGTAATCCTAGCTACTCGGGAGGCTGAGGCAGGAGAATCGCTTAAACCTGAGAGGCAGAGGTTGCAGTGGGCCGAGATCACACCACTGCACTCTAGCCTGCGTGACAGAGTGAGACTCTGTCCCCCAAAAAAGAAAAGAAGACTCAAGAAAGACTGGCCCCCAGTGCCAGCCTGCCTCAGAGCCCAAGCCCTTCAAGTTCAGTTCATTTTCATAAGCATCCTCACCAGAAACCACATCTTTCTGGAGGTGACTGAAGTAGATTTCTCTTCCCTGCAGCTAAACATCTTAAATATCTATATCCATTATTTCCATTGTCCAGAGCTGTCGAATGTACATAAAACTGTAGGAGTATACGTTGGCTATAAATCAGCTTCAGCACAGACTCTGGAAGTGAAATTTAAAAATTAACTTCGTGATACTAGTAGGTTGTGTTTTTAGTTCTGGTCATTTGCCACTCCTCATAAAAGTTCAATGTAAAACAGATTGAAAGCTGTGCAGTACTCAACCTATATATGACATTATTTGCTAGCTAAAGAGAGTTGGTGCACTTGCCTTATAGACATTTATGCACTAAGATAGCTATACCACCATATCGTAAGAAACATCGTAACAGGGAAGAAATCATTAGATCACAGTTCTAAACTAGTCACACATTGGAGGCAAAAAAAAAATTCCTTTAGCAAGATTATCAAAATGAATGAAAAAAGTAAAACTCTGTATTATTTTCCAAGCATTAAAATATTAATATCTAGGAGAAAAAAGTTTCTCATTTTATGTAATAACTGTTACTGAAAAGTTGTGGGAATATGTATACATCCACACACAATTCTCAAGATAAAATCATAGTCTAAATGGCCCCGTAAGGAATTTGGAAAAACTTCATGGTTAATCTTTTTTTTTTTTTTTTTGAGATGGAGTCTCAGGTTGCCCGGGTTGGACTTGAACTTCTGGGCTCAAGCAATCCCCCTGCCTCCGCGTCCGAAGTGTGTGATAATAATGATGATTCAGAATCCTGAAACACAACTTCAGGCCCTTGTATTAAAGGTATAGCCTATTGCTCCTAGATAAAGATTCTCCCTCCAGGAGAATCTATTCTGTTGCCTAAGCAGTCAGGTTCCTTCCTACATGTTCCCACCACAAGCCCAGGCCAAAGCAGATTGGATCAGAGGTGGACACCTGACCCAAGGACAAATAGCTGGGACTTCAACAGGCCCTGCTACCAAGCCCAGCTGGTTAATCTTTTTTTTTTTTTTTTTTAGATGGAGTATTGAGTATTGCTCTGTTGCCCAGGCTGAAGTGCCATGGTGCAATCTTGGCTCACTGCAACCTCCACCTCCTGGGTTCAAGTGATTCTCCTGCCTCAGCCTCCCGAGTAGCTGGGATTACAGGAGCCTGCCACCACACTGGGCTAATTTTTGTATTTTTAGTAGAAACAGGGTTTCACTATGTTGGCCAGGCTGGTTTCAAACTCCTGACCTCAGGTGTTCCGCCTGCCTCGGGTTCTCAAAGTGCTTGGATTACAGGTGTGAGCCACCATACCCAGCCTTTTTTTTTTTTTTTTTAAATACAGGGCCTCTCTCTATTGCCTCTCTCTGCTTCTCTCTGTTACAATGGCACAATCACAGCTCACTGCAATCTCTCAGGCTCAAGCAATCCTCCCACCTCAGCCTCCCAAGTAGCTGGGACTACAGGCATGTACCACTATGCCCAGCTAATGTTTTATTTTTTGTAGAGACAGTCTTACCATGTTGCCCAGGCTGGTCTAGAACTCCTGGCTCAAGTGATCCTCCCTCGTCAGCCTCTCACAGTACTGAGATTACAGGAGTGAGCCACCATGCCTGGCCTTGGTTAATCTTTTCTCAAAAAAGAAAAAAAAAATTTTATAGGCCAGGTACTTTGCAGCATTTTGGGAGGCTGGGGTGGGAGGATCTCTTGAGCCCAGGAGTTCAGGACCAGCCTAGGCAACATAGGGAGAGCCTGTTTCTACAAAAAAAAAAAAAAAGTTTTAATTAGCTGGGCATGGTAGTGCCTATAGTCCCAGCTACTTGGGAAGCTAAGGTGAGAGGATTGCTTGAGCATGGGAGGTCGAGGCTGCAGTGACCCATGATCATGCCACTGCACCCCAGCCTGGGTGACAAACACCATGTTTAAAAAAAAAAAAAATCCTTTGTAAAGGAAATAATCAGCCTCAGTGTGTCAGAACTTTAAAAAATATTATCGTATGTTGCGAATCCTATGTAAGGACCTCCCACCACCTGTCTTTCAGTTGCATTTAGGAAAGCTTTGAAGCAAACATGCTGTGAAGATTTGTAAGTGCCTTTCCACTGCCAGGCAAAATGTTAATATTCCATTTTCTCACATGGTGGTCATCCATTTATACTCCTGATTTTGTTCACTAAAAATAGGGGTCTAGGGGCTCTGGTTCAAGACTGAGCACAAGCACTGGTTTCTCCATCTCTCCTAATCTCCCCAAGACCTCACCAAAATGAAAGTATGAAAAAGAACAAGGTCAGAACACTGAAGAGAATGGGAGGCAGGTCAAACAACAGATGAGAGACCTATATGTGTTTCTGGAAGGCAGAAAGCAGACGAGACAAGCTGCAGATAAACAAACCAGGAGAGAAAGCACAGAGAACCCACCACAGGGGCTCCTGAGGCTTGGAAGCCCATCTACCCCGCCAAGACCCAGAGACTGGAAGAGGGAGACGCACCCTTGACTGGAAGTCTGATGGGGACCAACTGCACCACTTGGTGCCCCCAGCTCACTGTACCCAGCACAGAGTTCAGGCAAATAAAATGAAAGAAAAGAGAATTCAGACCAGGCAAGGTGGCTCAGGCCTGTAACCCTAGCACTTTGGGAAGTTGAAGTGGGTGGATCACTTGAGGCCAGGAGTCCGGGGCTAGCCTGGGCAACATGGTGAAACCGTGTCTCTAGAAAAAATACAAAAAATTAGCCAGGTGTGGTGGTGTGTGCCTGTAGTCTCAGCTACTCAGGAGGCTGAGGTGGGAGGATCACTTGAGTCTAGAAGTTTGAGGCTGCAGTGAGCCATAATTGTGCCACTACATTCTAGCCTGGGTGACAGAGCAAGACCCTGTCTGGAAGGAAGGAAGGAAGGAAGGAAGGAGAAGGAAGGAGAGAGAGACAGAGAGAGAGAGAAAAGAAAGAAAGAAGAGAAAGAGAGAAAGAAAGAGAGAGAAAGAGAAAGAAAGAGAAAGAGAGGAGAAAAAAAGAAAGAAAGAAAGAGAAAGAAAGAAAAAAAGAAGAAAGAAAGAAAGAAAGAAAAGAAAGAAAAGAAAAGAAAGAAAGAAGAAAGCAAGGAGGCAGGCGGGGGTTGGGGGGGCACGCAGTGGCTCATGCCTGTAATCCCAGCACTTTGGGGGGCCAAGGCGGGTGTATCACCTGAGGTCGGGAGTTCAAGACCAGGAAGGAAGGTAGGACAGAAGGGGGAGGGAGAGAGACAGAGAGAGAGAGAGAGAGGCCAGATGCGGTGGCTCATGCCTGTAATCCCAGCACTTTGGGAGGACGAGGAGGGTGGATCACCTGAGGTTGGGAGTTCGAGACTAGCCTGACCAACATGGAAAACCCCTGTCTCTACTAAAAATACAAAATTAGCCGGGCGTGGTGGTGCATGCCTATAATCCCAGCTACTCAGGAGGCTGAGGCAGGAGAATAGCTTGAACCCAGGAGGCAGAGGTTGCAGTGAACCGAGAATGAGCCATTGCACTCCAGCCTGGGCAACTAGAGTGAAATTCAAAATAATAAAAGGAGAAGAAGAAAGAGAATAAAGAGAGAAGGAGAGAAAGAAAGAAGGAAGGCAGGAAGGTAGAAAGAGAGAAAGAGAGAGAGGAAGAGAGGAAGAGAGGAAGGGAGGAAGGGAGGAAGAGAGGAAGGGAGAAAGAGAGAAAGAGGAAGGGGGAGGAAGGGAAAGACAGGAAGAAAGAAAAAAGGAAGAAGGCAAGAAGAAAGAAAAAGAAAAGGAAGGAAGGGAGGAAGGAAGGAAAGAAGGAAGGAAGGAAGGAAGGAAGGAAGCAATCCAGACCATTATTTAACGGAAGAGGTCAAACCCTGTGGTGAAAGCAGAAGCTTCTTTATGGACGTTGGCACCTCAAACTAAAGGTCTCTTTGTTCTGGCATTTGGGGGACACAGAGCTAGAAACTAACTCATCTCCCTAAATCCCAGACAACTCAAAACCCTCCTATGCACCATCTGAGCCTCCATTAGAGAGAGTCCTGGAGAGGCACTCAGGTATAGTGGTAGAATTTTGAAGCCAGAAAGCTTGGGTTCAAATATAAAATCTGCCACATATTAACTATGTAACCTGCCACAAGTTATCCATTCTGTCCATGCCTCAGTTTCTTCATTTGTAAAACGGCAATAGGAATGTATTATTTCATTCATTCTAAGATTTTTAATACAAGAATAATCAGTATGTGTCTTATAATCTTATAAAGACATGTCATACTTCAACAGCATTATTTACCTTTTTAGTAGTAAACAAAATAATGGTTCATCTTACAATTGATGGAATAGTAAACTGAATGAAATACTATGGCCAGGCACAGTGGCTTAATGCCTGTAATCCCAAAACTTTGGGATGCCAAGGTGGGCGGATCACCTGAGGTCAGGAGTTTGAGACCAGCCTGGCCAACATAGGGAAACCCCGTCTGTACTAAAAATACAAAAATTAGCCGGGCATTGTGGCACGCACCTGTAATCCCAGCTACTTGGGAAGCTGAGGCAGGAGAATTGCTTGAACCCAGGAGGTGGAGGTTGCAGTGAGTCAAGATCGCACCACTGCACTCCAGCCTGGGCAACAAGAGTGAAACTCTATCTCAAAAAAGAAAGAAAAGAAAAGAAAAGACCATAGTAACTACCTCATAGAGGAGTTGTTGAGATGACTTAATAAGTTAATATATTTAACTTACACAGAACTATGCCTAGAACGCAGGTAAACACTGTATAAATGTTAGTTATTACTACCCACCTGGGGGAACAGTTCTCACATAACAGCAGAAAAAACCCACACTAGCTACCCACTGTATCTTTCACTAAAATAACAAAGAATTACCTGCAAGGTGGCTCATGCCTGTAACCCAAGCACTTTGGGAGGCAAAGGCAGGAGGATCACTTGAGGCCAAGAGTTCAAAAGCAACCTGGGTAACATAGTGAGACCCCATCTCTACAAAATAAAAACAAACAAAAAATTAGCCAGGCATGGTGATGTGTGTCTGTAGTCCCACCTACTCAGAGGCCGAGGTGAGAAGGTCATTTGAGCCCAAGATGTTGAGGTTGCACTGAGCCAAGATCTTGCCACTGCTCTCCAGCCTGGGTAACAGAGTAAGACCTTGCCAAAAAAATAAATACCAGATAAACAAAACAGTAATTCTGAAGAAAACACATAATTCAGTGAACAGAAAATAATGTTTGCAAATTCTAATGTATGTGTTTAGAGAGGTTTTTAAAAATAAGAGTGGAGCCAGGCGCAGTGGCTTACACTTGTAGTCCCAGCACTTTGGGAGGCCGAGGCGGGAGGATTGCCTGAGGTCAGGAGTTTGAGACCAGCCTGGCCAACATGGTGAAACCCTGTCTCTACTAAAAACAGAAAAATTGCCAGGCGCGGTGGCGCATGCCTGTAATCCCAGCTACTCGGGAGGCTGAGGCAGGAGAATCGCTTGAACCCGGGAGGCGGAGGTTGCGGTGAGCCGAGATCGCGCCATTGCACTCCCGCCTGGGCAAAAAGAGTGAAACTCCGTCTCAAAAAAAAAAAAAAACAGAAAGAAAGAAAAAAGAAAAATTAGCCGGGCGTGCACCTGTAATCCTAGCTACTCGGGAGGCGAAGGCAGGTGAATCGCTTGAACCCAGGAGGTGGAGGTTGCAGTGAGCCGAGATCCCGCCACTGCACTCCAGCCTGGGTGACAGAGCAAGACTCCGTCTCAAAAATAAAAACAAAAATTAAAAAAATAGGCCGGGCGCGGTGGCTCACGCCTGTCACCCCAGCACTTTGGGAGGCCGAAGCGGGCGGATCACGCGGTCAAGAAATCCAGACCATCGTGGCTAACATGGTGAAACCCCGTCTCTACGAAAAATGCAAAATTAAGCTGCGTGTGGTGGTGCGCGCCTATAGTCCTAGCTACTCGGAAGGCTGAGGCAGAAGAATCGCTTGAACCTGGGAGGCAGAGGTTGCAGTGAGCCGAGATCGTGCCACTGCATTCCAGCCTGGCGACAGAGCGAGACTCCGTCTCAAAAAAAAAAAAAGAGACTCTTGAAATCCTGGGTTCAAGCGATTCTCTTATCTTGGCTCCCAGGAGCCACTGCACCTGGCCTGTTTAGAGACAGACTTAAGACAATATTATGTTCATAAAACAAAAGAGAATGCTATGAAAAAAGAAAAATCCTAGAACAAAATCTTTCAGATTTCAAAAATATGATTGCCAAAATTAAAAATACAATTGATAGCCTGAAAAAAGTTAAGTCAAGGAAATCTCAGCGGAAAAAAAAAAAAAAAATCAGAAGTTGAAAAACATGAGAGAAAAGATAGGCAATACAGAGGAACAATATGGAAGGACCAGCATCTGATTAATAGAAATTCCAGGAAGAGTGAAACAGAGGAGGAAATAAATGAACAATGCAAAACAGCTTCCCAGACCTAAAGGGCACAAACATTCATATTAGAAAATCCTACCAAGTTCTTAGGACAGCAAATGGGGAAATAAAAACCTTACCCTTTGAACATATTGAAATTTCAAAACACCAAGGATAAATATAAGGAGACTCTTTAAAGCATTTGAGGAGAAACAGGAATTCATTCGGCAACGGACTTCCCATCAACAACAATGGATACTAGAATATAGTGGGAGAAATTTTTTAATGCCCTCAAAGGTTTTATAAAAAATTATTTTCAATCTAGAATTCTATGCCCAGCTAAACTGTCAGTATGTGAGAGGTGGGGCCAGGCACAGTGGCTCACCGTAATCCCAACACTTTGGGAGTCTGAGATGAGTGGGCTGCTTGAGCCCAGGAGTTTGAGACCAGTCTGGACAATATAGTGAGACTCCCATCGGTACAAAAACTTTAAAAATTAGCCACATGTGGTGGCATGAGCCTGTAGTCCTTGATACTCAAGAGGCTGAGGCAGAGGGATAGGTTGAGCCCAGGAATTCAAGGTTACAATGAGCTAAAGATCACTGCACTGCACTCCAGCCTGGGAAACAGGGTGAGAGCTTGTCTCTAAAAATATAAAAATAAAAATACAAAATATGTGAGAATTGAATGAAGACATTTGCATACATGCAAGGACTCAGGAATTTTTCTCCCATACACCATTTGTTAGGAAGTCTCTTGAGGAAGTATTCCAGTAAAACACAATAAATAGAGTAAGACTAAATTAAGAAAGAAAAAGCCACAAGATTTAACAACAGGTGGGTCCAACCATGTGTACGGAAGTCCCAGGATCTCAATGGTGCAATGTGCCTAGAGAGTAACCAGATTGGAGCAAGAGAACAACTCTCAAAGGGTAGTTCCCAGTGGAAAGGGAGACTTGGTGGAAGCAACTGTATGGTTTAGAACTTGGGGAAGTTTGAGGATGTAATAATTACAAATCACATGGATGAGGGGAGGAAAGGAAATGAGAAAGTCTGGAAAACAATAAAAGATCATATAGGAAGCTTATAGTCCAAATATGAAGCAAATTAAAATGTGGCTTAAGTTTAAACTGAAGGGATTGTTTTATACTTCCTTCCAAAAAGATATTCCTCTGTGTTAAACCTGGCAGTGCTTTATCTGCATAATTAGGCATAATTTTAGGTGATTTTTCTCAAGGTAAAGTCATTCCAGGAGTCTTCACTGCTGGTAGCCACCACCCCTAAGTCCCAGACTGTTAAAAGGAATTTCAAGAAAGTATTTGAACATTACCTTTGGAATGTTGACACAATGTGGAAAAAAATGAGGTTGAAAGTACTGGAAGTCTTGGCCTCTCCACATTCTGGGCCATCTGCTGACAGTTTGGAAAATACATGTCTCCCTTTCTCAGAGACAAACCACCTCACCAGAACTCAAGGCTTCATGTCAAACTCAAAGTGACCTCTTCTTTTAGTTGAGGAAAGTGGTTTCTTTTATGAGGACTTTAAAGCATTAGCTAGTGCTTTAAATTCAATCGTTTTGAAGATGCAAATATTTCAAGTACAAAATCAATAGTTATGGCACCATCTCAAAAGGCATGTCCTTTCATAATCAAACTTATTATAGTTAAAAGTTTAATTCTTAACAATCTGTGGTCTGAATAATAATTTCAAAATAATTTGCTTAAATTTAGCAGGCCTACAAATCAATCTCAGGAAGGCTCAAAGTCTCTTGCCAAGGACAAATTGATCCTTTAAAAAGAATTGCTGGCCAGGCATGGTGGCTCACGCTTGTAATCCCAGCACTTTGGGAGCTGAGGTAGATGGATCATCTGAGGTCAGGAGTTCGAGACCAGCCTGGCCAACATGGTGAAACCTCGTCTCTACTAAAAATACAAAAATTAGCCAGGCATGATAGCATATGCCTGTAATCTCAGCTACTAGGGGGTGCTGAGGTAGAAGAATTGCTTGAACCTGGGAGGTGGAGCCTGCAGTGAACTGAGATCGCACCACTGCACTGCAGCCTTGGCAACATAGTTAGACTGTGTCTCAAAAATAAATAAATAAATAAATAAATAAATAAATAAATAAATAAATAAAATAAAACAAAAAAGAATTGCTGGTATAACCCAGGCTCTAAGTATCAGAAAAGAGAACTGGTCTTGCAGTAGGGATGAATGGAAATTTTCATGATAGTGAGCATGAATTTGAGTTACCAAACTGGACTTGGCATCAATATGTGTAGACTGCTCTTCTAAAGTGTCCTGATGAAGGAATGAGAGAATTGGCAGTAGCTGGAGGAAGTGTGTTGCAGGAACTTTCTCAATTGAGTCTTCAGCAGGTTTGCAGATTGAGGAGAGGAATTAGATCAGGAGCAACAGAAAATGGGAGATACAGTAGGGCAAATTGTTGAGGTGAAGTCCCAGAAGTTAAGGAGGAATGTGAATACAAATATGAGGATTAGTTTTGAACAGGAGGAGGGTTCCTCCTTCCTTTGAGACAGGACAGGAGATAAGATATGATGCTCATTTAAGGAAGTCTGGAAGAAGTGAGGAAGATTCAGGTATTTACCCTTGATGACATCAATTTTGTATATGAAACAGGAGACTGGTCCATCTGCTAAGAAGGAAAGAGATCCTGAAGTGTTTGAAATTAGTCACTACCAGAAATTTAAAAAGTGGCAGGGCAGGATGGCTCATGTCTGCAATCCCAGCACTTTGGGAAGCTTAGGCAGGAGCATCACTTGAGCCCAATAATTTGAAACCAGCCTGGGCAATATAGACCAAGACCCTGTCTCTACCAAAAAAAAAAAAAAAAAAGAAAGAAAGAAAGAAAAATAGCCAGGTGTGATGGAGTGCACCTGTGGTCCTAACTACTCAGAAGGCTGAAGTGGGAGGATCGCTGGAGCCCAGGAGCTGGGGGCTACAGTGAGCTATGATCACGCCACTGCACTCCTGCCTTGGCAACAAAGACCCAGACCCTATCTCTCAAAAGAAGAAATAAACAGAAATGGAAAAAAGAAAACTGACAAGACCCAAAGACCACCCTTATTTCTCCCCAAAACAGAGAAGAAAAAAATACGTATTTGACCTTGATGTGCATTATCTTTTCATCTGGCAAGGGTCCTAAACTTGTACCTAAAGAAAAAAAATTCATCCTATCCTTCTGTAGAAAATGGTGCAAGTTCTGTCTCAACTACTTTCTGACTTCCTGTTCTTAAATAAGCCTCAATTTCTCCGTGCCTCAGTTTCCCATTTTTAAAAAGGGACCTTCTGATCATTATGACAATTAAACAATGATGTTCATAAAGTACTTACTATACAATAAATCCTGTATTATATAAATGTCAGCTACTATCACTAGACCTGGTGATAGACACTATATAGATACTATAATGTAAACCAAGTTTATTGGTTTGTAACTTTAAGAAACAACTTATGGATAGCATGGAAGAGCTGATTGTGGCTGGAGGTCAGAATGCAAATGTTAACAACTTCAAAAATGTAAGAATTAAAAAATATGGGGAGCAAATAGCAGGCTCCAGAAGACTGGGTGAGAAGACATAGAAGTTAGTATCTTCATCTTACAAAATGAGAGTTCATGTGATATTGCTGAAAATGGATCGAATAAGAAATAGGAGTGCAAATTATTTAAGTTTATGAAGACAACAGAGAGAAATATTAAAATAATTTAACAGCCAGGCACAGTGGCTCGCGCCTGTTATCCCAGCACTTTGGGAAGCCAAGGCGGGCAGATCACCTGAGGTCAGGAGTTTGAGACCAGCCTGGCCAACATGGTGAAACCCCATCTCTACTAAAAATACAAAAAGTAGCCGGGTGTGGTGGCGGGCACCTATAATCCCAGCTACTCGGGAGGCTGAGGCAGGAAAATCACTTGAATCAGGGATGCAGAGGTTGCAGTGAACCAAGATCGCGCCATGGCACTCCAGCCTGGGGAACAGAGCAAGACTTCGTCTCAAAATAATAATAATAATTTAACATCAAATATGAGAAAAAGGAGGGTGCGGTATGAGCTAAACCTCATCTGTCATGTCAAGGAGTCAATGGATGATATGAATATGATTAACCAAGAGATAGTGGGCCAGGCATGGTGGCTCACTCCTGCAATCCCAGCACTTCGGGAGACAGTGGCAGGAGGATCACTTGAGCCCAGGAGTTTCAGACCAGCCTGGGCAACATAGTGAGACTTCGTCTCTAAAAAGAAAAAAAAAAAAAAATCAAAAACTTAGCCAGGCATGGTGGTGCATGCCTGCAGTCCCAGCTACTCGGGAGGCTGAGGTGGCAGGATCACTTGAGCCCAGGAGGTCAAGGCTGCAGTGAGCTGAGATTGCACCAATGCACTCCAGCCTCGGAGACACAGTGAGATCCTGTTTCAAAAAAAAAGCAAGAAAAGAAAAGAAAAAAAAAGAAAGAGAGGAATAAATGTAAAGGCACATTATTTAGAATACTGGTTCTGAATGCTGGCTGCACAAGACAATCAGCTTGGAGGCTTAAAAAGTAATTTTGTTAGTCTGGGAATGAGACTACACATAGGTGTTTTTTTTTGTTGTTGTTGTTTGTTTTTTAAGCTCCCCAGCTGATTCTAACATGCACCCAGGGATAAGAATCATGGATCTAGAAAACCGGAAAACATGACCAATTAAGGAATTTCACTTCTAGTAAAGGAATGGTGGGATGGGGTGGAGGTGTGAAGGACAGGCTGGACACTGACTTTGTATTTATTCATTCATTCACTCAACAAATAGAGGGCTTTCTATGTGCCAGGCGCTGGTCCAAGTCCCTTTTCACCATAAGCTCTCTGTACTAGTTGATTTGTTTCCATGAACCTGAGTTGCTTTGATTTTAAAATTAATGCAACAAATATACAGCATCATTATACAAATCCACACTTTTAAACACATTGGGCAACTATTGAGAACCACTTCTGCTGAGTGGAAAAGGCAGCCACCTACACAGAGTGATAGAGATTGAAAAAAAAAAAAAATCACCTTTCACCATGGGCAGCCAGGCTGCAAGGTGACTGGGAGAAGACAAAGGGAAGAGTGCCTAAGAGCACTGGAGAGTACCCACTCACTTCCACCGTTACATTCCCACTCTCCTCCAGAGGCCACCGAGCAACAGCTGCCAGCTGGGTTCGAAGATCTCTGACAGTAATGGTCCCCAAAACTCCAGGACCCTATGACAGAGTAAAGAGTGGCAGAGGGAAGATAGTGTGGGGCAGGGAGGGCCAGGGCATTAATTCACTTCAGCCAAAGGTAAGTCCCTAAGTCGGTGGCTTACAGCCTTCTGATCAAAATTGCAACCCTATTGCCTGTCATTTCAGTTTTCTATAAAATTGTATCTTGAAACATAACACATACTCCTGAGATCCTCACTTCAAACCATTTTGAAATAACACCCTAATGATTAGTTGACAATCACCTGAAAAAAAAGTGAGGATATCAATAAGGGTTGAGAGCTCACCCAGGAGAGAAGGTACTCACACAGGAATCAACTGGGAAGACTGAACAAATTTCACCTACTTCCAAATGGGCTAGGCCTGCCTGTGCCAATCAAAAGCATATTGATTTATAACTATTAGTTTAACAGAATAACTAATCATAACTAATTATCACTTGAGAAATACAAACTCTAATATCTGCATCAGGAAAGTGAAATACAAGTTGGGTAAGTTTCAATAATGGACACTGGGAGAAATGAAGGAGCTACAAGGAAACCAACAAGCCTTGGGCAGCTCAGTGATCAGGGCAGTTAGGTAGGCAAAGAGGCAGAGGAGGAAGGAGGCAGGAAGGAAAGCAGTGAGTGTGCCAAAAGCAAGAGGTGTATTTTGCATGTTGAAACTTGACATAATGATTATTTATATTTTGTGCCTGTCTAAACAATAGTGAAATCCTTGAGGGCAAGTATCTATTGCATAACTCTTAAGACCTAGCTCAGTGCCCTATACATAGGAAGTACTCTATAGATATTTGTTGATTAGGTTAGAGTTGGATGAAAAAGGTCAACTACTCTGTAACTTTATCTAAAAACAGCACTACCTTTCCATTTGTCTTGAAGTCAGCTCTCCTTTCATTTAAAGTTGTAAAACAGCAACAATAATGCACATTCATATATTTAAAGCTCTCGGTTTAGAACCAGGTGAAATATTTGGCCTTTGATCAACAATGGTCCCCAAATCTCCAAGACCCTACAACAGAGTCAAGAGTGGGAGGGAGAAGATAGTGTGGGAAGAAAGAGCCAGGGTCTCAAAGCATTGATTCACCTCAGCCCAAGGGTAAGCACCCAAGTAGGTGGGTTTAGGGCTAGGCTTTTCACTGTACATCTTTTCATTTATTTATTTTTCTAAACAAGAAAATCTAGTTTTTAAGCAAACACTTATATGGCACTTACAATATGTCAGCCACTGTTGTAAAAGCTTGGAGATACTCTCACAATTGCTAGTGGGAGTTTAGATTGGTACAACCTGTGTAGGGAGCAATGCTATCTATCTATCTATCAAATTTTACAAACAGAAATATGTCTAAGGTTATCTGTTACAGCATTGGTTTCAATATTAAGTAATTGGAAACAGCCCAAGTGTAAGTCAATAAGGAACAGTTTAAATAAATTATGGTATATCCACACAATGGAATACTATGCCACTGTAAAAAAACAATAAGGAAGTTATTTAAGCATTAATGCAGAAGGATCTCCAAATCATATTAAGTGACAAAGCAAGTAAGAATTGTGTGCTTAATACGATACTTTTCATCCAAAAATAGGAACAAAAATCCATATTCACAATTGTCCATGTTTGCATAAAGAAATTCTGGAAAGATACCTGAGAATCTAAGAACAATAGTTGCCTAAGATAGGGAACTAGGGGAGTGAGAACTGAGCAGATGGGGGACAAGAATGAAAGAGATAGTCTTTGCTGTATGCCTTTTCATATTTTTTATTTTTCTAGCCAAGAAAATGTATTTTTAAGCAAACATATAGCACTTACAATGTAGTATGAAATTAAAATTGGTAAGTCACTTATTAATTAATAAATACTTATTCAAAATTTAAATTTAAAAGTATCTCAGGGCCAGGTGCGGTGACTCACACCTGTAATTCCAGCACTTTGGGAGTCCAAGGTGGGTAGATCACCTGAGGTCAGGAGTTTGAGAACAGCCTGGCCAACATGGTGAAGCCCCATCTCTACTAAAAATACAAAAAAAAATTAGCTGGGCATGGTGGTGTTTGCCTGTAATCCCAGCTACTGGGAAGGTTGAGGCAAGAAGATCCCTTGAACCCGGGAGGCGGAGGTTGCAGCGAGCTGAGATTGTGCCACTGTGCTCCAGCTTGGGCAACAGATAGAGACTCTGTCTCAAAAAAAAGTACCTCGCAAGTGTCATATTGTGGTTATGCAGAAAAATATCCTTGTTCTTAGAATAAAGCAAATGAGGCAAAATCAAACAACAACAACAAAAAACCAAGGCCAGGTGTGGCTGACATCTGTAATCCCAACATTTTGGGATGACAAGGCAGGATCACTTGAGCCCAGGAGTTAAGATAAGCCTGGGCAACAAAGTGAGATGCTATCTCTACAAAAACACAAAAAATTAGCTGGGCCCAGTGACGCATGCCTATGGTCCCAGCTACTTGGGAGACTGAGGCAGGAAGACCACTTGAGCCTAGGAGTTCAAGGCTGCCATGAGCTATGATCGCACTACTGCACTTCAGTCTGAGCGACTGAGTCTCAAAAAGACCCTGTCTCAAAAAAAGCAAAACAAAGCAAAACTGACTAATCTGTGGGAAGGGTTTATGAATAACCATAGAGTTAATTTTGTCACTTTTCTGTAGATTTAAAATTTTCCAAGACAAATATTAGGGGAGAAAAAGTATCTCAGGAAAGTTCTTAAAACTTAAATAGAACTTTTTAGTTTCTACAGACTTTTAAAAATATTTTAGACAGTGTGTTTCGCTACATTGCCCAGGCTGATCTTAGACTCCTGGGCTCAAGCAATCCTCCCATCTCAGCCTCTGGAGTAGCTGGGATTTCAGAGGCAAGCCACTGCACTAGTTTGGTTTCTACAAACTCTTTAGACTGGTTTTCAAGGCCCTTGGAATGTATTTCAACTGATTGGTTCAACCTCCTTACTCGTCTTTTAGAACCTTATGCTCTAACTAAATTGTATCTTTATCTGACCAAATCTTACCTCAATGATTTTTGAAAATTACTTTCGCTAAGATGCCTTTTTTGAGTCTTCCAAAATCATGTGATCTCTCACTACTTTGTCTACAGCACTTTTAGTTCTATTGGGATATATCATATCCTACGATTTGTTACAGTCATTGTATATTTTTCTTATACAAAACAACAGATAATGCATATTAGACTGTATATTAATATATATTGTATATTAAATGTATATTGATATTATATTAGATATGTATACTTACCTATTGGGTAGCACTGTCTTTAACAATCATTGTAGGTTACAACCAGGCACTCCCTAAGAACTTGGAATTAAGAGAACAAATGTCTCCTGAGAACTGAGGGGCAAGATGAATGTATGTATAGTGGAAATGGGTGAGGTGGGCAGTCATTGGAAGGGGAGAGGCTCCCAGTGCTCCCTTGTACAAGCTGCTCCCTCTGTCTGCAACCTCCAACCCCCTTAACCCCTTCAGGTCTCATGTCAGGGGTTGCATCTTGAGGCAAGCCTTCTTTGATCTCCCTGCTAGGTCAAATCCCCCATTATGGCATCTAGACCTCTCCTTAGCACTTATCACATTATATTTAACATTGATATGTGCAATTAACTACTGTCTGCTTCCTTTACCAGACCATATGCTCCATGATTGAAGGAACTGGTACTGTTTTTATTTATCATTGTCATCTCAGTACCTAGCACAGTGCCTGGAATATAGTAGGTCCTAGTATTTCTGGAATGAACGAATTAAAAAAGAAAATGTTTATCTAGAGGAGGAAGGGTTGGTAAGCCTTCGAAGCAAAAAATTTAAAAAAGCAGAAGTAAGCAAAGCACTCTTAAAGAGAAAAATAAGTTAAATTGAACTCTACTGAATTCTACAATTATATTTCCCATTTATACTACTTACACACACATGCACACACATTTATTTAGCCCTTTCCTATCTGTAATTATTACACTACTGGCCCTTGTCAAATCATTCCATTCCCGCACAGCAATGGTGCGCAGGGCCTCCTTTTGCTTTTACTCATCTTTGTTTCCCCAGGAGTTTCTAATTTCCCTTAAATGATGTGTATCAGGATGGTTGCTCCGGATTTCCCACGACCCTCAACTCTTCTAAGAAAAAGTGGCTTTGAATTTCCCATACAAAAATTATGTATTTTCCCCCGAAGAGTTAGGTTTGTACGTGTAGAGTGCCCCCAAAGAGATAAATCTTGGCTTCAGCGAGTCACATTCCTGCCAATGAAAGGCTTGTGATTTCCATTTTCAGTCAGTCTGTGTCACAGCCCGGGACAGAAGCCACTGAGGGGAGAGGTGGACCTCCTCAATCTTCTGCTTCCTCAGTAAGAGTTTTCCTCTGGACAGTACTTAGGCATTGTCTCAGGCTCCCCGCCAGAGAGCGCCCCCCAGGTCCTCCGAACGACCTCGCGCACCCGTGAGACGCCCGCTCCCGCCCTAGGCTTTCTGTGGAGGAAAAAGCGCGCGCGGACGAGCAGGTTAGGCGATAGAGGTCACGTGGGCCAGCTGTGGCCAATGGGGAGGGCGCATGGTGGCGCGGCCGGGGACCGCGCGCGCATAGCTCGCCTCGGGCTACTGGCGGGAGCTGGAGTTAGGAAGGCTCGGTACCCGAATTATGCGCACCAGCGTTATTCTATTCGTCCTTGGTTACTCTGGCGTTCTCGACGCCGTAATAACAAGTTCGCGCCCTCTCATTCCGCACATCCCTCATTTCTTCAGTGGTATCATAAAGATGAAGGGGAGAAATGCGCTGCTGCCTGAACAGAAAGGCAACTTAGGTCTCCTGGGCCAGAAGTGGAAGGACATGGGAGGCACCTCTTTATTGGGAGATCCCTGGTTTCTAATTGTTTGGGAGGCATTGAAAGCACATTGGTGGCTCACCAGACTACCAGTCATATGTCAAAATAAGATTTGACATATAACTCGCGCATGTTAAAACGAGAGTTCTAGGTATGAAAACAAGCATGTACTTTAGCTAGTGGGTTGTTACTCTATAAATCAAGGGCAGCAGCGTTAGTAACTCTTCACCTGCCTCTTCTTTTGAAGTGAAACTGTAATTAGAAAAGCATTTGAGGCAAAAGTAGCAACGCCCACAGAACACCTCGGAAGACAGCGATCAGCTTCACAAGGAATCTGAGGATCAGGAGGTGGAGTGTGAAAACATACTGGAAAGGGTTTACAATAAAATATAAAATCTTAGAATAGTGGCGACGATTTGCACAACTTTGTGAGTATACTAAAACCCTCTGTACTGTGCACTTTAAAAGGGTGAACTTTATGTTAAGTGAATTACGTCTCAAAAATAAATACAAGTTCCTAGAACGTGTTCATAGGTGACACAATCTCCGACTTTGGGGAATAATTGTTGACAACGGAATTAACAAATGAAGATGCAGGCGGGGCGCGGTGGCTCACGCCTGTAATCCCAGCACTTTAGGAGGCCGAGGCGGGCAGATCACGAGGTCAGGAGATCGAGACCATCCTGGCTAACACGGTGAAACCCTGTCTCTACTAAAAATACAAAAATTAGCTGGACCTAATGGCGGGCGCCTGTAGTGCCAGCTACTCGGGAGGCTGAGGCAGGAGAATGGCGTGAACCCGGGAGGCGGAGCTTGCAGTGAGCAGAGATCGCCCCACTGTACTCCAGCCTGGGCGACAGAGCGAGACTCCGTCTCAAAAAAAAAAAAAAAAAAAAGAAGAAGAAGATTCAAAATTTCAGTCAATTCAGTGCTTTCTAAAAAATGGATACCAGGCCGGGCACGGTGGCTCACGCCTGTAATCCCAGCACTTTGGGAGGTTGAGGCCGGCGGATCACTTGAGGTCAGGAGTCCAGCCTGGCCAACATGGTGGAAACCCCCTGGCTCTACTAAAAATATAAAAATTAGCCTGGCGTAGTGTCGGACGCCTGTAATCCCAGCTACTTGGAAGGCTGAGGCAGAAGAATCACTTGAATCCGGGAGGCGGAGGTTGCAGTGAACCGAGACTGTACCACTGCACTCCAACCTGGGCGACAAAGTGAGATTCTGTCTCAAAAAAACAAAACAAAACAAAAACAAAAACAAAAAAAGTATTTGGTGTGGTGGCAAGCAACTATCAGGATGCTTGAAATTTCCACTGTCTCAGGAGGCATGTAATTATTTTAAAATTAGATATTAGGTTGAAATTAATGTTCATAATCCCTCTCGGGTATCTAGCATATTTTTTATCTAAAATTCTAAAACCTCATAAATTTACCTAACACTGCCCTTTAATGCTCTTCAAAACATAAAACTTTACTTTTCCAGCATTCTGGGACATTTAGGAATCACATTTTTGCAACGTAAAATTTCAAATTTATCTTTCCTTCATGTTCTCTCTTCTAGTGGCAAAATCAAGAAGAAATCTAATCTGAATGTTCCCTACCTTAACAATACAGACACTATCAGGTCCAATTTAAAGACTAATTTTTATTAAAAGATAAATTTGATCTATTTTTAGCCCATTTGGAATTACCTTAATTGGTCATCACAGCAATGATTCAGGGCTAATAGAAACTAAAGAGATTTAGTACCATGAAGCAAAGTCACTTTTAGATTTTTGCCACCTAAGAACCGGGATGAATAGATTTTCTTATAGTTCATATTTAAATAATATATTTAATGTGATTCAGGCGCAGTGACTCACGCCTGTAATTCTAGCACTTTGGGAGGCTTATGAGGGGGGATCAATTGAGGTCAGGGGTTCAAGACCAGCCTGACCAACATGGTGAAACCCCGTCTCTACTAAAAATATGAAAAAATTAGCCAGGCATGGTGGCGGGTGCCTGCAATCCCAGCTACTCGGGAGGCTGAGGCAGGAGAATCACTTAAACCCAGGAGCTAGAGGTTGCAGAGAACCGAGATCGCACCACTGCACTCCAGCCTGGGCGACAGAGTGAGACTTCATCTCAAAAAAATAATAATAATAAAATAAATAAATAAATAAATATATAAAATGTCCAATTTTATGGTCTTAATATCAAGAAAAACACATGCTAAGTAAACTATTTATCTTAGTTTAATCCAAATAAGATCTTACCTGGGTTCCTTGACATTGCTGGAACTGGCTGGGAGCTGACAACTTGGGTCATGTATGCCTTCTGAAAACTGTATTTTACCCACAGTGATTTGCAACAATTTGTTACTTTGGGAGATGGATTGAGAACTTCTTTAGTTTCATAAACAATGCCATCATGTTTTTTCTTCTTGTTTTTTCCCTGTTGAAAAACATATTTTCAGAGGCTTTCCCCCATTTCTCAGTTAAATATTTGGTATTTTGGATAAATATTACTGTTTTAACAATATCAGCAGCATTTATTCCACATATAAGAGAGTTATGGATTAGAGTAGAAGGTGGATTAGAGTAGAAGGTGGACCAGAGTGAGGCCTTTTTCAATTTAGTTAAACATCTTTCTAGGCTGCTGCATCCTTATCACCTATTACACCTGCCTGCATCCTTATCTCCCATTAGTCTTTCTTCTCTCTCTCTTTTTTTTTCTTAGACGGAGTTTCGCTCTTGTTGCCCAGGCTGGTGTGCCATGGCGCCATCTCGGCTCACTGCTACCTCTGCCTCCTGGGTTCAAGCAATTCTCCTGCCTCAGTCTCCTGAGTAGCTGGGATTACAGGCATGTGCCACCATGCCTGGCTAATTTTGTATTTTTAGTAGAGACAGGGTTTCACCATGTTGGCCAGGCTGGTCTCAAACTCCTGACCTCAGGTGATCCGCCCACCTCAGCCTCCCAAAGTGTTGGGATTACAGGCGTGAGCCACGGCGCCTGGCCTCTTTTCAAGAGCCACATTCCATCAGGGGAAGTGTGTAAATTGGTACACTGAGAAAAAGAGAGAAAAATTGGTATAGCCAAAATAAAGTAGATCAAAACCTAGAGAGGTGGAGAGGGGTGGAGATGGACTACAACACACTCTTTGTCCTATTTCCCCGTGGGTGTGTGTGTTTCCTCCCCAAAATAATTCTCATAGTCCTCTTTGATCCTTCATACAGACACATTCTGTCTCTGCAGACACTTATATGAAGATGACTCTTCTGCCCCCTTTCCCTTTTCCCCTCCAATATTGTAGAATAAATCCAAATGAGATGAAGAATTGCATTAAGACTTTTTTTTTTTTTTTTTTTAAGACGGAGTCTTGCTCTGTTGCCCAGGCTGGAGTGCACATCTCGGCTGGAGTGCACATCTCGGCTGGAGTGCACATCTCAGCTGGAGTGCACATCTCAGCTCACTGCAACCTCTCCCTCTCAGGTTCAAGCGATTCTCCTGCCTCATCCACCCGAGTAGCTGGGATTACAGGTGTGTGCCACCACGCCCAGCTAATTTTTATATTTGTAGTAGAGACGGGGTTTCACCATGTTGGCCAGGCTGGTCTTGAACTCCTGATCTCGTGATCTGCCCGCCTCGGCCTCCCAAAGTGCTGGGATTACAGGCATGAGTCACCATACCCGGCCGCATTATGACTTTTGTTGTCTTCCTGGGCATTTAATTCTTTTGACTTGAAGGGTGGCCACAGGGTTCAAAACTTTCTATTCTACCTCCTAAATCTACCTGCTATTCTAACTTCTAAATCTAAGTTACTGCAAAGGGAAAGAATGGATAAGACCACAATGAGCTGCTAAGATAATAGAGGCGGACTTCAGGAGCCTTACATCAGTGCTGTCTAATACAAATAAGTGAACCACATATATGGTTTTAAGTTTTCTAGTAGCTACATTTAATAAGTAAAAAGAAGTGAGTGAAATTAATTTTAATGATATATTTTATTTACTCTATCCCCAAATAAATCCAAATATTGTCATTTCAACATGTAATCAATATAAAAAATTATTAATGAATTATTTTACATTCTTATTAATTTAAGTCTTCAAAATCTGGTATGCATTTTGCACTTACAGCACATCTCAATTCAGACTAGCCACATTTTGGGTACTCAGTAGCCACATGCAGTCAGTGGCTACTGTACTGTACTTTACTGGACAGCCAGCCATACAAACCAAGGGGAGAAAGACTGTCAAATAGAATTGTGACTCATCGTTTTTCAAATGTACCACATTTTCCAGTGTAGAATGCTACCTCAATATATTGCTTAAGTTTGTAATTCAGGCCAGACTGGGGGAAAGGGAGCTGAGAAATGAGTTGTTGTGGGTTTCTGAGCATTTTTAGTGCCTTGGGCAGCCTGGCATTTTAACTGGACTCATTAGGCAAACTTCTGACCCTAATTTGATTTGTCAAGTAAGACATGCTGTTCAGCTCATGTGTCAGAGCCAGATCAGACCTGGATGAACTGATAAAAGTATTAAAATTCCTGGCAGGGTGCGGTGGCTCATGCCTGTAATTCAGCACTTTGGGAGGCTGAGGCGGGCGGATCATGAGGTCAGATCAAGATCATCCTGGCTAACACGGTGAAACCCCGTCTCTACTAAAAATTCAAAAAATTAGCCAGTGTGATGGCACACGCCTGTAGTCCCAGATACTCAGGAGGCTGAGGCAGGAGAATGGCTTGAACCCTAGAGGCAGAGGTTGCAGTGAGCCGAGATCGTGCCACTGCACTCCAGCCTGGGTGACAGAGCGAGACTCAAAAAAAAAAAAAAAAAAAACTGTTCCTAAATGAGCAAAGTTGATAATCAAGATGCAGCTACCAGGTGAGGTTCTTACCTGAAAGAGCTGGCTGACAGCTTTACCCATCAGCCTATTGTGAAACTGTCATTTTGTACTAGTCATTCATGTAACATTGCTAGACAACTGAGAATAAAATATCTAACCACAGCCTTTTAAACTAAACTATCAAGAATGTTGGATTTTATTTTTCTCAAGTAGGTTTTTATTATAATTTCCCTCAAACAATACTGCAGTATGTTAATAGGTATTTATTGAAAATAATTAATGCTAATTATATTTTTCATCTAAAACTTTTTTTTTTTTTTTGAAACGGAGTCTCTCGCTCTGTCACCCAGGCTATAGTGCAGTGGTGCCACCAAGCCCAGCTAATTTCTGTATTTTTAGTAGAGATGGAGTTTCACCAAGTTGGGCAGGCGGGTCTCAAACTCCTGACCTCAGGTGATCCATCAGCCTTGGCCTTCCAAAGTGTTGGGATTACACGCATGAGCCACCGTGCACAGCCTAAAACTTATTTTAAAATATATGTCAGGACCAGAAGTGGTGTGGCTTATGCGTGGAATCCCAATACTTTGGGAGGCCAAAGTGGGCTGATTGCTTGAGCTCAGGAGTTTGAGAATAGCCTGGGCAACATGGTGAAATCTGATCTCTACAAAAAAATACAAAAATTAGCGTGGTGGCGCACACCTGTAATCCCAGCTACTCGGGAAGCTGAGGTAGAATCACTTGAGCCTGGAAAATTGAGGCTGCAATGAGTCGTGTTTACACCACTGCATTCCAGCCTGGGGTATAAAGTGAGACCTTGTCCCAAAAAAAAAAAAAAAGAAAGAAAAAATATATACATATATATGTACCTAAATGTCAGAAAAACACTATGCTGTTTTATGTAACTGTTAGTATAACTGGATAATTACCAGGCCGGGCGCAGTGGCTCACCCTTGTAAACCCAGCACTTTGGGAGGCAGAGGCGGGTGGATCAACTGAGGTCAGGAGTTCCAGAACAGCCTGGCCAACATGGTGAAACCCTGTCTCTACTAAAAATACAAAAAGTAGCTGGGCATGGTGGCGCATGCCTGTAATCTCAGCTACTCAGGAGGCTGAGGCAGAAGAATAGCTTGAGCCTGGGAGGCAGAGGTTGCAGTGAGCCAAGATGGCACCACTGCACTCCAATCTGGGCAACAGAGTGAGATCTTGTCTCAAAAAAAAAAAAAAAAAAAAAAAAATTGCATAAATACCCTTAAGAAATGTTGGCCCTACCTGAAAATATTATATATAACCAGGAAATCTCAGAATTCATGAAAGCATGAGAATGTATCTGTACATGCTTCAGCAACCATTTAGTTGATGTATGTTGTCAATTTAATAATTACTGGTTTATGTTAGGTATCTTGTCTTATTATTTTCTTTTCCTTTACTTTTTTTTTTTTTTTTTTTGAGATGGAGTTTCACTCCTTTTGCCCAGGCTGGAGTGCAGTGGTGCAATCTCGGCTCACTGCAACCTCCACCTCCCAGGTTCAAGCGATTCTCCTGCCTCAGCCTCCTGTGTAGCTGGGATTACAGGTGCATGCCACCATGCCTGGCTAATTTTTTATTTTTTGTAGAGATAGGGTTTCACCATGTTGGCCAGGTTGGTCTCGAACTCCTGACCTCAAGTGAGCCACCTGCCTCGGTCTCCCAAAGTGCTGGGATTACAGGCGTGAGCCACCATGCCGGGCCAAGTCTTATTATTTTGATATATATTTATGAAAGCTTTTACTTAATAAAATAATTTATTTTATCTTCTTTGTGGGTTGTTCTGATATAAAGCTTAAAATACATTAGAAGTAAAGCTTTTGGCCAGGCATGGTGGCTCATACCTGTAATCCCAGCACTTTGGGAGGCCCAGATAGGTGCTTGAGATCAGAAGCTCGAGACCAGCCTGGCCAACATGGCAAAACCTTGTCTCTACTAAAAATACAAAAATTAGCCAGGCATAGTGGCACATGACTGTGGTCTCAGCTACTTGGGAGGCTGAGGCAGGAAAATCGCTTGAACCCAGGAAGCAGAGGTTGCGGTGGGGTGAGATTGCACCAATGCACTCCAGCCTGGGTGACAGAGCGACACTCCATCTCCAAAAAAAAAGTAAATCTCCTATCATTTCTTTTGTTAATTATTAATTCATCTATGGGTTCACATTTTGCTGTCTATGTGTTGTAGGCTAAATAACAGCCTCACAAAATATCCACATCCTAATTCCCAGAACCTGTGAATATGTTACCCTACCTGGCAGAATGGACTCTGTAGATGTAATTATATTAAAGCTCTTGAGATGAAGAGATTATCCTGGATTAGCTGGGCCCAACCTAATCACATAATCCTTAGAGAGGGAGGCAAGAGGGCCAGATTCACAGAAAGAAATGTGACAATGGAAGCAGAGGTCTGAGTGACATGAGAAGAATCTATAACCCAAGGAATGCAGGCAGCCTCTAGAAGCTGAAAAAGATGAGATGGATTCTCTCCTAGAGCCTCCAGATGGAATGCAACCCTGCCAACTCATTTTAGACTTCTGACCTCTAGAACTGTAAGATAAATTTGTATTGTTTTAAGCCACTAAGTTTGTGGTCATTTGTTACAGCAGCAGTAGAAAATTTATATACTATGTTAATCTCAGTGCATAATATTGTTAGTAAATTGTCATTTTATTTTATTTTTTATTTTTTGAGACAAAATCTTGCTCTGTCACCCAGGCTGGAGTGCAATGGCGCAATCTTGGCTCACTGCAACCTCCACCTCCCGGGCCCAAGCAATTCTCCTGCCTCAGCCTCCTGTGTAGCTGGGATTACAGGAGCCCACCACCACAGCCTCCCAAAGTGCTGGGATTACACGCGTGAGCCACCGTGCCTGGCCGTAAATTGTCATTTTAGAAGTGTTCATTGTAAGATAAATTTGAAAATGTAATTATGGAAACACTATACTATAAAATGGGCTCTTGTCCATAGCAATAAACAGATGATCATAATAACTAGGAATGCTGAACTCTAAATAATTACTTATTAGTGATGGCAACTGTAAATTAAGCTACAAATCTTTACAGCAATCAACATACGTTGGTTGACAATGAAAAATATATATTGATCTCCTACTGAATACCAGGCACTGCTCTGGACCCTGGGGATATAGCAGTGAACAAGACACACATGTTTCCTTTTCTTGCGGAGCTACAGTCTAGCAGAAGAAAGAGGCTATATTAGAGTCATGCTGGGTGTTACAAGAGTACATCGGCCCAGCACAGTGGCTCATGCCTGTAATCCCAACACTTTGGGAAGCTGAGGTGGGCTGATGGCTTGAGATCAGGAGTTCAGGAACAGCCAGGGCAACATGATGAAACCGTGTCTCTACAAAAAATAGAAAAATTAGCTGGGTGTAGTGGCATGTGCCTGTGGTCCCAGCTACTCAGGAGGCTGAGGTGGAAGGATCACTTGAATTTGGGAGGCAGAGGTTGTAGTGAGCCATGATTGGGCTACTGCACTCCAGCCTGGGCAATAGAGTGAGACCCTGCCTAAAAAAATAAAATTAAAAAAAAATATATATATACACACATATACACACACATATGCACCAGGCGTGGTGGCTCATGCCTATAATCCTAGCACTTTGGGAGGCTGAGGTGAGGGTATCACTTGAGGTCAGGAGTTTGAGACCAGCCTGGTTAACATGGGAAAACCCCGTCTCTACTAAAAATACAAAATTTCCAGGCATGGTGGTGGGCACCTGTAATCCCAGATACTCAGGGAGAATCGCTTGAACCTGGGAGACAGAGGTTGCAGTGAGCTGAGATAGTGCCACTGCACTCCAGCCTGGGCCACAGAGCAAGACTCGTCTCAACAAATTAAAATATAAAAAATATATGTATACACACACAGATAGATAGATAGATATAATATATCATGAGGGGTGGACCTAACCTAGTCTAGGTGATCAGGAAGGACTCATCTAGGAATGATGTTTAAGTTAGGACCTAAAATTTGACTTGGAATTAGCCTGGAGGGAGGATGAGCAAGGGAAAAAGAATGTCTGGGAGAGCTGAACACCAAATGCAAAAGCCCAAAGGTAGTAAATAATTCAAGGCATGTAAAGAACTAAAAATAAAAACAGAACTTTCAATTCAAAATAGCTGAGATATTCCCCGCACAACTCTCTCAAAAATAACAAGTGGGGGGAAACACCTAGAAACACTCATTTCATTTTTCTTGAACTGAGACTCACCTCAAACCACAATGCCTGAAAATAGAAAATGGATGGAGGCTATTAAAGGACTTAGCAGATCCAAGGAAGGTCAAGCCTAAGTGCTTAGAGAAGGAGAAACCAAGAAGAAGCAAGGCACATCTCCCTGAGGAGCCCTGGAAAGACTCAGGTATCAGAAGCTGTGAAGTGGGAGAAATGTAGTGCTTCGAAAAGGAGACTCATTTGAAAATCTGTTTAAGAAGTAGGCAGGTCTCCCAGAGCCCCACCCCATCTAATGTAATCAAGCTATACTTTTACCTCCATAGGAAACGGGAAATGCCATCTCTGGAGAAAGTAAACTAAAGGAGTTACAGATAGCGGTACACTTGGCATAGATCAGAGTGGGAGTCAGACATATTACTGAAAAGAAAACACCCAGGCCTCTTCTGCATAGATACAGAACTTCATAGCCAGGTTCTACTCTCTAGCCAGAAAAAAAAAAAAAAAAGTACTTCTTAGGGGAAAAAAATCTGACATTTTGGGGGCTCCCATAGAAAAAGCCTCCAGTGAATTCTTTCAATTGATAAGACGCAAACATATACTTAGAATTTCCAATTAGCTTTTAGGACTTTATTCTTAAAATATAAATGTACAAAAATCATCAGCTACTAGAGGAAAATCTGCAGTATAAAAAAAAATTCTAAACCTCAAGCATGGAAGAATCAGGGGGGAAAAATCACAGAAAACTGAGACAATGCAAGGAGCATAAAAATACTTCAAATAAATTATATCATCAGAGAAATATTATATCCATGAAACAAGAACAGGATGCTAAAAGAAGAAACACTCTAAGAATAAACAAGAGCAGCTGGAAATTACAAATACTATAATTAGAAATCTGTAAAAATACATACATTGTGAAAGATAAAGACAAAAAAAATGCTCCAAAAGAGAATGACCTTGGAAATTGTTACAAGTAAGGAAAAGTCATGAGAAGATTCTACAAGAAAACTGCTCTGATGTCCTTAAGAAATCATTGTCATGGGGGAACAAAATGGTAGGCAGATGGGGAAGGGTACTGCTCTACATGAAAAGGGTACGCCGGGCGTGGTGGCTCGCGCCTGTAATCCCAGCACTTCGGGAGGCCGAGGTGGGTGGATCACAAAGTCAGCAGATCGAGACCATCCTGGGTAACACGGTGAAACCCGTCTCTACTAAAAAATAAAAAAAAAAATTAGCTGGGCATGGTGGTAGGCACTTGTAGTTCCAGCTTCTCGGGAGGCTGAGGCAGGAGATGGTGTGAACCTGGGAGGCGGAGATTGCAGTGAGCCAAGATCGCGCCACTGCACTCCAGCCTGGGCGACAGGGCAAGACTCCATCTCAGAAAAGAAAAAAAAAAGGAAAAAGAAAAGAGGCTAAAGAGATAAGAAAACCAAATGCAATTTTGGAGTGAGATGTCATATTGTCTGCCACTTACTTTCAAATAGTTCAGCAAAATAGACAAATATAAAAATAAAGAAAATATGAGAACATGTTAGCAATTGTTTAATCTATTATAAGTAGTGGATATACTAGTGTTGGTTGTATTAGTCTTAAATTTCCTTTATATTTGAATTTTTTCATAATAAACAGCCATAGAAATAAAGCAAATATTGGGAGCGCACTGCAGTGAGCTATGATCATGCCAGTGCACTCCAGCCTGGTTGACAGAGTAAGACCCTGTCTCTAAAAGAAAAAGAAAAGAAAAGAAACAAAGAAATGCAAGAAAACATCCCAGAACAAAAGGACATAACGTCTCCAGGATGAAAAGGCCCAGCACGACGAATGGAAAAGACCTAAACCAGTATATACACACACATCTTGGAATGTACACACACATCAAAATGTTGATGATTATTGCATCTAAGTAGTGGGTATACTTGTTGAAATACTATACCCTCAACTTTTTATCTTTGAAATTTTTCATAACAAAAAAGTCATGAGAGATCTAAAATTTAATAAAATTTTATGTTAATGTCTCTAAGAATTGTGGCCTATTTTGAAAAGCAATAAATAAATTAGTTGAATCCAACCAAATGAGGTAGCCATTATAGGTTCCAGTCGGATTGGAACATTAATGACATAACTGAAATTCTCCTTAGTTTTGGTGAAATAGTTGGGTGTATAAAGGCCAAATAAAATCAAATCTATACTTGTAATTTCCAAGAGAAGTTGGTTTATAAGCGAACCAATAATCATGCATATTTATAACATTATTAGGTCTATAATAGATGCTTACGTACTTGAGAAGGTTTGTCAGACAATTCAGGTATATAAAGAAGAAATAAAATATTTGAAATGCCTGTGGTTTGAAACGATTTGTCTTTAGTTAAGCGGCAAAAGTCCCTTTTCAATTGATTGCTAAAATTTGCTAGCCTTTTAACTAAAACAATAAATCAGCTGAAATGTTATAATTTTCTCTTTATGCTTCTTTTAACAGCTTAGGGAGATTAACTTTTCTGAAAGGTACTTTTATGTGGTTGAAAATCACCCTTGAAGGTAATAAAAAACTCAATTGTCACAGAAGACAAACATGGACAATAAAAAAAGATAAGATTAGAGTATCTAGAAGTTACAATATTTGAATAATAAGAATTCCAGAAAAGAAAAAAGAAAAACTAGCAAAAGCTGTAGAGAAGAAATTATCAAAGAAACAAAGGTGTGATGGCTCATGTCTTTAATCCCAGCATTTGGGAGGCTGAGGAGGGAAGATTGTTTCAGCCCAGAAGTTGGAGAACCACATCTCTACAAAAAATTAAAAAGATTAACCAGACCAGGCACAATGGCTTACGCCTGTAATCCCAGCACTTTGATAGGTCAAGGCAGGAGGATCATTTGAGCTCAGAAGTTCAAGACCAGCCTGGGCAAGATAGGTAGACCCCATCTCTACAATTTTTTTTTTTTTTTTTTTAATTAGCTGGACATGGTGCTCTGCTCCTGTAGTCCAGCTATTCAGGAGGCTGAGGCAGGAGGATACTTGAGCCCAGTTCCAGGCTGCAGTGAGCTATGATCACACCACTGCACTCTAGCCTGGGTGACAGAGTAAGACCCTGTCCCAAAGGAAGGGAAGGGAGGGGAGGGGGGGGAGGGGAAGGGAGGGGGGAGCGGAGTGGGGAGGGGAGGGGAGGGAAGGGAAGGGAAGGGAAGGGAAGGGAACGGAAGGGAAGAACAAATGCAAGAAAACATCGCAGAACAAAAGGACATATGTCTCCAGGATGAAAAGGCCCAGCACAACAAATGGAAAAGACCGAAACCAATATACACACACACATCTTGGAATTCATCGGTGATAAATCCTAAAATCTTCCAGATTGAAAAAAATAAATTAAGAACAAACTCGACGGCACTATTGGAAGTTAGAAGACAGCAGAGCCTTCAAAATCCTGAGAGAAAATGTTTTCTAATCTAGAGTGTACACCTACTCACACTAACAAACAAGTAAGACTAGAATAAACCCCCTTTTCCTGCAACATCTCAAAAAATTAACCTCCCTTGCATCAGGAAGCTAGTGGAGAAGGGAAGGGCTCTACAAAAAGAAAGGAGTAAGTCAACAGAGATGAAAGCAGGGATCCTGGAAAACAAGACTGTGCCATAAACTTTTTAAAAAACAAACTGTTTAACAACGATTGGTTTTTAAATGATGTGCCTGGATTCATTTAATAAAAATTAATTTTAAAAAAGAATGTAAGCCAAAAAAAAAAACACGAAAAGCTCAGCATGATTGGAGAGTACTAAGTGGCACAAATAAGAAAAGATACATAGGCAGGGGCCAAATCATGCAGGGTTTTAGATTTTGTCCTTAAAAAAAGTGAGAAACTCTTTAAGGAATTTAAACAGGGGGATGACCTGATGGGATTTCTGTTTTAAAAGATGTCTGGCTACTGGATGGAGGTGGTTTGGAAGTAGTAATTCAATCATCCACTAGGGTAGAAGCACTGGAGATGGAAAGGAGATAAATTTTAGATTTAGGAACTAGAATTGATTGACTAGAAAATGGGATGATAAGTAGAAAATAATCATGGATAATGCCAGGGTTCTGATGATCCCTTAAGTAAGTGGGTCATAGTGGCAGTTACTAAACCAGAGAGCACCAGCACGAATTAACATTTTGCCTTATTTGGTACTAGGTTTTATCTGGGGGAGGGATGCAATGGCAGGAAATGACGAGTTCAATTTTGGATATACTTAGTCTTTGAGGTATGTGAAAGTCATTCAAGTAAAGATGTTAAGTGGGCATTTGCCAATATGAATTTGGAGCTCAGAAGAGAGGTCAGGACTGGAAAAACAAATGCGAGTCGTTATCGTAAGGAATATGAAAAATGCCATGTAAGTAAAAGGAACACTCTTGTGTTCCTTAGGAAATATTTATTAAACTCTTACTATGTGTCAGGCATCAAACTAGATGCAAGGTTACAATAGTGAACAAAAATTTCACAATATGGGATATTTGATAAGTAGACTTCAACTAGGGTGTACTAGTCTCTAGGGGGCATTGTTCAAAATGTTGGGGTGCAATTGTACAGTTACATTAATGTGAAGTTATATTCAAATATAGAGACCAGGTGCGGTGGCTCACGCCTGTAATCCCAGCACTTTGGGAGGCTGAAGTGGGTGGATCACTTGAGGTTAGGAGTTCAAGACTAGCCTGGTCAAAATGGTGAAACCCCCATCTCTACTAAAAATACAAAAATTAGCCAGGCGTGGTGGCACAGGCCTATAATCCCAGCTACTTGGGAGGCTGAGGCAGGAGAATCGCTTGAACCTAGGAGGTGGAGGTTGCAGTGACCTGAGATTACACCACTGCACTTCAGCCTGGGCGACAGAGCGAGACTCCATCTCAAAACAAACAAACAAAATTTTAAAAAACCCAAATTTAATAGGTAGAGTCAGGTATGTTAGACCTCCTCCATTGCCTGTAAAGGTCCTGCCCTCCACAAAAAAACTGTCCTACGTTCTGTATTTTGACTGTCCCTCTGGATACTCTCATAGGCAAAAAATCCAGTCATAATGATCTGAATCTAGAACTTGTCTGTTTCACATATAAATAAAAAATATTTTTTGTGTGGGTTTTATATATACCAGATTTCCAGGAATGCATCTATGGTATAAATCAAGGGAAACTTATACTTTTGTTATTGTTGTTTAATGATTTTCTGAATTTTACTAAGATTTGTTCATTGTATCAGAAAATCAGATCATTTACCGCAAGACCACACATGGTACTTGAGTTACTAATTTTAATAGTATATGTATGTATATGTATATTCTCTCTATACATACCTGATTACTGGCCCCATTTCTTTACCCCTCCCTGTGTCCACACCTTTGCAGTGGCTTCATGAGACAGAGACAGAAGAGACAATGCACTATTTCAAGCCTAGGTCTAAAGAGGCCTGGTTACTTTCTGCTTGCTCTTTTGCACCTCTGCTATCTTAATGAGAAGAGTTTTCTCTCGGTGGTGCTGCCCCTTCAAACTGAGCCCCAGGCTAGAATGAGAGATTCTTTATTTCAGCTCTTGTTTTCCATATTTTCTAAATGAGCATAAATTATTTCTATTATCAGAAAGAAAAGAAAACCCAAGTTACTAAGAAATGAAATTCTATTTGGGGTTAGACCATGAGTAATGCATTTTTTTTTTTTTCTCCCAGGACATGCATTTATCAGGGTACTCTGCAGTCAGTGGTTGGATAATAAATATTTGTTGAATGAAAAAAATGAACTCCTTTAACCTATCTCTCCTGGCTTCCACTGTGGTTCCCCTTTGTTCTAGTCTTTCTCTCCCTTCTAAGACCAGCTTTTTCCTATTCTGGACCACTCTGTTTCTCTCGTCCATTCTGATTCCTCCTTCTCCTTCTCTAACTCTCTGCAACTTTATTTTTTTATTTTTTTGAGACGGAGTCTCGCTGTCTCACCCAGGCTGGAGTGCAGTGGCGCGATCTCGGCTCACTGCAAGCTCCGCCTCCCGGATTCACGGCATTCTCCTGCCTCAGCCTCCCGAGTAGCTGGGACTACAGGCGCCCGCCATCACGCCCGGCTAATTTTGTTTTGTATTTTTTAGTAGAGACGGGGTTTCACAGTGTTAGCCAGGATGGCCTTAATCTCCTGACCTCGTGATCCGCCCGCCTCGGCCTCCCAAAGTGCTGGGTTTTTTTTTTGGGGGGGGTTTGTTTTGTTTTGTTTTTGAGATGGAGTTTCGCTCTTGTTGCCCAGGCTGGGGTGCGATGGCGCGACCTCGGCTCACTGCAACCTCCGCCTCCCGGGTTCAAGCGATTCTCCTGCCTCAGCCTCCCGAGTACCTGGGATTACAGGCATGTGACACCACACCCAGCTACTTTTTGTATTTTTAGTAGAAACAGGGTTTCTCCATGTTGGTCAGGCTGGTCTCGAACTCCTGACCTCAGGTGATCCGCCCGCCTCGGCCTGCCGAAATGCTGGGATTACAGAAGTGAGCCACCGTGTCAGGCCTGCAACTCTTTTTTCTTTCCCTTCTCCCCAGCTCTACATTTTTCTTCCTATGTTTGTTTCTCTCCTTTTCTTTTTTCTTCATATATATATATGTGTGTGTGTATATATATGTGTGTGTGTATATATGTGTGTGTGTGTATATATGTGTGTGTGTGTGTGTGTGTGTGTGTATATATATATATATATATTTTTTTTTTTCCCTCTGTTTTTAAGATGGGATCTCGCTGTGTCACCCAGGCTGGAGTGCAGTGGTGTGATCTCGGCTCACTGAAACGTCTGCCTCCCAGTTCAAGCGATTCTCCTGCCTCAGCCTCCCGAGTAGCTGGGATTACAGACATGCACCACTATGCCCGGCTAAGTTTGTATTTTTAGTAGAAACGGGGTTTCTCCATGTTGGTAAGGCTGGTCTCGAACTCCCGACCTCAAGTGATCCATTTTCGGCCTCCCAAAGTGCTAGGATTACAGGTGTTAGCCACCGCGCCCAGCCTAAACCCTGATTTCTACATCTGTAATATGGAACTAATGAGGCTTGCCAATTAGAGCTAGTGCCTGCCCACCACATGGGATGCACTCAACAAATGGTAGGTATCATTTGATCTAAACTTCCCCATTTTTAGATAAAAGTGGATGAGACCAGAGAGGCAATGACTGATCTAAAGGTGACCAGGCTGTCAGATCTTCTTAGTTCCTATTCAGCTTACTCTCACCTGGATCCTTCTTAAAGTCAATTTCGAAGTATATGGTTCCCATTTCAAGGTAGAGTATCCACTAATTTTCAGCATCATATGGACCTACTTCCATTTACAGTAAATAAAAACCAAGAGAGACCAACCCACTCACTAGCTTAAGCACAGAGATTCAAAGCAAGAAGAGGAACTTTCCAAAAGCTGTCAGCCTTATTCATATGTTGCTATCATATAGTATATTAAAAATCAAAGAGTAGCTGAGGAAGCAATGAGCTAGCAATTCCTAATAATTGCTTCCAGATTCAGCCTAGGACATTGACTGTGTGTGTGTGTTTGACAATCTTTTAAGAATAAGAATCTGTAAGGACAATTATTTAGTGTATGATTTTTAAAAGGCACTAAAGAGGACACATCCGGTAGAAAACCAAATATCCCCTTAAGAAGTGATATTTAGGCCGGGCCTGGTGGCTCACACCTATAATGCCAGCACTTTGGGAAGCCGAGGTGGGTGGATCACTTGAGGTCAGGAGTTCAAGACCAGCCTGGCCAACATTATGAAACCCAGTTTCTACTAAAAATACAAAAAATTAGCTGGATGTGGTGACAGGTGCCTATAATCCCAGCTACTCAGGAGGCTGAGGCAGGAGAATAGCTTGAACCAGGGAGGTGGAGATTGCAGTAAGCTGAGATCATGCCACTGCACTACAACCTGGGCAACAAGAGCGAAACTCGGTCTCAAAAAAAAAAAAAAAAAGTGATGTTTAATTCTCTTTAAAATAGTAATTCTATTGTTATTCATGATTATGGATAAAAGAAAAAAAATTGAAAATATTTCATCACTGTAACATGTTTTTATTTTCATTAAAGCTGTATAACAAGCCAGACATGGTGCCACGTGCCTGTAATCCCAGCTAACCAGGAGGCTGAGGTGGGTGGATCTCTTGATTCTAGGAGTTCAAGACCAGCCTGGGCAATATAGCAAGCCTCCAGCTCAAAAAACAAACAAACAAAAAACTGCAGAACAAATGTTAAGAAAACTAACTGGTATATTTTGATATGGAAACAATTTAAGGTCGACATTAACGAGGACAATTTTACCTCAGGAAAAAGATAATATTAGTTTGGATGGGGTGTATATATCATATTAATACTAGTAGTACCTTACATTTCTCTAGCGCGATCTAAATTTCTGGCGCAATCTCAGCTCACTGCAAGCTCCACCTCCAGGGTTCATGCCATTCTCCTGCCTCAGCCTCCCGAGTAGGTGGGACTACAGGTGCCTGCCACCATGCCTGGCTACATGTTTTGTATTTTTAGTAGAGACGGGGTTTCACCATGTTAGCCAGGATGGTCTCAATCTCCTGACCCCGTGATCTGCCCACCTTGGTCTTCCAAAGTGCTAGGATTACAGGCGTGAGCCACCACGCCTGGCCAATGCTTTCTTTTTTCTTTTTTTTTGAGAGTCTTGCTCTGTCATCCAGGCTGGAGTGCAGGGGCGTGATCTCGGCTCATTGCAACCTCTGCCTCCTGGGTTCAAGCGATTCTTCTGCCTCAGCCTCCCAAGTAGCTGGGATTACAGGAACCTGCCACCATGCCCAGCTAATTTTTAGAGGTTATAAAATACTTTTGCATACATTTTGATTTTTTCTTTTTCATAATAACCTCATGGCAAAAGTAGGTCAGTTACCTACAGATTAGGAAACCTAACCTTCTGGGTGACTTGTTTAGTCAGTAAGTGTGAAATAGCCTCAAACACAGGTCCTCTGGCTTGTTTTCCAATATTTTTTTTCACTACATCATACTGCCTTATAAAAATGATATAACATTTTTTTTCTTTTTTTGGTTTTTTTTTTTTTTTTTTTTTTGAGATGGAGTATTGCTGCAACGCTCAGGCTGGAGTGCAATGGCATGATCTCAGCTCACTGCAACCTCTGCCTCCCAGGTTCAAGCAATTCTCCTGCCTTAGCCTCCCGAGTAGCTGGGACTTAAAGGCATGTGCTACCATGCCTGTTAATTTTTGTATTTTTAGTAGAGACAGGGTTTCACCATATTGGCCAGGCTTGTCTCAAATTCCTGACCTCAAGTGATCCTCCCGCCTCAGCCTCCCAAAGTGCTGGGATTACAGGCGTGAGCCGCTGCTCCTGGCCATCACTTCATGTGTTTAATTCTTCCCTTTTCATGTACTTTATATATATATATTCACAAACACTGACTTGTTTCCAAGTAGGCATCACAACTCTGAATAAGCAAAGAGAAAGCTCTGTTTGGACTCTTAGTTAATAAGCCAGAGAAATCTTTCTGAATTTACCTAGTTCTCATTATTTATCTTATTGTTTATGTGTTTGTTCCTTATGATGAAGTTTCTTACAGTGGACGTAGGGGCCAGGAGGACACATGTTTTGATAAACAGATTTTCCATGTTTTCAATTATTCATAGTTTGGGGAAAGGAGGAGGACATGATTTGAGCAAAATAAAAGAATCTCATAGCGAGCTGCCAGCTCTTACTAAACTGTACATAATTTGTCAATATTTTAATAATTTGACAGTACTATAATATAATCAAGGTTTCTAGAATAAATCATTTTCACTTTTCACTACTGAAAGCATAACCTATATCTTTTCACGAATTTCATTCAGCTATAGGAAATGCTGCCCTCAACCACATCCAGAATGTAGTAGAATAACTCTAGAACTAACTCTAGGATAAAGATATGTTATTTATTCTTTTCTAAATAAGTCTTATGGCTGTGTCTGATAATTGTATGTTTGTTTATTTATTCCATCGATAACTGTTTGTCCTGAATTGTATGTTTTCTGAAAAGGAAATTACATCATAGTCCTTAGTCATTTCATGCTGGTCTCAAAATTGTTTATAAACTACTATGTTTCATCTCCTTCCGCATTATTTTGAATTCCTAGGGACCAAATGACTGAAGTAAAAGTAGGTTCTGTTTTATTAATGCTTTCTTTTTATTATTATTATTATTTTTTTTTGAGACAGAGTCTCACTCTGTCTCCCAGGCTGGAGTGCAGTGGTGTGATCTCGGCTCACTGCAAGCTTAACCTCCTGGGTTCACGCCATTCTCCCGCCTCAGCCTCCTGAGTAGCTGGGACTACAGGCGTCCACCACCACGCCCGGCTAATTTTTTGTATTTTTAGTAGAGATGCGGTTTCACCGTGTTAGTCGGGAAGGTCTGGATCTCCTGACCTCGTGATCCACCCGCCTCGACCTCCAAAAGTGCTGGGATTACAGGCGTGAGCCACTGCGCCCGGCCGGATTAGTGCAACACCATGTTTTAATGCAATAAATTCAGACTTACTTTTCCAAGTATGTTGAGCCCTGCTTATTTTCTGTACTTTCATGCTTGAGTTAATAAACTGCAAAGTTTCCCTCTTTTGTTTGCTTTGTTTTCCTTTATATACCATTTGTTGGAGGTTCTCTATTTTGAAAGAGAGGGGGATGGAAAGTAAATTATCCCCTTGGGCTTGCGAAATAAAGTTTACCTATCTACTAAATAAATATCTCATAACTTTCTGTGGTGGCTCAGTGGGTTATTGGAATCTTTTTTTTTTTTTTTTTTTTGAGACAGAGTCTCGCTGTCGCCCAGGTTGGAGCAGTGGTGTGATCCTGGCTCACTGCAACCTCCGCCTCCTGGGTTCAAGCAATTCTCCTGCCTTAGGTTCACTGCAACCTCCGCCTCCTGGGTTCAAGCAATTCTCCTGCCTCAGGTTCACTGCAACCTCCGCCTCCTGGGTTGAAGCGATTCTTCTGCCTCAGCCTCTCAAGTAGCTGGGATTACAGGCGCACCACCGCATCCAACTAATTTTTTGTATTTTCAGTACAGACAGGGTTTCACCATGTTAGCCAGGCTGATCTGAAACTCCCGACCTCAGGTGATCCTCCCACCTTGGCCTCCCAAAGTGCTGGGATTACAGGCATGAGTCACCATGTCCTGCCTATTTTCTTTTTCAAATACTGTTTATTTAAAACCCATATAAGGTGGCTGGGAGTGGTGGCTCACGCCTGTAATCCCAGCACTTTGGGAGGCAGAGGCCAGTGGATCATCTGAGGTCAGGAATTGGAGAAGAGCCTGACCTAACCTGGTGAAACCCCATCTCTACTAAAAATATAAAAATTAGCTGGGCATGGTGGCGTGTGCCTATAATCCCCGTTACTTGGGAGGCTGAGGTAGGAGAATCACTTGAACCCGGGAGGTGGAGGTTGCAGTGAGCAGAGATTGCACTCCAGCCTGGGCGACAGAGGGAGACTCCGTCTCAAAACATCATCAACAACAACACTCACATAAGGCTGAAAAAGAAAAGAAAACTTCTAGGCATTCTCAGTATTAGGTTTAAGAATGAGACTTGTATGTTCATAAACAAGAGGTCATGTGAGCTGTCAGAGCTGGTACATGGGATAGGAAGGCCAGAGCCCGTTCGTAAACCACTAACAGGAATAACAAGAGATAAACATTATCAGTTTACGCCCAGCCTTCGCCGAAACCCAGGGTAACACATTTCCACATTTCCTGACTCCTCTATCCTGACTCCCCACAGGACTTTGAGACCAGCCTGGACAATATAGTGAGACTTCCTCTCTACAAATTAAAAAATTAGCTTGGCGTGTTGGCCTGCACCTGTAGTCCTAGCTACGCAGGAGGCTGAGGTGGGAGGATCACTTGAGCCCAGGAGGCTGAGGTTGCAGTGAGCCATGATCCCACCACTGTACTCCAGCCTGAGTGACAGGGCAAGACTCTGTCTCAGAAAACAAAACCAACATTTGGCAAATGTAATTACTTTGAGAGAGATAGTTCAAAATCTGGGGATTTTTGGTTAGTTTTTACATTTACTACATAAGATTAGTCAGTAGAAATGAGAATTAGCTTTTTGTACGACAATTTACAATAGCTATTATTTTAAAAATATTTTTATTCTTAAGAGTCAACCTTAAATTAGTTGTTTGGAATTGTCACTATTTAGTGTATGACAAACAAGAACTTTGAAATTAGACGACCTGAGTTCTCGGCCCACAAGCACCTCGTTAGTAGTTTAATGACCTTAAACACTTCATGCTTATGTCCTGATTTCCTCATTTGTAAATAAGAGTAATAAAATCTATCTTCTATGGTTATTAAGAAGCCTAAATGATATAAAATGTTGGGATGAGTGCTTTGTAATTTTACTGGTAGTAGATGCTGTTTAAGGAGACTTAAATAATTCAGCAAATCAGATGAACTATGTTGCCATTATGTCAATTGAAAACTCCAAGTCTACCAATTTGACATTAGAAAGGGTTTCAGTAGGGGGCCCAGGGGCTCATGCCTGTAACCCCAGCACTTTGGGAGGCCAAACTGGGAGGATTGCTTGAGCCTAGGACTCCCCCTTCCCACCCTATCTCTACAAAAAAATTTTAAAAATTAGCTGGGTGTGGTGGTTCATGACTGTAGTCCCAGCTGTCTTGGAGCTTGAGATGGGAGGATCACCTGAGTCCAGAAGGTCGAGGCTGCAGTGAGTGGTGATCACGCCACTGCACCCAGTCTGGGCAACAAAGGGAGACCCTGTCCCAAAAAAAAAGGTTTTGATTTCAGATAGAAATACATCTCAGAGACTCAGGGTCTTGAGATACCTACATTAAATTAGAAATAAAATGATAAAAATCAGCAAACACCTATGCTTTCTGTGAATACACATTTCTCATATCCTGTCTCCTTGAAGTCTGCCCCAAAAAGGTACCCAGTCTGATATGCTGTTCATTATATGAAATTTTAGCCAAAAGTAGAACCATTAACTATAAATTAAAAGTCATGTTATCACTTATTTATTTTGGATGATGGATAACAAGTGTTTATTATATCTTTCTGTATGCTTTAATTTCCAAAATGAAAGTGTTTAAAAAAAAAATAAGACCCAGTAGTTAGCCTGATTCTCCAAACTTCAGGCCAAATTTTTGTAAACCACAAATCTGCAGCCAGTGCAGTGGCTTGTGCCGGTAATCCCCAAACTTAGGGAGGCGGAATCTGGAGGATAGCTTGAGCCTAGGAGTTCAAGACCTGCGTGGGCAATAGAATAAGAACTCCGTTCTCCACGATAAGAAAAAAAAAAAAAAAAAGAAAGGCAATATACAAATCTGCAGGAAGGAATCTTTCCAGAAAGGAAGAATTTGTTTCAAGAACTGTTTTGCAGGAATATCAGAAGGGTTATTTTTCTTTGACTCAAAGGCCGTAACACTGTACTTTGTAACAACGGAAATAAAGGCATTAGTTTGAACAATCCTCTATGCTGCTACTATTGTAAAGTTTGGAGACTATAACTCACTCAGATTGGTTTATAGCCATGTATTTACCAAATCTTTTTTCATATTCCTTTTCTCCAGGCATGCAGGAATTTATATCTCACAGCCTTCTTAGAGTCAGTCAGGTTGAGTCGGGTGACTAGTTCAGGACAGTGAAACACATCAGCAGAAGTGAAAAGGCCACTCACTTCTGGCAGAGGCAAAGGAGAGCCCTTACAGGATTCTCCAGTCTAGCTCTTCTGCCAGCCCGGAAGTACTAGGATGGCAGAGCCAGAGACGCAAGCAGCAGGGAAGCTGAGTCACCATGGGGACGTGAGACTGACTTACAGATGACGAGTGTGCAGCCTCACAGCCTAGCCCATGTTGAGATAAACACAATACAGTCTTGCATACTTTACAGTCATAAACGAGGGAGAACAGAAATGGAGAATGACCCTCTATGCCTCTAAGACCAAATTATAATGAAACAACTTATGTCTTCAGTTTTGAAAATTAAAGTTTTTGACCCTCATAAAACAAGTTTGCTATACAAGTATCCGTTAACCATGTGAAACCCACTGAAATGAGTCAAACTATTTTCTTACATTCTTTCCACTTCAACACCAATTTTAATCCTTAGTTCCAAATTAGTTTTTAGAGACTCTTGTAAGGAAAAGGAAAATCGACCCAGAATTTTAAAAATTGTGCTATTATTAGTTTATATAGCTTTCAACAACAATTTACAATAGCTTGCATAATTAGTATATTTAATTAGTATATAGAGACATATATATATATATTTGAGAGGGAACTTCACTGCAACTTCCCAGTTGCCTCCTGGGTTCAAGTGATTCTCCTGCCTCAGCCTCCCGAGCAGCTAGAATCATACAGGCGCCCGCCACCATGCCTGGCTAATTTTTGTATTTTTAGCAGAGACGGGGTTTCATCATGTTGGCCAGGCTGATCTGGAAACCCCGACCTCAGGTGATCCGCCCGCCTCGGCCTCCCAAGGGCAGGGATTACAGGCGTGAGCCACCGCGCCCGGCCTAGTGTAATTTTTAAAAGTACAAAAGCCACTAGAAACCATGACAATAAGAACTTCCTTTTGGGTTTTCCAGCATTCGGTTTATAGGACATGGACCACACATAGATGTTTTTTGAATGCTGAAATATTTTACTCATAACACAGTTTTCCCAGTAACTTGCTTCCGGTGGATTTAAAATTTGTAATATAACTTCGTCATAGCAGGTACCTTCATGAAACTCAATATTTGAAAAAAACGTGGAGGTTTCCCCCTTTCTTTTGGCCAGAATGTATGTCCAGGGTAGTGACTTTAGAGCAAATGCGTTTAAGCAACTCCAGTATTCTTACTACGCTGCCCCCAATCCCGCTCCAAGCATGGGGAGATCAGGGTTCCACATTTTCGGGTAAGTATCAGCCGTCCTGGCGCTGCGCGAGCGCATTCTACAATTCCGAAAACTACTAACTTTTCCGTCTGCAACCTTTAATAATTGAGAGGGTATGCGCAACTCAGAAAAGTGCGCCCGCTGCGGTCGGGTGCAGAGTGGACTGGAGGAAAGGCGACTCCCATTTACGGTGCGGCCCCGGGCGGGGTCCCCCAACACGGCCTTCCCGGCGTGCCACGCGCGGAGGGGACTCTTAACGTGAAGCGCTGGGTGACTCAGCCGCGTGGCCGCGCGGGCTGGGGCGGGGGGCGCGCGCCGCTGCGGCACAGCCGGTCCCGGCTGCGGCTTCTGGCTGCGCGGTCTGCGCGCGCCTCCCGGGCGGATTCCATCCCCGAGCGCGACAGCGCGGCGGGGAGCGACGAGTAAGTGGCGGCGCGGGACGGTTTCGGGCGCGAAGACCGGGCAGGGCGAGTGTGGTGGCGGGCGTGGCCCGAGTCTCCCCTTTGTGGCCGAGGGGGCTTCTCCTCCGCACGCGGCGGCGGCCCGGACCCCCAAGTCAAAAGGCCGCGGGGCTAAGCTGGGCGCGAGGAACCTGTCGGCACCGGCGTGATGGGGTCCTGTTTTCGCGTGGAGGGCAGAGTCTGGTGATCCTGGGGAGGGAGGCGACGCTGCGCCGAGGTGGTGGGCACAGCTGAAGTATAACTTGACTGCTTTTTGCAGGCCTCGGGTGGTTCATCCCGAGAGGAATGGCGAGAACCTGGAGTGTTGACTGGCAAAACATTTGCAGACGCGGTTCTTCTGGCAATTAATTGGCTCCATTAAAAATTAGGTAGTTGGTGGGACTTCCTCCTGAACTCTGGAGCCGGGTGCATTTTGCCCGGTCTTTTCAGCCCTGTTTCCGCGTCTTCCTTCCCTGCCACCCGCAAATTGCCAGCTTTCATTCGTGGCTCTGAGTGCAAAAGCGCTGGGGAAAGCCTTAACCAGCAATTTTCTTTTAAATAAAACTTTGCTTTTTATAGCAGTGTCTTCAGGTTTACAAGCCCAGTTCTGTACTATGAGAAAACCTCTTCTGTTTTGGAGTTTGTGATTCTTTCTGAAAATTCTTCGGTTGAAGAGATTTATTTTTAAATAAGAATCTAGTGAACAAACTAACGTAATAAACAAGGCTGTAAAGGAACTAGTGTTTAACCAGCTTATGAAAATACATTCCAGAGTCCTTAGTTTTGTTCCTGTTCGCCCTGTGAGAAGTTGAGGTATTTTTTTAGTGGTCTCCAAAACAAAGTGTTGTAGTAATGTCTGTCGGATGTGATGAATCCAGAGTCAGAGGACTTCCGCTCAAGGCCCCCACCTGAAACCCCAAATCCTAGGCCATAGTTCTGAAACAGAAGATTGTTCCTTAGTAATAAGGTTGCAGTACCGTAGCACCTCTTACATAAATTTGATTCTAGAGATTTGTGATGAGTCCCTGAGTCTGGGATTTAAGCAGGCACCCCCACTCTTGGTCCAGGGACCACACGCTGAGAAACACCACCTTTAGGCTGGGCTGCCCAACAACCTTAACCCTTCGTCGATGTATTCCTCCCCAAACCTGTCGTAAACCAGTCGCCTGCCCCAAACCAGTCCTAGGACAAGAAGCTCTAACTCTCCAGAAGCCAGTATGAGAAAACATAGTGCTTTTTTTTCACCCTGACACGGGGTAGGAAGTGATTTTCATACATATTCCGATATTGCTCTGGTGGTTTAGAGATAGCCCATTTATCTTTTCCTTCTGAGGGCTGCTTCTAGTATCGTCAGAGCTTAATGCCATTAGGCCAAATCTCCTCCGCCCAGTTTACTCAGTCTCCCCATGGAACCAGGGCAGCCAATGCCATATAATTCCCATGGCCTTGACTGTCATATTATCCGGTATGTAGCAGTACTAGTAGCATTATGAGGGCTTCCAGTTCAGCTGGACATTAATTTAGTCATCAAATATCTGCGTAATGCCTATTTTCTTCAAAGCACTGTCATAGGCCGTTTTATCAACAGCATAGCGATATAGACATATATATCTTGGCACAGAGTTGCATTGCTTCTCTGAGGCAGAAATGAGGGTTGGATAAACTTCACTGCTGCCAAAGGTTCTCTTTATTCATCCATAATTCATTCCTTCCTATTATTCCAGAAATATGCGTACTATTCCAATAATCTGGTTTTCCATAAGAAGTTAAGAAATACATTGGATGAGGTTAGTAGTTAGGTCAGTCTTAAATTCTGTAACGGAAGTCGGGCATGGTGGCTCACATCTGTAATCCCAGCACTTTGGGAAGCCGAGGCAGGTGGATCACCTGAGGTCAGGAGTTTCAGACCAACCTGGCAACCTGGTGAAACCCTGTCTCTACTAAAAATACAAAAATAAACCAGGCATGGTGGTGGGCACCTGTAATCCCAGCTACTCGGGAGGCTGAGGCAGGAGAATCACTTGAATCTGGGAGGCAGAGGTTGCAGTGAGCCGAGATCACGCCATTGTACTCAGCCTGGGCAACAGCGCGAGACCCCGTCTCAAAAAAAAAAAAAAATTCTGTAACAGAGACACCTAATAACTTTAGTAAGGACAATAATATACACATTTTTGTATTTCTTATTCCCCCTTCAAATAGATGTGTAGAGATGAGGTTAGAATTAGGCCATGTGTTTCTCTGACTTTTTTCCTTTTTTTGGTGTCTGATTTCTCTTATTGAATCTTTTTCCGTTGATTCGTAAAATGTCATGTCTTCCTTCTGTAGCCCTGAGCTTCCTGATTGTTGTGTCTTCCTCTGCCCTTCAATCTGATCTTCCTGCCCCTCTTTGGCTAAGTGGAGTAAAAAATTGAGGGGAATTGTTAGAATACCAAATGATTTTTAGTTGGAAGATCCAGAGTCTTAGATATATGAGGCTTAGAGATATAAAGGAGCCTATTACAAATTTATCAAGTGCAGTCCTCTCAGATAAAGAATCTGAGAGATGAGATTGCAGAGTGAGGACTTCTGGCTCCTAGCCCAGTGTTCTTCCCACCAAATTATCTCAAGAAAAATGCTTCAAAAGTAGAAAAGGTCCAGAGAAATTATAAGTAGATGGAGAAAATGGAGAGACTTTCATGTGACTACAAAAGCAATAGTATCTTATCTGGAAAAATGGAGATTGAAGGAGGATATGATGTAACCATATAAATCATAAAAAGTGAGAGTACTACTGCTAAGGAATTCTTTGAAGCTTGAAATAAGTAGTGAAAGGACAAATAAGAGCAAGAGATAGCTATCTTGTAAAGCCCAAGAAATGTTATGAACTCAGTTTTTTTGTTGTTGTTTTTTGTTTTTGAGACAGCGTTTCGCTCTTATTGCCCAGGCTGGAGTACAGTGGCGCAATCTCGGCTCACTGCAACTTCCGCCTCCTAGGTTCAAGTGATTCTTCTGCCTCAGCCTCCTGAGTAGCCAGGATTACAGGCACCCATGGCCGGCTAATTTTTTGTGTTTTTAGTGGGGACAGGGTTTCACCATGTTGGCCAGGCTGGTCTCAAAACTCCTGACCTCAGGTGATCTGCCTTCCTGGGCCTTCCAAAGTGCTGGGATTACAGGTGTGAGCCACCGCGCCAGGCCTGAACTCAGTATTTTTAAAAAAGATTAAATAAAAGCTTAGATAACTACTTTGGTGATTTTAAAAATATGTTAAATGCTTGAGCAATGCCCAGAATCTTTGGAAGTTGTCATCAAGAGTATAACTATTGTCCTTACCAAACTTACTAGGTACCCCTGTGATAGAATTTAAGACTGATGGCTGGGTGTGGTGGCTTACGCCTGTAATCCCAGCACTTTGGGAGGTCATGGGGGGAGGATTTCTTTAGCCCAGAAGTTCCAGACCATCCTGGGCAACATAGGGAGATCCTGTCTGTGTTATTTTAAAAATTAAAAAGTGAACAAAGAATTTAAGACTCATCTGACTACTAACCTCATCCAATGTGATATTTCTTAACTTATGGAAAATGAGATTATTGGGAATAGTACATATATTTCTGGAAGAATAGGAAGGAAACAATTACGGATGAAGAAAGAGGGCCTTTTGATGTTTTAGCTTGGAATCCCCAAATTAGACACTGTAGGATTGATTGCTCTTGTATATTCATGAAAGTAGTAAAAATAAAAATAGTAAGGGCTTAATAATTAGTATACATTCTATACCAGCCACTTACTAAATGGTTTTACATCACTGTCCCATTTAATTATCTCCTTTCTATAGATAAAGACTCTAAGATATAAGAGATTAAGTTTGCCCCAAATAATGTACCTAATAAGTGGCTGAGCCTGTAGTAAAGTTTAAGTCCACTTGACTTCAAAGCCATTAAAATATATGCTCAAGAGTGTCCTAGTTGTATTTCGTTGCGAAGTGGTTAAGAATGTGGGTTGTGGGCCGGGCGCGGTGGCTCATGCCTGTAATCCCAGCACTTTGGGAGGCCGAGGCAGGCAGATCACGAGGTCAGGAGATCAAGACCATCCTGGCTAACACAGTGAAACCCCGTCTCTACTAAATATACAAACAAATTAGCCAGGCGTGGTGGCAGGTGCCTGTAGTCCCAGCTACTCGGGAGGCTGAGGCAGGAGAATGGCGTGAACCTGGGAGTCAGAGCTTGCAGTGAGCCGATATTGCGCCACTGCACTCCAGCCTGGGTGACAGAGCGAGACTCTGTCTCAAAAAAAAAAAAAAAAAAAGAATGTGGGTTGTGGAGTTAATGTTGCCTGGGTTCAAATCCTGACTCCTCCATTTACTAGCTTGGATAAAGTACTTTATCAGTTTCTGTCTCTGAAATAGACAGTAATAGTACCTACCTATCCCAGGATTTTTAGGATTGAGTTAATTCATGTAAAGTTAATAGAATTGTGCCTCACAAACTGTAAGTTTTCAGGAAATGCTGGCCATTAATGTTTTAAAAAATATTTTTTAGGCTGGGCAGGTTGGCTCAAGCCTGTAATCCCAGCACTTTGAGAGGCTGAGGTGGGCAGATCATTTGAGGCTAGGAGTTTGAAACCATCCTGGCCAACATGGCAAAACCCCCGTCTCTACTAAAAATACAAAAAATTAGTTGGGCATGGTGGCATGCGCCTGTAATCCCAGTTAGTTACTGGGGAGGCTGGGTCATGAGAATTGCTTGAATCTGGGAGGCAGAGATTTCAGTGAGCCAAGATCGCACCACTGCACTCCAGCCTGGGCGATAGAGCGAGACTCTGTCTCAAAAACAAAAAGGAAAAAATTATAATTTTTGATATACGGTTGTGCTTAGAAAGGAAAACATATTTATAATTTATTTCATGGTGGGTGCTGTAGCTCACACCTATAATCCCAGCACTTTGGGAGGCTGAGGTGGACACATCACTTGAGCCCAGGAATTTGAGATCAGTCTAAGCAACATGGCACAACTCTGTCTCTACAAAAAATATAAAAACGAGCCAGGTGTGGTGCTGTGCGCCTTTAATCCTAGCTACATTGGAGGCTGAGGTGGGTGGATCAATTGAACCCGGAAGGTGGAGGTTACAGTGAGCTGAGATGGTGCCACTGCACACCAGCCTGGGCGACAGAGCACCATCCTGTCTCCAAATATATATTTGTATATATATTTGAAATAACTGAGGTTTAATGATAAGTATAGATATAAAGTAAGCTTTATCTCTGCCCTTACTAAAATAGGAACATTACTAAAATTTTGGAAAGCATTGGAATGTAGTGGAAAGATCCATGATCCAGGTCAGATGATCTGCTTCTAGTTGTCGCTGTCACTGCTAGCTCTGTGTTTCTAGGTTCAAAATTTCTGTTTTATACAGAAGGTTGTGAGGATCAAATAAAGTGACAAATAGGGATGAAATTTGAATTTTATATGCTATACAAATGTAAAATACCATCTTAAAAATTATGGAGGAAAGTTACAATAAATTATTGTTGCATAGCTTATTGGAAGTTCAATTTCCTTAGAATAAAACAGGTAGTAACTTACACCTCTATGTGAAGATCACAGTACATATCTTAAAATTATCTAAGACATCCTCCATGTGTTCTCAAATCTCTTTTTTACAGGGGGAAGGTGAAATTTAATTTTTGCAGTTATATCTGTGTATTGGTTTGCTAAGGCTGCCAAAGCAAAGGACCACTGTCTGGGTGGTCTGAACAACAGAAATTTATTTTCTCACAATTTTGGAAGCTAGAAGGCCAAGATGGTGTCAGGAGGGTTTATTTTCTTCTGAGGCCTCTGTCTTTGACTTGTAGATGACCATTTTCTTTTCCCTGTGTCTTTGTGTCTGGAATTTATTCCTTCCGGTGGGTTCTTGGTCTCACTGACTTCAAGAATGAAGCCACGGACCCTCGCGATAGTGTTACAGTTCTTAAGGATGGTGTGTCTGGAGTTTTTTCCTTCAGATGTTCAGATGTGTCCGGAGTTTCTTCCTTCCAGTGGGTTCGTGGTCTTGCTGACTTCAGGAGTGAAGCCACAGACCTCCGCAGTGAGTGTCACAGCTCTTAAAGGTGGTGTGTCCGGAGTTGTTTGTTCCTCCTGGTGTGTTCATGGTCTCGCTGGCTTCAGGAGTGAAGCCGCAGACCTTAACAGTCAGTGTTAAAGCTCTTAAAGGTAGTGCAGACCTAAAGAGTGAGCAGCAGCAAGATTTATTGTGAGGAACAAAACAACAAAGCTTCCACAGCGTGGAAGGGGACCTGAGTGGGTTGCTGCTGCTGGCTTGGGTGGCCAGCTTTTAGTCCCTTATTTGGCCCCACCCATGTCCTGCTGATTGGTGCGTTTTTACAGAGTGCTGATTGGTGCATTTAGAATCCTTTAGCTAGACACAGACCACTGATTGGTGGGTTTACAATCCTTTAGCTAGGCAGAAAAGTTCTCCAATTGCGTTTACAATCCTTTAGCTGGGCAGAAAAGTTCTCCAAGTCCCCACTGGACCCAGGAAGTCCAGCTGGCTTCACCTCTCATCTTCACATTGTCATCCCTCTGTTTATGTGTTCTAATCTCCCCATTTTGAGGACACCAGACGTATTGGATTAGGGCCCACCTTAATGACTTCATTTAACCTTAATTACCTCTTTAAAGGCCCTGTCTCCAAATATAGACACATTCTGAGGACTAGGGGTTAGGGCTTCACATATGAATTTTGAGGGAGACACAGTTCGGCCCTGACAGTCTGTTTAAGAAGTTATGCGTTGGGGCTGGTGCAGTGGCTTATGCCTGTAATCCCAACACTTTGGGAGGCGGAGGCAGGTGGATCACCTGAGGTCGGGAGTTCTAGACCAGCCTGGTCAACATGACGAAACCCTGTCTCTACTAAAAATACAAAAATTAGCTGGGCACGGTGGCACGTGCCTGTAATCCCAACTACTCGGGAGGCTGAGGCAGGACAATCACTTGAACCTGGGAGGCAGAGGTTGCAGTGAGCTAAGATTGTGCCACTGCACTCCAGCCTGGGCGACAGAGCGAGACTCCGTCTCAAAAAAAAAAAAAAAAAAAAAAAGGTTATGTGTTGGGTACTCTGAATGCTCCCTTGCTGTTATCACTATGTCCTATGCCATGAGGCCCAGGCAGCATTCGTTTTCTTGTGACTGGCTTTACCTGTTCTTCAGAACCATGCTTACTTTTGTATATCCTAAGAAGCATATTATGCCTCTGCATAAATCATTGTGTTATATTTAAGATTATCCTGTTAGCCTACTGAATAATGTGCTTGAAAATCTATTCCATACATTAACCTAAATTCCTATTTCATCTATTAAGCACATTTCTTCTTTAATCTAGATGGAAGAATGTCAGACTATTTTATGTGATAATATATTGTTTTCTGATTAAACTTTAAAAATTTTCTCTTAAACTGCTTCAGGCAGTTTAAAAATTTACTTTATTTTATTTTACTTTTTAAGAGATAGAAGTCTTGCTATGTTGCCCAGTCTGAAGTATAGTAGCTATTCACAGTCTTGATCCCACTACTGATCAGCACAGGAGTTTTGACTTGCTCTGTTTCCAGCCTGGGTCAGTTCTTCCCTCCTTAAGCATCCTGGTGGACCTCTGCTCCTGGGAGGTTACCATTGATGCTACATTTGGTGCAGACACCTGATTGATACAGTACACTACAGCCCAGAACTTCTGGGCTCAAGTGATCCTCCCACCTCAGCCTGCTAAGTGGCTGGGACTACAAGTGTGCCACTGAACCTAGCTACAAGCAGTTTTTAAGAAACTGTTCCAATGATTCCAACATTTTCTTGAGAAGGTATCTGTTTTTTGAGATACTTTTCATTTTTCGTTATTTTAAAGATAATAACACATTCATTTTAGAGACTTTAGAATATTCAGTAAGACAATAACTTTTTAAAAGAAAAGTCACGTGATTCTACAGTTAAGGGAGAATAATCTTTTCCATCTTTTTTTTCTGTGGATACATTTATTGTTTCAATCTGCCTTTTAAAAATCTAATACATCCATACTATTTCATGCTATTTCAGTTATTTTCTCTTTTTGAAATAAGGTCTTGCTCTGTCACTTAGGCTGAAGTGTAGTGGCAAGATTTCAGCTCACTGCAACTTTGACCTCTGGGCTTAAGCAGCCCTCCCACCTCAGCCTTGCACAAGTAGTTGGGACTACAGGTATGTGCCACCACACCCAGCTAATTTTTTTATTTTTTGTAGAAACGAAGTCTCACTGTGTTGTCCAGGCTTGTCTTGAATTCCTGGGCTCAAGTGATCCTCCTGCCTTGGCCTCCCAGAATGTTAGGATTACAGGCATAAGCTGCTGCGCCTGGCCCTATTTTAGTTATTTTCAAACAGATTTCTATTTATTTATTTAGAGACAGAGTCTCACTCTGTCACCTAGGCAGTGCAGTAGCGCAATCTCAGCTCACTGCGACCTCCTCCTCCTGGGTTCAAGTGCTTTTCATGCCTCAGCCTCCTGAATAGCTGGAATTACAGGTACGTGCCACCATGCCCAGCTAATTTTTGTATTTTTAGTAGAGACGGGGTTTTGCCATGTTGGCCAGGCTGGTCTCAAACTCCTGACCTCAAGTCATCTGCTCACCTTGGCCTCCCAAAGTGCTGAGATTACAGGTGTGAGTCAACGTGCCTGGCCTATTTTTTTCATTGGTGAATCATATGAATTGAATTTTGAATGTTAAGCCAATCTTTGCCATAATGTATAACCCTTTTTTATGTGGCTGGATTTGATTTTCTCATAATTTGTTTAGGATTTTTGTGATTACGTTCATGAGAAAGTTTGATATAATTTCTTCCTTAAAAGTGTGGGAAAATTTGCTAGTCAAGCCATTTGATTCTGGAAAAGTTTTAATTATCAATTAAATTTCTTTACTAGATATAGGACTTCATAGATTTTCTAATTTTTCTAAGTCAGTTTCAATAAATTATGGAATATTCATTTCATCTGCAAATTCTAATTTACTGGCACAAGTTGTACAGAATAACTGCTCATCCTTTTAATCTCATGGGATCTATAATGATAGTCTTTTTTCATCTGTGATCCTTGTAATGTGCACCTTTATTTTCTTTCTTCTTTTTTTTGAGATGGAGTCTCGCTCTGTTGCCCAGGCTGGAGTGCAGTGGCGTAATCTCGACTCACTGCAACCTCTACCTCCCGGGTTCAAGCAATTCTCCTGCCTCAGTCTCCTGAGTAGCTGGGACTACGGGCACACGCCATCACACCCGGCTAATTTTTGTGATTTTAGTAGATATGGGGTTTCACCATATTGGTCAGGCTGGTCTCGAACTCCTGATTTCAGGTGATACACCCAGCTGGGCCTCCCAAAGTGCTAGGATTACAGGCGTGAGCCACTGTGCCCAGCTTTTTTTTTTTTTTTTTTTTTTTTTCTTATTTGAGTCGGAGTCTTGCTCTGTCCCGAAGACTGGAGTGCAGTGACACGATCTCGGCTCACTGCAACCTCCATCTCTGGGTTCAAGCAATTCTCCCGCCTCAATCTCCCAAGTACCTGGGACTACAGGCACCCACCTGCCTGTAGTCATGCCAGGCTAATTTTTGTATTTCTGTAGAGACAGGGTTTCACCATGTTGTTGGCCAGGCTGGTCTTGAACTCATGACCTCAGGTGATCCGCCCGCCTTGGTGTCCCAAAGTGCTAGGATTATAGGCATGAGCCACCTCGTCCAGGCTACTTTATGGTGTTTTGTTTTTTTTTTAGATAGAGTTTCACTCCTGTTGCCCAGGCTGGAGTGCAGTGGTGCCATCTTGGCTCACTGCAGCCTCTGCCTCCCAGGTTCAAGTGATTCTCCTGCTTCAGCCTCCCGAGTAGCTGGGATTGCAGGCATGTACCACCACGCCTGGCTAATTTTGTATTTTTAGTAGAGACGGAGTTTCTCCACGTTGGTCAGGCTGGTCTCCAACTCCCGACCTTGGGTGATCCGTCCGCCTTGGCCTCCCAAAGTGCTGGGATTACTGGCGTGAGCCCCTGTGCCCGGCCTCCTTTATGGCTTTTTACCAGAAAAGTTTGCCACCCCATTCTACAGTGTTACTTTTAGGCTCCCAGTGGAAAACTTGGGGTATTTCACAGGATCCTTCCTCCTCTGCAGACCCATTCCAGTTTTTGTCTCTCCAGCACCTTGATGCTGACAAAAGCTCTGTTTAACTTCTCAACTTTTGGGCCGGGCATGGTTGAGTGAGCCAAGATCATGCACTCCAGCCTGGGTGACAGAGCAAGACTCCATCTAAAAAAACAAACAAACAAAACAAACAAAAAACTTCTCAACTTTTTAGCAGCTGCTTTCTACTTAGCTTTACAGCCTTTTGGCAGCTGCTTCCAAATTGGCAAATATCTGGAGGAGAAAAGTGGTACAGAGTGTTGGGCTTACCTTAATTTATTTGCTTTCTCTATTAGCGTTCCACCCAATCAATAGAACCAGTAGTGTGTGTGTATGTGTGTGTTCACAACATACATATGTATTAGGATATTTATTGCAAGGAATTGGTTCATACAGTGTTGGGGACTAGCTAGGCAAGTCTGAAACCTGTAAGGCAGGTTGCAGCCAGGAGGGGCAGGCTGGAACTCTCAGATAGGAGCAGAAGCTACAGTCTGCAGGCAGAATTTCTTTTTCCTCAGAGAATTTTCTGTTCTGCCCTTAAAGCAACTGATTGGATCAGGCCCACCCAGATTATCTAGGATAATCTTCCTTACTTAAAGTAAGTAACTATAGACTTTAATTGTATCTACCAAATACTTTGACAGCAACACTTGTATGAATAACACTTGTTTGAATAAAGGGACTGTAGCCTAGCCAAGTTGATACATAAAATTGACCATCACATCCTCTCTGTAGGAATTGACTTCTTGAGTCTGGGCCACTTTACTAGTTTTCTGATGCCTTCAGACAGATTTTTTTTTCCTGTTTCACTCAGCTTTTCTGAGCACTCTCCAGTAGGAGGTTTATTCTGATAGAAACTTGCCCATTGGTAGCAGCAGAAATCCCAGTGTTCTAGAAAATATTCTGAGGCCAGATGCAGTAGCTCATGCCTATAATCCCAGCACTTTGGGAGGCCAAGGCAGGAGGATTGCTTGAGACTAGCCTGGGCAACAAAGCAAGAACCCATCGCTAAAAAATTAACTTTTTTTTTTGAGACGGAGTCTCGCTCTATCCCTCAGGCTGGAGTGCAGTGGCATAATCTTGGCTCACTGCAACCTCTGCCGCCTGGGTTCAGGTGATTCTCCTGCCTCGGACTCCCAAGTAGCTGGGATTACAGGCATGTGCCACCACACCCAGCTAATTTTTGTATTTTTAGTAGAGACAGGGTTTCACCATGTTGGCCAGGCTGGTCTCAAACTCCTGACCTTAGGTGATCCACCCACCTTGGCCTCCCAGAGTGTTGGGATTACAGGCTTGAGCCACCATGCCCAGCCATTTTTTTTTTTTTTTTTTAAGAGACGGGGTCTTGCTCTGTCACCCACAGTGGCATATAGTGGTGCTATCACAGCTCATTGCAGTTTTGACCTCCTGAGCTCAAATAACTTTCCTGCCTCAGCCTCCTGAGTAGCTGGGACTATAAGTGTGCACAACCATGCCTGGAAAAAAGATGGTAAAGAGCCTGTGGAGCCTGTAGCCCACTCCTGAGTAGCTGGGACTACAGGTGTGCACAACCATATCTGGAAAAAAGAGATGGTAAAGAGATGGGAATCTTGGTGTGTTGTCCAGGCTAGTCTCATGTAATTCTCCCATGTTGGTGTCTTGAGTAGCTGGGACTGCAGTCATATGCCACTGTGCCTGGCTAATTTTTTTTCTTTCTTTTTGTTGAGACGGGGTTTTGCCATGTGGCCCAGCCTGGTCTGGAACTCCTGGTCTCAAGCGATCCACCTGCCCAAAGTTCTCGGATTACAGGTGTGAGCCTCCATGCCCAGCCTAATTTTTTATGTTTTGGAGAGATGGGGGTCTCACTGTGTTGCCAAGGCTGGTCTCAAATTCCTGGGCTCAGGCAGTCCTCCCACCTTGGCCTCCTAAAGTACAGGGATTGCATGTGTGAGCCATTGGGGGCTGTATTCTTGAATTAATAAAGATACTATGTAGTCCTTTAAATCACTCATCTGTTGCTTTTCAGAGATTCCCACATTACCTTCCTCAGTCATATTGTGGAATTGAGAATTGGGATAGTTTCTTGTAATTTTACTAATGCTGAGCATTAAAGAAGGCCTTGCTATTTTTAAATCTGTATCCTAATCAAATATTGAGGCCGGGTAAGGGGCCTCGCGCCTATAATTCCAATGCTTTGGGAGGCCCAGGTGGGATGATTGCTTGAGCCCACAAGTTAGAGACCAGTTTAGGCAACATAGTGAGACTCCCATCTCTACTTAAAATAGAATTTAAAAAATTAGCTGGGCATGGTTGTGCATACCTGTAATCCCAGCTACTTGGGAGGCTGAGGCAGGAAGATTGCTTGAGCCCAGGAGTTGGAGACTACAGTGAGCCATGATCTGCCACTGCAAAAATGTCAAGAAGTCTGGAAATAGTGTTAAATGCAAAACCGTGGCAAGAATTGTAGATTTAATATGCTGATCAAAGAAGGGAATTTATGGTACTTGTCTTTAATATTTAAAGGGTTGGAAGTGATGGAAGGATATGTTTTTCCAGGGGATGGGATTAAACTAGTGCATGGAAGTCACGGTGGGTGTAATAGACTATTTTTGGATATTTTTAGGTAGACTGGGATGAACTAGTAGAGGTGTTTTGTAGTCTTGGGTGGAAGGTTTGGGATCCCAGATTTTGAGGTTCACGATTGGTAAAATTGTGGCGGGTGGGTGATTGGGAGACCATCATAAGGTTGCTGACATTTTATTTTGTCATGTAAGGGCATTAAAAAATCTAGCCTTGTATTTCGAGACAGGGTCTTGCTCTGTTGCCCAGGCTGGAATGCAGTGTGGCATGATCATGACTGACTACAGTCTCAGCCTTCTAGGCTCAAGCCGTCCTCCCATCTCAACCTCCCGAGTAGCTGGGACCACAGGCATGAGCCACCATGCCCAGCTAATTTTTTTAATTTTTATTTTTGTAGAGAAAGGTCTAGGCTGGGTGCGGTGGCTCATGCCTATAATCCCAGCACTTTGGGAGGCTGAGGTGGGCGGATCACCTGAGGTCGAGAGTTCGAGACCAGCCTGACTAACATGGAGAAACCCTGTCTCTACTAAAAATAAAAAAAAAATTAGCTGGGCGTGGGGGTGCATGTCTGTAATCCTAGCTATTCAGGAGGCTAAGGCAGGAGAATTGCTTGAACCTGGGAGGCAGAGGTTGCAGTGAGCCGAGATGGTGCCACTGCACCCCAGCCTGGGCAACAAGAGCAAAACTCCATGTCAAAAACAAAAAGAAAGAAAGGTCTTGCTATGTTGCCCAGGCTGGTCTCGAACTCCTGGGCTCAAGCGATCCTCCTGCCTTGGCCTCCCAAAGACCTGGGATTACAGGCATGAGCCACGGTATCTGGACTATTACATTTTTAAAGAAGGCATTTTTGGCCAAGTGAGGTGGTCATGCCTGTAATCCCAACACTTGGGGAGACCAAGGTGGCAGGATGGCTTGATCCCAGGAGCTTGAGACTGGCCTGGGCAACATAAGGACACCCTGCCTCTACAGAATTTAAAAAGGGGGAAAAAAATCAGCCAGGCGTGGTGGCACGTACCTGTGGTTCCAGCTACTTGGGAGGCTGAAGTGGGAGGATTGCTTGAGCCTGGGAGTCCAAGTCTGTTTTTTCATTTTTTATACTGACCACTATACTAATGAAGGAAAAAAATACATTTTTAATATTAAAAAAGAAGTGAAGATGGCTGGGCACCATGGCCCACACCTGTAATCCCAGCACTTTGGGAGGCCGAGGTGGGTAGATCACTTGATCAAGGTCAGGAGTTCAAGACCTGCCTGGCCAATGTAGTGAAACCCCATCTCTACTAAAAATATAATAGTACTTCTTTTTCCTAAAAAGTTATTAGATTGATGATGTCTTAGTGTCAAGTGTCTTAGGACTCAGAAAATGGTGTGTGGGTTACATTATCTACATTGGACTAATTTTTGACAAGACTGCATGAAAGCTTTTGACAGCAATTGGTGCTGGTCCTTGAACTAGATGACCTTTACACTGTCTTCTGACAGTGATTTGTGGATTGTCTATAAACATGAATTTTCTACATGTTAGCTCTGTTACTACAGTACTGATTTATGGATCTGTCCTCTAAAGCCTTCAGCTCTTTTCTTGCCATATAAATGCTTAGCTCTTTTCTATAAAATAATCTACTGTATTGGCTAATATACTTTCAATTTTTTAATTGCACTGCTTTAAAAAATGTTATTACTAATAGTATATCCCTTGGATTTCCTAGAAGTTTGTCTTTGAATTATTCTTTACAGCCTATGTAGTTGTTCCTTTAGAGAGTTTTAGGTAATAGCCAAGTAGAGGAGTATCCTGGACATTGAAGACGTTACCCTGGAAATTCTATTGTATGTTGACCAGCTTTTTCGTAGTTGTGAGCTTTCTTTGACCTATTATGTGCCTCGGATTGTTCTTAAGGTTTCATTAGAATGACCTTAACTAGTTAAGTTCAATCAAAAGAGGAAGCACCCCACATGGAAATTGTAGAATTCCATCTAACCAGTATTTAGGTAATAAAGTTGAAAGAAGTTACAGCAGAATTAGATATCTTTTTTTTCTTTTTCCTGAGATGGAGCCTGTAGCCCAGGCTGGAGTACAGTGGCGTGATCTCAGCTCAGTGCAACCTCCACCTCACAGGTTCCAGCAATTCTCCTGCCTCGGCCTCCTGTGTAGCTAGAACTACAGGTCCCACCACCACACCCAGCTAATTTTTTTGTACTTTTAATAGAGACAGGGCTTCACCATGTTGGCCAGGCTGGTCTTGAACTGCCATGCTGGTCAGGCTGGTTTCAAACTGCTGACCTCAAGTGATCCACCTACCTCAGCCTCCCAAAGTGTTGGGATTACAGGCATGAGCCACCGAACCCGGCCTCACAATTAGATCTTAATTTGAACTCAGATTGTAAAATCAACCCCCATCTGGCGGTATTTGATTTAGAGGCTCTGTTGTAGCAATTATTTAAAGAGGAAAGGTGCTAGATGTGCCCATTATCAGCACAGAAAGATTATATGTCCTAGCCCCAGCTCTTCAGCTTGGAATCATATTTCCAGTCCTGTAAAACTTACATAGAAATGTTGAAGTGAATTATACCTGTAAGAAGCAGTGGCACTGCATGGTGGTAAACAGCATAGACTATGAAGCCAGAAGTCTGGCTCCACTGCTTGTTAGCTTTGTGACTGTGGGAGCTTTCCTTAACCTCCTTCTTCCCTCAGTTTTCTTATGTGTAAAATGAGGGTAACAATGGCATCTACCTCATAAAGTTTTTTGAGTATTAAATAATATTTATAAAGTACTTAAATAATATATAGTGCATGATATGTGTTAAATCAATAAAGTTTAAGTCCATCTGGACTTAGGATGTAATGTTTGCAGTAATTTGACATATGAAAGAATCCAGCAGATTAATTTGTGATTCTCATTTAAGATATGGTCTTGAGTAATTGGGTTTAGATTTGATTATTAGTTTAAGAATGCCAGAAAACTCTGCTAAGTTTGAAAAGTGTTGTAATATTTAGGACCTTTTTATGTGTACTATATTTATAAGTTTAATTTTTTAAACATCTACCAGAGCTTTTTGAGTACTTACAGATTTGCTTGGTAGGCATTTGAAGTGCTAACATAGGAAAAGAGCATATATTAAGCTAAATGTACTGAAGATGTTTGATGGGAATGCCAAATTTAGGGGATTCATGTTTTATATTTAAACTGGAGGTGGGTCCCGGCCGGGCGCGGTGGCTCAAGCCTGTAATCCCAGCACTTTGGGAGGCCGAGGCGGGTGGATCACGAGGTCAGGAGATCGAGACCATCCTGGCTAACATGGTGAAACCCCGTCTCTACTAAAAATACAAAAAACTAGCCGGGCGTGGTGGCGGGCGCCTGTAGTCCCAGCTACTCGGAGGCTGAGGCGGGAGAATGGCGTGAACCCGGGAGGCGGAGCTTGCAGTGAGCCGAGATCGCGCCACTGCACTCCAGCCTGGGCGACAGAGCGAGACTCCGTCTCAAAAAAAAAAAAAAAAAAAAAAAAAATAAAAAAAAAATAAACTGGAGGTGGGTACAAGAGTTTTTATTATATGGTTCTTTAAATCTTTTTATATGTAGTACATTAATATTTTTAAATTAGGTAATTAGGCTGATACAGTTATAAAAAATATTTAAGGGTCTTTAGACTGTTAATATACTGAACTTAAGGTCTTAATGTAAATCCAAGTAACTCATATAGTCTTTTATGTGCACAAAAGCTGTCTTTCAACGTAAGTTATATTGACAAAAAAGTTCTGAGGGTAGTAAGTTAGGAGTGTCAAATAGAGGAGACAGGAAAATTTATCCAAGCAATTCTAATCTTGTCACTCTGTCATTGTACTTTTATCTGTCAGCTTGTTAGCCTGGCCTGTGATTTGTAGAGAAGAAGGAAGGAAAAGGGAAGTGGAGTCAGAGGAGTACCAGCTTTCCTATGGAATTGTAATGCCTTCTTCTCTCCTACTTCTCTTGTTACGATTTTTTTCCAAGGTAGAAATGAGGAACAGAAATAGTCCTGTCCACAGATATCCTTTGAATTTTCTGCCTTGCCAAGCTTGTGTAGTTTTTTGCCTTAAATTCTATTTTGTAGGCTATTAATATAGCTTCACCAACTCTCTTTTGGGTATTTGCCCCTTTTCCATCCTTCGCCATTTTTCTGTTGTGTTAGTTTCATGTATTTTCATAACCCTTGTGGCGTATTATGATAACAACTCTTCGTAGTCTGTTACAGATACAGTTTTTCAAGTCTCTTGTCTTTGTTTACAGGATCCTTTGCCATACAAAAGTTTTTAAGTGTTTTGTGGTCAGATTTGTCTTTCTCATTTAGCTTTTGGGTTTTGGGTCTTGATTAAAAAGGCTTCGCAACCCCTAGATTGTAATCTCCTTGAACATTCTTGGAAAAGAATATTGTTGTGATTCAACTTTTCATCCATGAAATGAAAAGATGATACTGGAACAGCAGTTCACAGACATCGCCAGTCAGTGGGAGATCACTTGAGGAGTGTGTCACAAATTCAGATTCTCCAGACCCAACTAAAGACATATTGAATAAGAATCTCTGGGGAATGGGGCCCAAGAAGATGTTTTAACAAGTTCCTCTCAGTGATTCTGATTATCAGCTGGATTTGAGAACCACTGGACAATATGATCACTGAGGTCTCTTCTGATTCTAAAATATCACTTCTGTATTATGTAACTCTTAAATAATACATTATCTCAACAACTAGATTATAAGCTCTTTGAAGGTGAGCAAGACCGCGTCTTAGGTAATACCCTTTTCTTTGCCGTCAGCCCAATAAGATCCTTACTACCTCGCTCCTAGACAATTTAAGTAACCTCCTCTTATAGCCCCCTCCAGTCTGTTTGTGGTCTTACTTATCTTAAAGCAACATTTTGAACATGACACCTTCCTGCAGAAGCTTTGGCTACAAGACAAAATCCTGTTTTACCTTATAATCTAAGTGCCTCTGTAAACTGGCCCCAACTTTTCGTCTTTAGCTTTACCCAAGGTAGTGTGTACAACTATCTAAGCTGTGCTTTATACAGCTCCTTAGATGACGATGTGCATGGTCTTCCCTGGAATTGTATGATATGGTAGTAACCTTGATTTTTCCCACCCTTTTGCATTAATTCTTCACTCTAGCCTGATTGGTTTACTTTCTCTTTCATATACTAATAAAGCCTTGTTTATTCTTATTTACCTGCCAGTTATTTGTCATTCATCTTGCCTGGAATGCCCTTTTTCCCTTTTCTGTATCTAATCTCTGCATATTAATAGCTACACAGTGGAGTATTACGCAGACATAATAAAGAATGAGGAAGATCTGTATGAACTCCCATGGAGTGATCTCTAGTATATACTGTTAAGTAATATAACAAGGTACAAAATAGGGTATTTTATTTGGTAGAATATGGTATTCTATCTTTTGTATAAGAGAAAAAAGGAGTTAAGAATACATGTATATACACACATGTATTTGCTTATATCTGCAAAGAGAAACATACAAAACATGCAAGATAAACTAACAAAACCAGTGCTGTATTTTGAATGTATATGTCCCTCCAAAATTGTTATGTTGGAACTTAAACCCCCAAGGTGATACCATTGAGAGGGGAGACCTTTAGGAGGTGATCAGGCCTTATAAAAGGGGATTGAAGGAACCTAGCTAGCCCTTTTCCTTCCATCATGTGAGGATGTCTAGACACAATCATCTTTGAGGAACAGGACCTCTCCAGACACCCGATTTGCTAGCATCTTAATCTTGCTTGGATTTCTTAGCCTCCAGAACTGTGAGAAAATATATTTCTGTTCTTTATAAATTACCCAGTCTCAGGCACTTTGCTTATAGCAGCACAAATGGACTAAGACAACTGGTTATCTGCAAGGAATAAATAGGAACAGATTGAGAGGGAAAGAGGGAAGGACAGAGACTTCTCTGAACATTCCTTTTTTATGGGTCTTCAACTTCTGAACCGTGTAAATGTTTTACATATTCAGGAAATACATTTTAAAAATAATGGAAAAATGCAATAATTGAATATAAAGGGAAACAAATGAACCTACCTTACAGAACATACAGAGAAAAAATATACAGTAACTTTTGAATATAGCATGCTGACTATATCCTTAGTGGGATATGCTTTAAGGACAAAAAGAACTGCCCCCCGATCAAAACACCTAAACTTACTAGGTTTATTGTTACTAGTAATTTGACATTATAATTCTGAAACTAGTCTATGAATCAAGAATTTCAATGTGAGGGAAAAGATACACTAATATAAAATGAGTTAGGAAAAACCAGTATTAAATTTGAACTGAAAATATCAGTATAAACTCGATTGACGAATGAATGAGAGAGACTAGGTCTTGCTCTGTCACCCGGGGTTGGAGTACAATAGCATGATAATGGGTTACTACAGCCTTGACCTCCCAGGCTCAAGTGATCCTCCTGCCACAGCCTCCTGAGCAGCTGAGACAAGTGTACATCATCACACACCCAGCTAATTTCTTATCTTTTGTAGAGACTCAGTACTTTTGGAATATGGTAGCCTCTTACTGTGAGTTAATAATAGTACTAGAAGGAGGTCTTGTAGACATTTTAGATTTGCCCCATCCCCCTCCGTTTCCCCTCCCCCAACCTTCATCCCATTTTAACCTATTCCCAGAAATTCTGGGTGTCACCAGACAGCATTATGTGCAGCAAAACAGAAAACCTGCTTAATAGAAAACATTAGCAGAGTTCTCTAATATTAGCATGCATAAAGAAAAGCACAATGAAACTAGACCAAGTGGTTTTCACATAAGAACAGACTGGAAGGGCTAGGATTTTTCAGTTTGGAATGAAGGTTTGGCAAAGATATAATTACTTCTTAAGTTTGATTATGGGGTATGGGTTATTTACCATGGGCAAATTAGCTTATTTACCAAATTCTGTGGCATCCTACTTCATCTTCACCTTCCACTTCCTACACAGAGTGGAGATATAGTCCTAAGTATAAATAAGGGTACTGCCTTTTAAAAGATCATGTCTTTGCACTATTAACTTAAGAAACAGTGGCTCACGCCTGTAATCCCAGCACTTTGGGAGGCCGAGGCGGATGAATCACGAGGTCAGGAGATCGAGACCATCCTGGCCACCATGATGAAGCCCCGTCTGTACTAAAAATACAAAAAGGAGCCAGGTGTGGTGGTGCGCACCTGTAATCCCAGCTACTTGGGAGGCTGAGGCAGGAGAATCGCTTGAACCGGGGAGACGGAGGTTGCAGTGAACTGAGATCGTACCACTGCACTCCAGCCTGGGCAAGAAGGGCGAGATTCCGTCTCAAAAACAAAAACAAAAAAACAGTATGAAAGCATTATGCTTTTGAGATACATCAATATTATTGCCCCCACCCCATTCCAACTAGTTTTTTTTTTGTTTGTTTAAATCTGAGTAGCTCAATGGTAGGATATTGAATTTAAGGGAATAGTGATCTAGGTAAATATCTTGTTCAGAAATAATTGACTAGGAGAAATTGCAAATAAGAAAATATATAAATTTATTATCTACAGGTTATTGTGGATTCATACTCAAGATGACTGTTCTAGAGAGAAACCAGTGCATTCTTTTTTAGGTGCAAGGAATATGTGGGAGATAATTCCACTATCAAAGACTGTATGTAAATTTTCCAAGATGGATAGATGATGGTGCTAAAACTGTTTTGCTGTTCCAGGTCAGTAAAATCAAGATTCAACAAACTATGGGCCTTCATGGGAAGCCTGTGAAATAAATAATAAAATATATACTCTTAAAATATATAGCTCTTTAGAGTGTGTAAAATGCTTTCACAGAATGTATGGAAGTGAAGCATAAACTGGGCTTGCTGGATGTTAAGTTTTCTTTGCTTCACAGCTGTATATTCTGGGTTCCATTATTAATATATTTTTTAACTCTTGCTGCTTTTCCAAAGCAGTCTCTTCAGTTACTGTTAAGCTATAACAGAGGGTGGTGAACCTTTGGTTCTTTCACATTGCTGTGACCTTCAGAGTTCTGTTGATCAAAAAATAGTTTTGCAGCAATAGATAATTATATTGTTGTTGAAGTGTTTTGTTTGTTTGTTTCTTTTCTTTTTTTTTTTTTTTTTGAGACGGAGTCTCTCTCTGTCACCCAGGCTGGAGTGGTCTCGGCTCACTGTAATCTCCGCCTCCGGGGTTCAAGCGATTCTCCTGCCTCAGCCTCCTGAGTAGCTGTGACTACAGGTGCACACCACCACACCCAGCTAATTTTTGTATTTTTAGTAGATACAGGGTTTCACCATGTTGGCCAGGATGGTCTCAATCTTCTGACCTCGTGATCTGCCTGCCTCGGCCTCCCAAAGTGCTGGGATGACAGGGGTGAGCCACTGTGCCTGGCTGTGTTTTGCTTCTTTTCTTCTTTCTTTTTTTTTTGAAACAGGGTCTTGCTCTGCTGCTCAGGCTGGAGTGCAGTGGTAAAATCACAGTTCACTACAGCCTCGACCTCCTGGGCTTAATCATCCTCCCGCCTCAGCCTCCCAAGTAGCTGGGACTACAGGCATGCGCCACCACGTCTGGCTAATTTTTAAATTTTTTTTAGAGATGAGGTCTTACTGTATTACCCAGGCTGGTCTTGAACTCTCAGGCTCAAGAGAGCCTCCTGCCTTGGCCTCCCAAAGTTCTGAGATTACAGGTGTGAGCCACTGCGCCTTGCCTTTTTTTCTTTCTTTTTTTTCCCCCCTTCAATCTGTTCTGAGGACCAAGATTCATTTGCGGGATGGCTACAGAAGTGAACCAGGGTAGGCAATGAAAATATCATTCAAAGTTGAATGAAGCATCCATGCTGGAAAGGGAATAGAAACCTTACTATTATATTTAAACTGCCTGCTCTGGTTTGTTGAAGAACTCGGTGTCAGTTTGCTTCTTAGGTTCCATAGGTCAAGAGATTTTTGTTCCATCATTCTGGGATTTTAGAGGAAATAGAGTTTATAGGGGACTTTGGGAAATGCTGGGTTAGGTGCTATCTGAAAGTATGTGCCATTAAACATTAATCCTGGGTTGGGCGTGGTCTCTCACACCTGTAATCCCAGCACTTTAGGAGGCTGAGGCGGGTGGATCACCTGAGGTCAGGAGTTTGAGACCAGCCGGGCCAACATGGTGAAACCTCGTGTCTACTAAAAATACAAAAATTAGCAGGGTGTGGTGGTGGGTGACTGTAATCCCATTTACTCGGGAGGCTGAGACAGGAGCATGGTGTGAACCTGGGAGGTGGAGGTTGCAGTGAGCCGAGATCACACCATTGCACTCCGGCCTGTGCAACGAGTGAGACACTCTGTCTCTGAAAAAAATAAATTTCTTCCTTTTCTTTTTTTTTTTTTTTTGAGGCGGAGTTTTGCACTTTCACCCAGGCTGGCTCACTGCAACCTCCACCTCCCAGGTTCACGCCATTCTCCTGCCTCAGCCTCCTGAGTAGCTGGGACTACAGGTGCTCCCCCACCACGCCCGGGTAATTTTTTGTATTTTTAATAGAGATGGGGTTTCACCGTGTTAGCCAGGATGGTCTCGATCTCCTGACCTTGTGATCTGCCCACCTTGGCCTCCCAAAGTGCTGGGATTACAGGCGTGAGCCACTGCGCCCGGCCCTGAAGGATTTCTTGAAAAAAGAAATTCTGAAACCAAATCCATTTGGGAAAACTCTGCAAATTGAATCCTCTCTTGGAGTTCCATAGTACACTCTGATCTTATTCATCAAAGCATTTGTTTGTTATAAACAACTTAAATATTCATAGGGAGGAGAGTAAAATTGTATTAGTAGAATATTATACAGCCCTTAAAAACAAATGAACTAGATCTCAATCTTCAATCATAGATGGTTCTCAAGAACATTTAGAAAAACATTACAGAATGAGAATGATGCATATAGTGTATAATTTGTGTGTTTTTAAAAAACTATATGCTTTCCCCAGTATATCTGTATAATAAATGTGCATTTTAATAAAGTCTAAAAGGATTCATACCAAGTAATGATAGTTACTTGGAGAAATGACTGGGATTGGGAATGATGATCAAAAGGTCCTTTTTCACATTATCTATAAGGTTTGAATTTTCTTGGGAATATATCTGTGTATTACTTATAATAAAAATTAATTAAATGCAAATACCTTTTAAGTGCTGAGAAAGTTACTTTATTTTCCCTCACTGGTGATACCTACCCTGCTAAACTCCAAGTACATCCATTTATTAATTCACCATATACAAATTAAACTGATTTTGGAGCCCTGGTTTTATAAACTAGGACATTTTTTATTCCATGATAACAAAATGATTTTCTTACATTATGAGATTAAATTAAGTGGCTTATACAGTCTAGTCCATGCAAGTTCTCAAGAGGCAGGCTTAGTCAAGCTTATTGTGTGTTGGTTCAAGAGATCTTTTCGAGTGCAACAAAGAGAAGTTTGAACTTGGTTCTTGAGCAGCTAGAGGAGCTGTAAGTAGATTGGAACATTATGGTTTAAAACCAGTTAAGATTAAAGAAGCGGACCATCTTTGGTAATGTTCTTTCCAATTCCATGGACCTCATTCTTTATCTTATTCTCTAGACTTGATTTTGACATCTGAGCCAAACTTGAAGGCATTGGTGGTTCTGTTTGACTTTATCAGTCGCCAAGCATCAACTTTAAATGACTGCATTTTTGTAATATAAATACTTTTTTTTAAGAAAGGATAATTGTGAAAAAAGCTGTAGTCACATTGAAGGTTTTCTATCAATACATTCAGTTTATTCCTTCAATTTGCTTTATAAGAGCCATTGCCTGAGAAAGATTTCATCAACTGAAAGTATCTCTTCTTTAGCATGATTTATTTTCAGGCGTATTCCTCTATCCATCTTATCAAAGTGGTCATTTTTACATTTCATCTAAGTGAAAACTTGGACCAGGGCATAAACTGATCAATTTTATGCTAAAAATATTTTAATATACATTATGAAGGGATTCAAAATTTAATTTACATTACAGATATCATGTTTATTTTTTATAGATGATTATTGGCACCTACCACATGCTTGGTATGCCAGGAAATTCAGAGTATTAAAAAGCATTACTGCCCTTAGTGAGCTTCCTGTTTCCTAAAATATTATTACGCATGTAATCCATATGCATACAAATTACTGATGATTTAAGATGATTCTTCCACCAGAATGCCAGTGGAAACTTGTACAGTGTAAACTGTGAAAGTGTTAAGTAGAGTGAACTTCAGGAATATTTTGAGTAGTTTAGCCACCATCGAGGATGGAGGGGTTGCAGGGCATGATTAACCAGCAGAAAGTTATGAAGACCCCTGTGTGGCTGCTGTGGCGTCTCCATCCTGCCTGATCATTGGGGGTCTTGCACGTGGCAGTTACATAGTGTGTGTTGGTCATGGGGACTTTGCACTGCTTTCGAGAGAGATGAATGACATGATTAGCTTTGTAGTCAGTGTGATTCTGAGGTGGGGTTTCGGGATTGAGCATAAGGTATACAAAGTGAAAGAGAGAAAAGAGGAGATAAAAAAGGAGAACTTGAGCACTACAATCAGAATTAGCTTTTTTCTTCAGCTCAGATGATTCTCATACTGGCTTTAAGGTTGTGATTGTTTTTTAATATCCTAGTGCTTAACTGTTGCAAAAGCATATGTGTCAATTTAGAAAAACATAGGTTTTCTTTAGTTGAAATTTGAACTCCCTGCTACCCTATGTCTCTGTAATGTGAATACCACAAAATTATTGTACCACCATTTAATGTAGAATTGATCATGAATGTGGCCGAAGTCAGTGAATTTGATGTCTGTTCATGGATAAAATTATTCCCTGGTAACAAGTTTATCTGCATTCTTAGTGATTTGATAAAGACCATTTAAATCAGCCCAATTCCTATTAATCTAAAAATCACAAAAATGTGTAAGATGCCTGTTTCTCCTGAGAACAGGAATGCTAGCTGTCAGTTTTCTAGTCTGGCTTTCATATCATGGAAGTCCTTAGAAATCTGTTTTTTGAGTTCTAAATCATGCATATTCCTGTGTTCCAGGATTTCTCTCTGATCAAACGGACAGTTCAGGACTCAGAATCTAAGGATGAATGTTCACCGTGGCAGTGACAGTGACAGGTTATTGCGGCAGGAGGCCAGCTGCTTAGTGGATGATACTTCAGTTGCAGCCCAAGAAAAAGAAGCAAATAGCCTGGCTTCATCTGGTCCTCATAATCTTACTTATCCTCTAGGTCCCAGGAATGAAGGTACAGTGATTAGCTCTTGACTTAATTTGGGGGGCTTTCCAATACCAAAACAGCTACTCTACCCAGAAGGCATGGATGTGTTTAATCTAAATAAATTATGCAATTAATTGCTTAGCTTGCATATCACAATTATATAAAGCTGACCTTCACAGAAAATCTCCACTTATTTAATCAGTCTAGCACATCTAATGTGGTGATAATGGTATTAAAACAAACAAACAAACAGCCACAGGTTTGGAGTCAGAAGACATTCAACTTCTAACTCTGCCGCTTATTAGTTGTAACCATGGATGAGATCCTCAGTCTTTCTGAGCCCTGCTTTTTCTTTTTTCTTTTTTTTTGAGATGGGGTGTCACTCTGTCACCCAGGTTGGAGTGCAGTGGCGTGATCTTGGCTCACTGCAGCTCTGCCTCCCAGGCTCAAGTGATCCTCCCACCTCAGCCTCACGAGTAGCTGGGACCACAGGTGTATTCACCACACCCAGTTAATTTTTTATATTTTTGGTAGAGACAGGGTTTCACCATTTTGCCCAGGCTGGCGAGCCTCACATTCTTAATCTGGAAAACAAGGCTATTAATATTCTATCTAGGCCCGGTGCGGTGGCTCACACCTGTAATCCTAGCACTTTGGGAGGCCAAAGTAAGTGGATCACTTGAGGTCAGGACTTCAAGGCCTGCCTGGCCAACGTGGCAAAACCCCCATCTCTACTAAAAATACAAAAATTAGCCGGGCATGGTGGCAGATGCCTGTAATCTCAGCTACTTGGGAGGCTGAGGCACGAGAATCGCTCGATCCTGGGAGGCAGAGGTTGCAGTGAGCCTAGATCACACCACTGCATTCCAGCCTGGGCAAGAGAGCGAGACTCTGTCTCAAAAAAAAAAAAAAAAAAGAAATTATTCTTACCTCACAAGAATAGTAGATTAACAAGTTAATAGATGTGAAAGCTCCTAATAAACTGAGATTCTTTTTAACTTTTAAGTAAAACAATAGCACCAATAATAGCAACTACCATTTATTGAGCATTCACTGTACTAGGAACTTTACATACATTCTTTCGATCAGGGGTGGCAAACTGGTCAATTCTGTCTGTTTTTGTAAATAAAATTTTAATGAAACAGCCATCATGTCCATGTTGTCTATGGCTGCCTTCCTGCTACAGTAGTGGCAGAGACTGACCACAAGCTTAAAATATTTACTTTGTGGCCCTTTATGGAAAATTTGCTGACTCTACTTCAGATTAGTCCTTACAACTATTATCCTTGTTTTACAGATGAGGAAACTGAGGCTTAGAAAGCTTAGGTAACTTGCCCAGGTTCACATTGCTAGGAGGTAGTGGGCTGAGATGATTTCTATATGTGTATTAACTGACAGAAAAGCATATGACTGCCGTCAAAGAGTACACCATTAGGGAGAACTTGTGCAAGGAGTCTCTCTTCCTACTCACCCATTTAAGCAGGATAGAACCTGAGGTTTCTTCCTTGGGTTTAGGAATAAACCCATTTTAATTGCTTCATTATTGGGGAGAAATCAAGCATTATAAGGAACTGAATTAGTAATTCAGGTATCTATTTCCTTTTTTTTTTTGAGACAGAGTCTCGCTCTGTCGCCCAGGCTGGAGTGTAATGGCGCAGTCTTGGCTCACTGCAAGCTCCGCCTCCTGGGTTCACGCCATTCTCCTGCCTCAGCCTCCTGAGTAGCTAGGACTACAAGCTCCCGCCACCACGCCTGGCTAATTTTTTGTATTTTTAGTAGAGACGGGGTTTCACCGTGTTAGCCAGGATGGTCTCGATCTCCTGACCTTGCGATCTCCCCGCCTTGGCCTCCCAAAGTGCTGGGATTACAGGCGTGAGCCACCGCGCCTGGCCCAGGTATCTATTTCATTTTTAATAAACAGCACCTCAAGTGTGAAAGCCTATCCTGGTGATCCAAGTGTTTCTTGCTACAAGCTTGCCTGTGGGTTACCTGGAAGCATAGCTTTTGGTGTGCAAACATGAGACCACATTGAAAGTTTATGAGAAGCTATGGGATGTGAACTCTAAATAGGTTTTTGGTCTATATTTTTGTTGCCTTTTATCTACAAACAAATGGGAAAAAAAACTAAGTGTCCTCTGCCCAACAATTTATTTGGTTGTCTTGAGTGTAGGAAATCAGACTAATTTCCCGGAGGTCATGGGCATTAATCATGTTCCTGAATTTGTTTACAAATTTTATAAACATGACAGGTGGGAGTAATTCAGTTGTATTGATAACATTTTTTTCTTTTTTCTTTTTTTTCAAAAAGGGCTTGAAGAAAAGGTAGAAAAATGTTAACAAATCTTACCAAATGTAGGTGATAGGGCTTATGTATTAAGTTTGTGCTTTCCTATGTTTGGAATTTTTCATTAAAAACCTTTTTTACATTAAAATAAAATAGGGCTGGGTGTGGTGGCTCATACCTGTAATCCCAACACTTTGCAGGCCACACACCCGGCCTATTTTTAAGTGCTCTCACATCCTTAATTTCAGTTTATAATTGAAACAGCCCTGTGAGGTAGCTGGAGTGAACATTATTTATCCTCATTTTATAGATGATGGGCCAGGTAGAAAAATTAAATAAATTAACTGGCAAGGCACGGTGGCTCACGCCTGTAATCCCAGCACTTTGGGAGGCCGAGGCGGGCGGATTGCGAGGTCAGTAGATCGAGACCATCCTGACTAACTTGGTGAAACCCTGTCTCTACTAAAAAATACAAAAAATTAGCCAGGCGTAGTGGCGGGCGCCTATAGTCCCAGCTACTCAGGAGGCTGAGGAAGGAGAATGACGTGAACCCGGGAGGTGGAGCTTGCAGTGAGCTGAGATTGGACGACTGCACTCCAGCCTGGGCGACAGTGTGAGACTCCATCTCAAAAAAAAAAAAAAAAAAAAAAAATTAAATAAATTGCTTAAAGAAAACAGCTTTTTGGTGATACTGAGAAACAGATTTTACGAATGAATCCTAATGTCATTTGCACTGGAACTTCTCTGCTGAGAGTAAGACCTGCCTTTTTGAAAAAATAGTGTAGGTGATGTTAGGATTCTCCTGTACATAGTGAAAATGCCTTTTACTGTGAATTTCTAGGAAAAGTAATATATTGGAAAATTAAAGACTATCATTATCCCTTCTGGGAAATAAATTTTAAAACAATTTTGAAGAATTTGAAAATGAATAGTTTTGGCACATATTAATAGCAGGTTCCTTAAATAAAACACAGGAAATATAAAAGTATTATTTAGCAATAGAAGTGAAAACAAGTAAAAAGCGACTGAACCAACACCAGGGAAGGTACAGGGAATAGCAGGGGAGACTCATGGGCCTCCACATAAATTCTTCTCTACTGTTTTTCTTAACCATATACATAGTTTACTTTAGAAGATTTAAATAATGTTCAAGTATGAGCATTCTGCCTTCTTCCCCTCCCTCTGCCAACCCTCACGTGTACATGGAGGAGATCCAATATGAGTCTCTAGTTTGTTTGCTTGCTTTTTACTAGCTGTAGGCAAGAGGTTTTTTGCCTGTCAACACCTAAAATTTGGGAGTTTTTTTGTGTGTTTGCTTGTTGTTTTAAAGAAGATAGGGTTTTTCTCTCAAGGCTTTTGCTCTCAAGTTGTTTTGGTTTCTTTGTATGTTCTTTTAGACCTCTCGCTTGACTATGCCTCTCAGCCAGCAAATCTTCAGTTCCCTCACATAATGTCCCTTGCTGAAGACATCAAAGGTTCTTGCTTCCAAAGTGGGAATAAATGGAACCATGAACCTTTTATTGCTCCAGAAAGATTTGGAAACAGTAGTGTGGGCTTTGGCAGTAATTCCCATTCCCAAGCACCAGAGAAAGTGACGCTTCTTGTAGATGGCACACGTTTTGTTGTGAATCCACAGATTTTCACTGCTCATCCGGATACCATGCTGGGAAGGTAATTGATAATTTTCTTCCAGATTCCCTCTGTTCTCTATAAATAGAAATACCTGCTGTTTATCTTGCATTAGATATAACAATAAAAAGCATTGTATAGGCTGGGCGCGGTGGCTCATGCCTGTAATCTGAGCACTTTGGGAGGTCGAGGCAGGCAGATCACCTGAGGTCAGGAGTTGGAGACCAGCCTGGCCAACATGGTGAAACCCCATCTCTACTAAAAATACAAAAATTAGCTGGGTGTGGTGGCAGGTGCCTGTAATCCCAGCTGCTACTTGGGAGGCTGAGGCAGGAGAATCGCCTGAACCCCGGAAGGTGGAGGTTGCAGTGAGCCGAGACCGCACCATTGCACTCCAGCCTGGGCGACAGAGCAAGACTCCGTCTCAAAAAAAAAAAAAAAGCATTGTATTTTTATTTTTCTGCCCTCATACATTTGTGAAGGGAGGGCAAGCTGGTAAAAGCCTAATACCTGTTGGTATTTCAGGGTGGGGAGAGTTCTTCATTTACAAAGCCAGTATAGTAAAATGAGCCCCACAAAAGAAAATAAAACCTATTTGGAAACGATGAAAAAATAACCTGCTAAATCTCATTCTCTGCTCCTCTACAAATTCACTCTAAGTAATGTTTTCAGAGTTTCATAGGTCAAAGATGCTGGGGGTAAGGTGAGACCTAAATCTTGCTCCCTTTTTAAAAAAAAACAAAAAACAAAACAGTATTAAGCAAGTGTTCTACATGGCACAAGAACAAAGCCATTTTACTGAAAACCATTTCCCTGCCATCTATTGCAAGTTTTATGCTTGGCAACAGATGCTATGCTGTCATTTTCTAATGCTTCCATTACTATTCAAGTTTTTGAAATGTAATCTTTAAGTGGAGTCTTTAAACCTAGTTGCTTTGTTGTTTGTTTCACGATTGCCCTCTTTATTCTTCATGGTCTATTCTCTGTGCTGCTTCATTCAGATTTACCCTCTTCTTAACCATCTCTGGCCCTCAGATTTTTAAGGTTAGAGTTTAGGAAATGGAAATAGCCTACTAAGAAGGAAAACTGTCCAGGAAGGAGTCTCAGAGCCTGGGCTAGGAGTTAAGAGATTGTCTTTTTGGCCAACCATAGACCTTAACTCAAGGAAGAGCAAATTGGGATAAGAGTAAAAATAGTAATAATAATGATATTATACATGTAGATTTGGCTTTTGATCATTTTCATCTACTTAGAAGTAGATTTTATTTTGTTTAGAGATCTAACCTCAGGACTTTGAATTAATTTAAACTGAGTTAGAAATTCGAATCGATCACACTAATTTATTGAATTCTAGGCTAAATAGAATCCAGCTATTCAAATATATGTGTATTTGAACATATAAATTCACAGTGAACTACTTTTTTTTTTTTTTTTTTTTTTGAGATAGAGTCTCGCTCTGTTACCGAGGCTGGAGGGCAGTGGTGCAATCTCAGCTCACTGCAACCTCCGCCTCCCGGGTTCAAGCAATTCTCCTGCCTCAGCCTCCCAAGTAGCTGGGATTACAGGTGTGTGCCACCACACCCGACTAATTTTTGTATTTTCAGTAGAGACAGGGTTTCACCATGTTGGTCAGGCTGGTCTTGAACTGACCTCGTGATCCGCCCACCTCAGCCTCCCAGAATGCTGGGATTACAGGCATGAGCCACTGTGCCTGGCCACAGTGAACCACTTTTTAATTAGAGCCAAACCTGTCTACATATTTCTTAAACATCTGTATTAAGATAAAAGTAGAACATTAACACATTTTCCAGACTGGCCCTGTATTTTTTTATCAGGCTTGAATTCCTGTTCTCAGTTTGGATATTACCAGCATTCCCACCCCTTGAAAAAAGTGTTTCTCAGTGCAGGCTGGCTGTTTTAGGTATGTTGCCTCTGAAAGTAGTGATCAAGAGAAGAAAGGCAAATTTTTCTGGGCAATAGATTCTTGGGTGAAACTGGTTTTCTGAACCTTGGAATGGGTTGTCCCATGAAGAAGAGAGTCTGGTTCTTTATCTGTATGGTTCATTCAGCTGAATTGGCAAGGTCGTAAATTCTGTAAGTTATTTAGATTTGTTCTGTTGTGGCCACCTGTCCTGTGATTATATACAGTACTTCTGAGCCTAGCCAGTGAGCTTACAGATGTGGGCCACTAGTCACAAGGGGAGAAGCTGAGAGAAAGAGAATGGATTAATGCAGATCCATGCCATTACTAAATACTCTGAGCTGAAGTCCTACTGATGATAAATAGGGAGGATTATATTTACAATATGTTCACTATTTTTATTCAAAGCTCTCTGAGCTAGACTTCATTCAACCAGAGCATTCCAGAAAAACATCTGCATTCTTTGGAGGCTACTTTTATCAAGATGGATTTCTTATGTGTGGTACAGTTACTTGGAAAGCATGTAAAATTGAATCATTTTCTTTCTTTTTTTTTTTTTTTTGTTTTTGAGACAGAGTCTCGCTCTGTCACCCAGGCTGGAGTGCAGTGGCACAATCTCGGCTCACTGCAAGCTCTGTCTCCTGGGTTCACGCCATTCTCCTGCCTCAGCCTCCTGCACAGCTGGGACTACAGGCGCCCACCACCTCGCCTGGCTAATTTTTTGTATTTTTTTTTTTTTAGTAGAGATGGGGTTTCACCATGCTAGCCAGGATGGTCTCAATCTCCTGACCTCGTGATCCACCTGCCTTGGCTCCCAAAGTGCTGGGATTACAGGCATGAGCCACCGCGCCTGGCCGAAATGGAATCATTTTCAGACCTTTGAAAAGCAGCCAGTTCAGGCTGGAGGACAACAGTTGTGAACAGCTGAACAGCAACACTTCCCAGCAGTTTAAGGAAGGAAATGGCAGTAAGCCCCCATTTGATTGGGAAGTCAAATCTTAGGCTGGTTGAAGATAGCAGCTGCCTGCCCTATCCTTTGTGTTATCTAACCATTCCACAGCTCATACACAGAAGTGCAGCAGGAGTGGAAGTCATGGGGTCATTTAGACTGCAGGGGATCTGACAGAGGGAGGAAGGATGGGGAGAGGCGAATAAGAAAAGCTCTCCTCCCTGTACTCTCATGACTTCTGAGTTCATGCTAACAGCAAGCCTGTCTCTCTGAAATGCAGTAAACTGCTGATAAGCCTAATGCCTACCCTCTTCTACTCGATCTGAAAATCCCATCATTAGTTATTCTTTGTATTGAGTAAGGCCATTTTTCCCCCCGAGCTCCACTATTAAGACATACCAGGAAAGCATTAACATAGCTGCATCTAACGGAAGATGAGATGTTGAAAAGTAAAGTTCAGAAATATTGATGAATGGCATATTAGATAGGTCAGTGTTGACAGACGAGGAGACAGGGATAAAAAGGAGCTTAGATGCTGTCTTCCTGAGCTGTCAGTATAGAAAAGCAGGTTCTTGGGCAGTGGGGAGGGCATGAAAGGCCACCATCTCAACACAGATATTTTCCAAGGGCCACCTCTGCAGTTGCTGTTTACTGCATTTACTGCCAAAGAAACTCACTACAGATGAACTTTGTGGACTTGATCCTTCATTCTTCTTTGCACACAAATGCTTAAAGCAGTTGCCTTCTTTTCCTGTCTGAAGGGAGTTTCCTAAGACTTGAGTTGTCTTGTAGGCATTGGGTCCCAGTGCTATGTTTTTAATTTATACCATGAGAGAGTGGGATGGAGTCTTCCAGAATGAGGTGGAGAAAGGAGAAGTCTCATCTGTGAAGAATCATGCGGGAGAAGATAACATTATTGCCTGGGTATCTTTCAGGATGTTTGGACCAGGAAGAGAGTACAACTTCACTCGGCCCAATGAGAAGGGAGAGTATGAGATTGCTGAAGGCATCAGTGCAACTGTATTTCGCACAGTGCTGGTGTGTGGTAGCCTTTTTTGTTACATTCTCTTCCCCAGGGGCATGTGTGATCAATAGCCTTGAGAGTTCCATCAACTATGTTATTGACTTTAGGGTCTCTGGTTTCCAGTTGTTTCCTTTCTCCCTTTGTTTTCTGTTCCTGTAACTTTTAAGTCCTTGCTTGTTTGTGTGTGAGCTCTATCAGTTACCAAGTTCTGATTAAACAAGTCAAGACAGCCAGGAGCTGTTTTGCCATCTAATGAATCATCCAATTTGGTGATAATTCCGGTAGCTCATTGCTTTAACAACCAGGAATGCATAGGGATGAAGAAGTAATTTTTCATCTTGTTCTTTGCCTACATTTTTTCTTCCTAATCTATTTACAGGACTATTACAAAACCGGTATCATCAATTGTCCTGATGGCATCTCTATCCCAGATCTTAGAGATACATGTGATTATCTCTGCATTAATTTTGATTTCAACACTATCCGATGTCAAGATCTGAGTAAGTACAGGAGCAGCTGCCAGCTGCACTTAACCAGCTGAACTTTGTGTTTTCTTGTAAGTCACTGATTTTTGTTGTTGTTGTTTTTGAGACAGAGTCTCGCTCTGTTGCCAAGGCTGGAGTGCAGTGGCGTGAGCTCAGCTCACTGCAACCTCCACCCCCCGGGTTCAAGGGAATCTCCCTGCCTCAGCCTCCCGAGTAGCTGGGATTACACACGCCTGCCACCATGCCTGGCTAATTTTTGTATTTTTAGTAGAGTCAGGGTTTCGCCATGTTGGCCGGGCTGGTTTTGAACTCCTGACCTCAGGTGAGCTGCCCGCCTTGGCCTCCCAAAGTGCTGGGATTACAGGCGTGAGCCACCAAGCCCAGCTGACATTTTCTATTATTAAACAGAAGGAGTTTCACGTGTAGGTTGAAAATCTTCTGCAGAGGCAGAGATGTGATACTGACTAACCCTTTTCCTCTCTTGGTTCAAAGCACTGTGAGAAACTGGAGCAGACAAAGGAAAACAGATAGTAGTTTCTAAATGGAGCTTGACCAGTGGGAGACCAAGCTGACAGCTTCCCTCTTGGGACTTTGGTGTCTCAACTCTAACAAACAAGGATACTGATTGTCCAACATGAGGAACAGTTCACTAATAAAGTCAAATAGCACAAATTGGCCAGGTTCTCCTGATCATTATATTGCCCCCTTTTTTTTTTTAATTTGAGATGGGGTCTTGCTGCTATGTTGCTTAGGCTGGTCTCAAACTCGTGGCCTCAAGCAGTCCTCCCACCTCAGCGTCCTGAGTAGCTGGGACTACAGGTACATGCCACCACACCTGGCTATTATTATTATTTTGTTTTGGAGACAGAGTCTCACTCTGTCACCCAGGCTGGAGTGCAGTGGCACAATCTCAGCTCACTGCAGCCTCCACCTCCTGGATTCAAGCAGTTCTTCTGCCAGAGCAGCTGGGATTACAGGTGCATGCCACCATGCCCGGCTAATTTTTGTATTTTTAGTAGAGATAGGGTTTACACCATGTTGGCCAGCCTGGTCTCGAACTCCTGACCTCAAATGATCTGCCACCTCGGCCTCCCAAAGTGCTGAGGTTACAGGCATGAGCCACTGCGCCCAGCCTATAATTATTAACTTAGGGTTTGCTAAGTGCTTTATAGATATGGACTTGCTTAAATCTTTAACAATCCTGAAAGATGGGTGATAATCTCATTTAAGAAATCAGCTTGTTCAGAGCTCTAGGCATTAAGGCTAGGATTAGAACTCAGATTGTCTGACTGCAAATTCCATGCTCTTATTACCTGGGCTTCCTGAAATTATTTAAATAACTATTCTTTGAATTTCATGATACATTTCCCTGCATGTTGCATGAAGTACATGTGATTTCTCTACTGAGTGTATTACACATTTAGAGTAAGTCCTTTGGTGTCACCAAAATTCAGATTATTCCTCTATTATGGTACTCTAACTCCATGAAATCAGGATCCAAACCATCTTCAGAAGAGGTACTACAAATGATGATTTCATCTCTTACAGAATGAACATTTATGGTCTGACCTTGTATGTCCAACAAAACCCCAGCTGATCAGAATGCTCAAGGATTACTAAACATGAGTAAATTGAAGAGTGGTAGAATAGGAGACATACCTTAACAAAGCTTAATTATCACCTTGGAGCAGGAAACAATCTCTTTGCCTTTAAATGTGCCACTTCTCTGAACCTCATCAATGATAACAGCCATTCCCTCATAGTCTTTTTCTCTCCAGTAATATGTGCATTTAGGCAGAAAGCATGTTCACCCACATTTTCTCTCTGCAGGTGCTTTACTGCATGAACTGTCCAATGACGGTGCTCATAAGCAGTTTGATCACTACCTCGAAGAGCTGATCTTGCCTATCATGGTGGGCTGTGCCAAGAAAGGAGAGCGAGAGTGCCACATTGTTGTGCTGACGGATGAGGATTCTGTGGACTGGGATGAAGACCACCCTCCACCAATGGGGGAGGAATATTCCCAAAGTAGGAGCTTCTGGCATGGTGTAGATGTTTTCAGCAAGAAACTCGCTACCTGGAGTAGCAGCTTGATCCTAGAACCACTGTGAATATCAATGTTGAGCCTGTGATGAGCACACTCACCTGGATGACAAATCCCTAGTGATGCAGGGCTAGCCTTTATGCTGGGGAACACAGGGAATGTTGTTACACCATTCACTCTTTCTCTGGTGTCCCGTACTGTGTAAGATACTGAAGCAGCACATTAAATGATGGTGTCATTCTTCTCTTCATTTTTAAATCCTTTTGAATTGGTAATCAGAATTCAAAAAACATAACAGGATATACACTAAAAAGTCTTACTCTCACTCCTGCCCCATCCAGTTTTGCTTCTCAATTTCTTTTACAGGCTTCCAAGTATATTCAATGTACATAGATAACCAATTACTTGTTTTCTCCTCCTTTTTCATGTACCATATTATACAGCTCTTCTGTGCCATGTGTTAACAAAAATCTTCGATATTATGGGCCGGGCACGGTGGCTTATGCCTGTAATCCCAGCACTTTGGGAGGCTGAGGCGGGAGAATCACGAGGTCAGGAGTTCGAGACCAGTCTGGCCAACATAATGAAAGCCCGTCTCTACTAAAAATACAAAAAATTAGCCAGGCATGGTGGTGTGTGCCTGTAGTCCCAGCTACTCAGGAGGCTGAGGCAGGAGAATCAGGTGAACCTGGGAGACAGAGGTTGCAGTGAGCCGAGATCACGCCATTGCACTCCAGCCCAGGTGACAGCGTGAGACTCCGTCTCAAAAAAAAAAAAAAATATTCGACATTCTTTTTCTGTGGCTCTATAGTATTCCCTTGCACAAATGTGCCATAATTGATTTAACCAGCCATTCCTGGACATTTAAACTATTGGCCAGGCGCAGTGGCTCATGCCTGTAATCCCAGCACTTTGGGAGGCCGAGGTGGGCGGATTGCCTGAGGTCAGGAGTTCACGACCACTGCCAATATAGTGAAACCCCGTTTCTATTAAAAATACAAAAATTAGCTGGGTGTGGTGGCTCATGCCTGTAATCCCAGCTACTCAGGAGGCTGAGAGGCAGGAGAATCACTTGAACCCAGGAGGTGGACATTGGATGTTGCAGTGGCAGGCGAGATCGCGTCCTGCACTACTGCTTCCTGAGTGACAGAGGCGGACTCCATCTCAAAAAAAAAAAAATTATACCTTTATAATTTTGATAGGTGTTGCCAAATTATGCTCCATAAAATTTGTACCAATTTACACTCACAAAACAATACATGACAGGTTTGTTTCCCACCCCCTCACCAAAACAGTGGCTTTTTTTTTTTTTTTTTGAGACAGAGTCCTGCCTCCTGGGTTCAAGTGATTCTTATGCCTCAGCCTCCCAAGTAGCTGGGACTACAGGTGTGTGCCACCACGCCTGGCTAATTTTTTTATTAGTAGTAGAAACAGGATTTCACCATGTTGGCCAGGCTGGTCTCAAATTCCTGACCTCAAGTGATCCACCCACCTCAGCCTCCCAAGTGCTAGGATTGTAGGCGTGAGCCACCATGCCTGGCCAACAGTGGCTTTTGAAAAAATTTTTTTACAGATAGAATCTTGCTCTTTCACCCAGGGTGGAGTGCAGTGGTGCAACCATGGCTCACCGCAGCCTCAAACTCCTAGTCTCAAGTGATTCTCCCACCTCAGCCTCCAAGTAGCCTGGGCTGCAGGTGTGTGCCACCATGACTGGCTAATTTTGTGTGTGTGTGTGTGTAGAAATGGGGTCTATGTTGCCTTGCCTAGGCTAGTCTGAAACTCCTGGCCTCAAGCTATCTTCCCGTATCTGCCACCCAAAGTGTTGGGATTACAGGCGTGAGCCACTGTGCCTGGCCCCAAAACAGTGTTTTTAAGACTTTTATCTTTGCTACTTTCTTAATAGGTAAAAAACCGCAGAATCTCATGATTGGCATGAGTTTTAATTACATTTTTTATTTCATGAGTGAGGCTGAAATTTTTTTTTTTTTGAGATGGTATCTCCCTTCTCTTGGCCAGGCTGGAGTGCAATGGCATGATCTCGGCTCACTGCAACTTCCCGCCTCCTGGGTTCAATTGCTTCTCCAGCCTCAGCCTCCCAAGTAGCTGGGATTACAGACACCCACCACTACGCCTAATTTTTGTATTTTTAGTAGAGACGGGGTTTTACCATGTTGGCCAGGCTGGTCTCCAACTCCTGACTTCAACTGATCTGCCTGCCTCAGCCTCCCAAAGTGCTGGGATTACAGGTGTGAGCCACCACACCCAGCCAAAACCTTTTTAGTTTTCAAGAGCCATTGTAATTTCCTTTTTTGTTAATGGTGTTTGTGCCTTTTGCCCCATTATGAAATCAGATTGTTAGTCCTTTTACTTAGTGATTTGTGAAAGTTCTATTTGTGGCGGCTCTTTCTAATTAAGGAAATTAGCCTTTTATGAGTTGCAAATATTTTCTCATTCAGTTGTCTTTTTAGCTTTGGTAAATGGTGGTTTAGGCTATGCAGAGATGTTATATTTCTATAATCATCAGCTTTTATGACTTCTAGGTTTAATGTTGTACCCAGAAAGTCCCCACCCTGAGACTATAAAAATTTCTCTTATGGTTTATGTATTATTTAACATTTAATCTTTGATCCATCTGGATTATTTGGGATTAGTGGTCAAGTATATCTTTCATTAGTTTGATTCTGTTAGCTTATCTCTTTCCTCTTAGGTCTTTACTCCATGGCTAACCCCTATTTTTTCTTTTACAGTTCTTTATAGCTCCAAGCTGTACAGATTCTTCAAATATATTGAGAATAGGGATGTTGCAAAAACAGTGTTAAAGGAACGGGGCCTGAAAAACATTCGCATTGGAATTGAAGGTAAAAAAAAAAAAAAAAAAATCCCAGTCAATATTCAGGTTGGGTCTATGGCCACAGCTTATGTCCTCAAAATTTAGCCTCCAGAGGGCCTAGAAAATAGGCATACATGAAAACCACATTTTTACTCAAGTTTGAAGGGTTCCTGTTTTTGTTTTTGTCATTTTTCTTTTCATTTTATCTCCAGTTGAAAATGGTTCAGAGCAGCCACAGAAACAAGTTCGAGTTTACTACTTCAGGATAAAGAGCAGTGAGGGCAAAGGACAGTGGTAGGGAGATACAGCAGGGTTTGTGGGCTCACCAGGTGAGAGCGTCGTTCTGCCACCAGTCTTGGTGAAGATGTTTCTGGCATCTGGAAGGGTCCTTCTGAAAAAATAACTTGGGGACTCAAAATTTAAGATTATTCCAGCCGGGCGCAGTTTCTCATGCCTATAATCCCAGCACTTTGGGAGGCCAAGGCAGGCGGATCACTTGAGGTCAAGAGTTTGAGACCAGCCTGACCAACATGGAGAAACCCTGTCTCTACTAAAAATATAAAACTTGTATTTTTGTATGGTGGCACATGCCTGTAATCCCAGCCACTCAGGAGGCTGAGGCAGGAGAATCACTTGAACCCGAGAGGCAAAGGTTGCAGGGAGCTGAGATCGTGCCATTGCACTCCAGCCTAGGCAACAAGAGTTAAACTTCGTCTAAAAAAAAAAAAAAAAAAAAAAAAAAGGTTATTCCATACTTTTGAGGAATGTCTGAATATATTAACAGAACTACTTTGAATGATCTTGAGCAGTGGCTCCCAGCCTGTGGTCCCCATGGAAGGCTCTCAAGAGACTGATTCCTGGAGAGTGCTAAAGTCATCTGGTCTCCCCTATGTGGATGTTTTTTTTTTTTGAGATGGAGTCTCACTCTGTCGCCCAGTTGGAGTGCAGTGGCACCATCTCGGCTCACTGCAAGCTCTGCCTCCTTGATTCACGCAATTCTTCTGCCTCAGCCTCCTGAGTAGCTGGGACTACAGGCACTCGCCACCACACCTGGCTAATTTTTTTGTATTTTTAGTAGAGATGGGGTTTCAACATGTTAGCCAGGATGGTCTCGATCTTCTGATCTCGTGATCCGCCTACCTCGGCCTCCCAAAGTGCTGGGATTACAAGTGTGAACCACCGCGCCTGACCTCCTACGTGGATCTTTGTTTGACTCTTGTGCTTTGCTACTCTTGTGGCCTCATTTCTGCCCACAGAACCCGTCAAAGCTTCATTGTGTCTGACTTAAGTTGAATATAAAGTTGGAAGACTTTTTTTTTTTTTTTTTTTTTTTTTTTTTAAAGAGACACACTGGAGTACTTCTGCTCACACTGGAGTACAGTGACACAATCATGGCTTACTGCATTCTTGCCTTCCTGGGCTCAACTGGTCCTCCTGCCTCAGCCTGCCGTGTAGCAGAGACCACAGGCACGCACCACTGTGCTCCATTATTATTTTTTTTAACCTTTTTTCTAAGAGATGAGATCTCCCTCTGGCCTAGACTGGTTCTGAACTCCTGGACTCAAATGATCCTCCTGCCTTGCCCTCCCAAAGTTCTAGAATTACAGGTGTGAGCCACAGTGCCCAGCCTTGGAAGACATTTTTTTTTTTTTTTTTGAGGCCCAGTCTGCAGCTCACCATCTCCAGAGCTGGAGTGCAGTGGCACGGATCTCAACTGCAAGCTCCGCCTCCCGGGTTCCGCCATTCTCCTGCCTCCCAGCCTCCCGAGTAGCTGGGACTACAGGCACCATACCTCGCCCGGCTAGTTTTTGTATTTTTAGTAGAGACAGGGTTTCACCATGTTCGCCAGGATGGTCTCGATCTCCTGACCTGGTGATCCACCCGTCTCGGCCTCCCAAAGTGCTGGGATTACAGGCTTGAGCCACTGCGCCTGGCCGGAAGACATTTTTGAGATTATTAAATCTCCTCCTACTCGGTCTTTCCCTTGTCTGTTGGGTGCATTTCCCAGAACCACCCATCAAACTGTTTTACCATTAGAACATTATGCCATACATACTTAATACATAACGGCCTCCCTCTCCTGCGTGCCTTCTAGTTAATAGCCTCTGAAGCTACTTTGACTATTTTTCCCATTTCCATGTGACAGACTTTCACATATTTTAGGCAGCATCTTTGTTTTTTCTTTAGGCTAAACATTCCACATTTCCTTAACTATTTCTCATACAGTATGCCCTCTAAGCAACAGAATTAAGAGGACTAGGGTAGCCATGCCTTGGGAGGATTTTTGTTCTATGGTATTGTTGCCAGCAACAACAGGCTCCTGAACTAGTTAGAGGCTTCTCTCCATTAGAAGGGATAGAATTCTTGTTACTTCTCAGATTAGTTCCTTCTAGGGACAAGACCTACTATCTGACTAAAAGGAAGTGAATATGTAAGTGACTGGGGCTGGGAGAGCATGGGGCAGGGACTGGTCACTTCCCACATATTTTCTGTGCTGTGATTTTGGGAGAAAACTGATGTGGTTACGAAGGAGAAAGTATGGACAGCAGAGTGAGCACAATGTGTTAGTCATGAGAATGGCCTTTTTCCGTTGCAGGTTACCCTACCTGTAAAGAAAAAATTAAGAGAAGGCCTGGTGGCCGGTCTGAAGTCATCTATAATTACGTACAACGCCCCTTCATCCAGATGTCATGGGAAAAGGAAGAAGGGAAGAGTCGCCATGTGGATTTCCAGTGTGTTCGAAGCAAATCCCTCACGAATCTGGTAGCTGCTGGAGATGATGTCTTGGAGGACCATGAAATATTAATGCATCACCCACCCCAAGTGGATGAACTTGACCGGCTAAATGCCCCACTTTCTCAGATGGCTTCTAACGACTTTCAGGATTAGGGCCAGCTGTGGGTCTACCCCTTGTGGGAGCCCATCTCACCTAAGATGCCTGCAGCCAGCCCTCCCTCATGATTTGTCTCACCCTGAGTAGGAATCATGCTTCTCCCCTATCCTTTTCCTTTCTCCCGTAATTAACATGTGTCCTTTCCAGTAAGTCTGTGCCTCTGGCAGGGGATGAAGAAGTACTCAAATTAGCTACCATCTTTGCAGCATCCCTGATAACTTGAAAAATTTGGGTCTGGTGCTGTTCACTGAGTCTTTGTGTAACGGCAAAAGCAGGAAAGGAAGTCAAGACTGTTGCCTTGTGTTTAGCAAAGCAGTCCTTATCCTTTATACTCTGTTCTTGGGTTTTGTTTTTGTTTTGTTTTATACCAGGCAAATTGCTTAGTAGCAAAGGGACCAAACTTAAAAGGTGACAATCTCCAACTTTTAAAAACAGGCACCAATCGGATGCTCATTAGAGGTTAATGAAGATGCCATTCTTGGTGGCCTCTGCCCCCAAATTGCATCTGGAAAGAACTAGGGTCTCATTCAGAATGTCCAAAAGGAAATTCCTAAGAGGTTAAATTCAGATTTGCTTCTCATTAACGCAGCAAACAATTCAAAACCACAGATTCTTTGGCAGGAAGGATAATGGAATAATAATGTTGATGAGACCTTTTTAGCTTCAAGGTTTTGGAGTCTAAAAACAAATGGATGATTCATTTGGAATGAAACTCACAAGTAGAAGAACCTCCAAATCAGGCCAATTGGGTTATCCTGGCTTGGAATCTGGTGTGAAACCATAGGTCTTAACACTCTGGAGCAGCACATTGCTGTGGATGTGGCTAGGAGACCTTAGATATGGCTTAAAGGCTTTTAAGATGAGGACAGAAATTGCTCACAATTGCTCAGTTTCTCAACAGAAAGACTTGTAAGAGTGCCAGCACGGGGTGTATGCAGTGAAGCTGGGTGGGAAGCATCATCTGCACAGTCGCTGTCCTAGCAGGATTTTTCTCTTATCTTTTCATACCATGGGATTTTTGGATATCAGTGTATTTTGGTTCTTGAAATAGCCTAATAGCTGCTCACACATTGGGTAAGAAAATTATACCAATGTCATCCCTAAAGGAAGGGTGAGGTGAATGGAAATTAAACCCAGTCATTTTATTTGATCTATCAGCTCTATTATCAGTGCATGATCACCCAGATCACCCTTCTCAGCCCCCACAGTGCTGAACCATCTTCCTTCCTCTTCTCCATGGCTATTAATAGTACCGCTAAATTTAGAGTCCAGAGCCAGATAAAAGTATTTTGGGATTATCTGCCAGTTTGTGGTAGAAGCTGACTGGAATACAGGTTGAGTATCTCTTATCCAAAATGCTTGGGACCAGAAAGGTTTCAGGTTTCACATTTTGGAATACCTAACAGTTAAGTACCCGAAATCTGAAAGGCTTTTGAACATCATGTCGGCACTCAAAAAAAAAAAAAAGACTTTGGAGCACTTCAGATTTTGGATTTTTGGATTTGGGATGCTCATCCTGTGTAGGAGAGGCTACTCAATTCCATGTAATGACCTAGTCATAATCATCCAAAGTTAAAAGCCGGGTAGATTTGAAAGCTCTTTCCAGGGCTGAAGAAGTGTTCTTATGTTCTCTACATATGACTGGCATCACTGTGGAAATTAATACTCTGTTCTTCACTAGGATGTAGTAAGTGGTTAAATTGAGCTATTCCCCACCAGATGACTATTGGCATCCATTTGCAAGGCCAATGGCCTGGATTAAGGGTTAGGATTATTTGTAGCTAGAAGGTAATTTTACTTCTATGAAACTAATTGGGTCATATTTGAGGTCAGGTTTGGCCTTGACCTTACCAGTACACTTATACCCACTACCAGTTGACTAGCCCAGATAATTGTTAAATGGTGCTTCCTTTCTGCTTCTCAGTAGACTTCCATGCCATTACAAAGGAAATTTGAATTACCTAGTGTTTGTATATTCCATAATAAGTATGTATAACTTCTGTTTCACAGCTTAGGTATTGTTAACATTTAAGTGTAAACATGCCACAACTAACACTTAAAAATGAAAACTAATTAGTTCTTGCTTAGGGAAAATACCAGGTATGAAGTATGGCATATACTTGACACTGTTCTGTGTAACCCTTTACTTTGCTCAGGCTTTCCAGATTGAGGTCTTTTTTTCCCCCAAGTTAGGTTAACATGCATTTAACCCCAACCTGTGGGGTTTCAGTAAGCTGGAAATCTTTGATGGTAGGCTTTCTAGTGTCACGAGGTGGTGGTGACTGAAGGAAAAGCTGGGATCACAGGTTCCTTCTGGTGGAGAGGAAGGTTTATGTCTATGCCCCACCCATCACCCTCCACCTGGAGCTCACCCAAGCCTGCTCCATTCCCAGGGGCAGGCCATTCTGCAAAAGCAGGACCTCTCAGTCCTCACAGAAACAAGGGCTGGGTTGAAGTCACCCCCTTCATAGTTGGTTACTGGCCAGATGGGTAAGAGGCATTTGTAATTGTAAAAAGGTGGAACTTGGGTTTGGTGTTTTCTTCTAAGTGCCTAAATAAGCAAGCCAGGCTGTTGACAGAAAAACATTTTCATAAGAAAATGGTTTTAGCCAGAGTAATCGGCAAGCCGAGATTAACCCCAATCTGAAGTTTAGAATCTTGAGTTTGCATCTGCATCATACCATGCTGTTTCGATGAGGAAACATTTGCCACTGAGGAGTTGGAGGGCGGGCAAGATGACAGTGTTAAAGTGAGTCAGATCATTTAATGGTTTCCCCTAGGCCCTGGAAAGGCTTATAATGTATTGTTAACATTTAAGTGTTCTGAAGTTAAAAAGCAAGGGTTTTTGGCCAGGCATGGTGGCTCACGCCTGTAATCCCAGCACTTTGGGAGGCCAAGGCCGGCAAATCACCTAAGGTCAGGAGTTTGAGACCAGCCTGGCCAACACAGTGAAACCCCGTGTCTACTAAAAATACAAAAAAATCAGCTGGGTGTGGTGGCGAGCACCTGTAGTCCCAGCTACTTGGGAGGCTGAGGCAGGAGAATTGCTTGAACCTGGGAGGTGGAGGGTGCAGCGAGCCAAGATCGTGCCACTGCACTCCAGCCTGGGCAACAGAGCAAGACTCTGTCTCAAAAAAGAAAGGAAAAAAAGGTTTTGGCTGGGTGCAGTGGCTCATGCCGGTAATCCCAGCACTTTGGGAGGCCAAGGTGGGAGGATCACTTGAGGTCAGGAGTTTGAGACTGGCCTGGGCAACATAAAAAATAAAAAAATAGCCAGGCATGGACATGGTAGTGCATACCTGTAGTCCCAGCTACTCGAGAGGCCGAGGCAGGATGACTCTTGAGCTCAGGAGGATGAGGCTGCAGTGAGATATGATGATGCCACTGCACTCCAGCCTGGATGGCAGAGCAAGACCTTGTCTCAACATTTTAAGTCAAAGGTTTGTAGTAATGTATTCAATGCCACTTCTTGCCATCACTTTGCAGTTGTTGAAATGGATATACTGAGCTCAGAAAGCAAATCTGATGCCTTCATGGGAGACGGAGCCATATTTGTGTTCTGGGTGGGATCACTAGTGCAGGAGAACATTACATTTTCTTCTGAAGGCAAAATGCTTGTAGGTTTTGCCTCTTTACTTTGTATTTACTTTTAAAATTGCACTTGTTCACCTACCAGTGTTTACGAAATCCTGTATTTGGGATGCTTTTTCTATAATAAAATTATCATTTGAGTGTCTGTCTTTTTTTTAGCAGAAAGTAAAATTAGAAATAAAGATTTGGGCTGGGCGCGGTGGCTCATGCCTGTAATCCCAGCACTTTGGGAGGCCAGACGGGTGGATCACTTGAGGTCAGGAGTTCGAGACCAGCCTGGCCAAGGTGGCAAAACCCTCTCTCTCCTAAAAATATAAAAATTAGCCAGGCGTAGTGGCACGTGCCTGTAGTCCCAAGTACTGGGGAGGCTGAGGCAGAAGAATCACTTGAACCTGTGAGGTGGAGGCTGCAGTGAGCCGAGATTGTGCCACTGCACTCCAGCCTGGATGACAGAGTGAGACTCCGTCTTAAAAAAAAAAAAAAAGTAGGTGGGTCTTTGAGGACTTCCCTGCCAAGGTGGTAGTTGAAGCCACAGTATGGAGATCACCAAGAGATCACACGACTGAAGAGGGCAAAGGCACCAGCACCAACATTTAAGTGTTGTGGAACTAGTAAGGAAGTCAGGGAGATGGAAGGAGAGTTTGTTTTAAAGGTTAACAGTATGAATGCAGCAGATCAAGATGAGGACTGAAGGGAACCCAATGGATATGGCAGAACACCAGTGACTAGAGGAGCGATAACAAATACAAGCATGTTTTACACAGCAGATAATTAATACTAACATTTCACACATGGGGCAGAGACCAGACGAGCATGGATTAAAGTGGGGAAGTGAGAAACAAAGTAAAAGTGACTGCAGAGTGTTCCTTACGCTCTTCACAAAAGTAATACCTATTCATAGATCCATCCCTCCACCACAACAGGAGCGTAACGACCAGCCTACAAAACCCTGGACTGCTTACTTGTTTTCCTTCTGCCAAATCACCGCTGCCTAAATAAAAACATCTCTGGGATGCTTCACTAAGCTACTCATAACTCTGGGTTGGCTTGTCATCACAGTCACATCAACACTAATGTAAATAAGGTGATGCTACATTCCATTAAGCCACTTGGTAGGAATTCTTTCAAACTGATCTGCAATTCGGAACCACAGTGAGCTCCCTGTTGCCTCACCAGACTGCCTGGAACTGAGCTCTGTGCGTCACAGATGCTTGAATGTTGCTTGGGCAAGGTGTCTTATCTCTGAAAATGTGCGTGAAAAAGCATCACGGAGGCCGTTTTTGTCAGTGTTGGCTTTGATGGATCATTCCAGAGAAATATGCTCTGTAGGAAATGAAAATATCATTCACTGAATCCTTCTGAATTCAATTAAAAACACCACTTGGGTTACACAGAAGCCAAGGAGAACCAGGACAAGGCGATCTAAAAAAGTGCTTTCCAGGGAAGTAAGTCTGACAAACAGCATTACCTACTGATGGCAGAGGGGGACTCCTATTAGGCCGTATAGATGAGTTTTCAAATTGGCAATCTGTTTTGCAGAATCTGAGTATTAATCCTGAAGCAACTCATGTGAATCTTACTTCTGACCTTTTGTTTTTTTTGAGACAGTCTCACTCTGTCACCCAGGCTGGAGTGCAATGATGGCACGATCTCAGCTCATTGCAACCTCCACCTCCCAGGCTCAAGTGATTCTCCCACCTCAGACTCCTGAGCAGCTGGGACCACAGACACGTGCCACCACACTAATTTTTTGTATTTTTGGTAGAGGCAGGGTTTCGCCATGTTGCCCAGGTTGGTCTTGAACTAGGCTCAAGCGATCCACTCACTTCAGCCTCCCAAAGTGCTGGGATTAAAGCGTGAGCCATCATACCCAGCCCTTTGAAAGTAATTCTAAGAGCAACAATGGATCAAGCTGGTAACCACCCATCAACACTCAGAAAAGCAGCCAGGGTAATTGAGATGCAGGGGAGGGGAGTATGAAATAAATGCCAATCAACCAAGCCAACTAAAAAGAAAAACAGGTACTGAAGAAAATGGTGATGCACTCCTGAACTGGGAGACCGAATGATATGATTTTGGTTTCATTTTAGTATGCAATAGTTACATATTATTTTCTCACTCCCCCAATGAGAGTAGGAAACAATTTCTGTGAACAGGATCAACACTGAGCCAGTGTTGCCCAACATGTTTCTTAGGATTCATAAGCCTTAGAAAGACATTACCCATTTTGGCTGCATTTAGCTTTCTCTGCCTGCAGTTTCTACTCTTAGTTGGTCTTTGCCCCTCCCTTCTTGACTCCTTGAGGTGCTTTTCCCTACCCAGAAAGGGGCTAATAAGTGGGGCATAAGGGACTCCTTCAGTACACAACATCTCAGAGACAGAACCCTGCTCTGATGGACACAGTGCTGAACAATTCCTTTTTTTTCTTTTTGAGACGGAGTCCCGCTCTGTCGCCCAGGCTGGAGTGCAATGACGCGATCTCAGCTCACTGCAACCTCTGCCTCCTGGGTTCAAGCGATTCTCCTGCCTCAGCCTCCTGAGTAGCTGAGACTATAGGCTCGTGCCACCATGCCCAGCTAATTTTTGTATTTTTAGTAGAGCCGGGATTTCACTGTGTTAGCCAGGATGGTCTCGGTTTTCTGACCTTGTGATCCCCCCGCCTCGGCCTCCCAAAGTCCTAGGATTACAGGTATGAGCCACTGCACCTGGCCAACATTTCCATCTTATGAGCTCATGAGATTCCTGGTTGACTCCAGGCTGGGAAAAAATGGGGCTAGGCTGTAAAGGGCTGTACAAAAGGTCCACCAGATGACAGCACTTTTGTCAGGATGTGCCCTTGGCCTTACTGTGAGGGGAGGGCCCACTGCCCTGCAACACTGAGATGGGTGGAAGCAGCACATGCAGTCGGGGCAAGAGAAGTCTCTTCATATGCACAGTGATTCAGGAGACTAGCTCCCTAAGAACAAAAGTCAGTCCCAGCTTCCCTGAGATGGAAAAGCACTTTGCATGAAGATGGTGATACAGTTTTGAAATTAACACTTGAAATTAGGCGTTCTAATGGTTTGTGGACAAAGGGGTTAGTTAAAAGCAGCCACCAGCACTCTGCCTCTAAGTTATATGCCACTATTTGCTTTAAATCACATCACAATCCCTTCTTGGCCTTTTTGCTAAGATCAAATGCAGTATCTGTTCTTATCAGTTTAATAAATCACATCACATATTTCCACTACTGTTTTCACACAGTTTATTCATAAGTTTAAAAGTTAAAATGTGGGCATTTTCCCCTAAAACAAATCATCCCCTGCCACTCCCCCACACAAAGACTCTCCCAACACTGCAGTTACTTCTCTTTACCCAGGCTTACCAAACATTCTTGCAAAACACACAGGAGTCAACACCCCAAATATTTGGTAATACAAAGAGACTACAAAGTTACACAAAAGAATCTCATTTACTTCCTTTTCACTAGCAGGCTATGAATGAAAGACTGAGAGGCAAACACATCACCTTCATCCAGAGTTGAGACTTCCCTAACCTTTTTTCTTCCTCTAAGAGGTTAAAACCCAAAGCAGTTTCACTGACAACCGTAACTCTGATATTCCATTTTTCTCTTCTGAATGGCTAAGCTAGGACATACTTTCCTTTCAAAACTGATCTTCACAACCTCATTACTGGCAGAAAGCAGGCTCCCAGCTGCAGCTCGGCCACAATGCTCTGCAGCAGGCAAAGTTCCCACACAGGTGCAAATGATGCTTTAAGAGTTATCAAAATGTTTTAAAAAATAATGCATTAATATGGAGCCTCCACATTTTTCTGACAAAATTCCTCTAAAGGTGGTGGCAGCTGTGAAACAGAAGGCACTTTGTGCTATACAATTCAGAGGGTCTCTCATGAGAGAACGACACAGCAGAGAGACCCAATCCGCCTAAGTTGCAGGCGACCCTTTAGGGTGGGGAGGAGTATCCCCCAGGAAGGCATCTGCAAAGGAAAAAATTGTAATCATGATTCCAAGGCAAAATGGCTACTTAAAGTTGAGAGAGAAGAAATACCAAGAGAGAAGACAAAACATGGTTGTGCCAAGGACTGAGGAGTGAACTTTACAAAGACTTGTCAGCTGGCTCTACTTCTATTGGGCTGGTTCCTTCACCATTTCCAAAGAGGTTCTGGAGACCTTGCAGGAACAGGAAAAGCACCTTAGCCAAGAGGGTTCCAGGCCTCCTGCCTAGGCCTGGGCTCTCCTTGTTAAGTTCCCAGGAATAAACTGAGTTCCCGTTGGCAGCACTTGCAGGTATTGCTGGTCCACAGCAACATCTGTCTTAGGGATTTTCTGGTACAGCCGTGAAGAGAAAATGAGGGTTTTCCACATAATCTGGGATTCCTTGGCAATGCCCAAAGACTTTCTGGGCCTTCTAAGAGCAACAATGGATCAAGCTGGTAACCCCCATCAACACTCAGAAAAGCAGCATGGATATTTTAGATGGGGGACAGGGAGGAGATAAATCAATGGATTGACAGTCTTTATCTTAGTACCATATGATAAAGTGCACCATGAATGGAGGCTATAAGCCACTTGCCTGAGGCTGAGGTATGGGTAGAAACTACCATCACCACCCTCAGGGTGGTGGATCATTTCCTTCAGCCAGAATCCTGGCTGCTGAGACTGTCTTTATTGCTTTATTTCCTTAGTACTATGGAACTTTCAGCTATAAAGGAAATACTTGGTGGGCTTGGCAGATAGCGTGTCACAAAATCACAGGAATTGGCTGATATTCGATGACTATACAAGACAATCTCAATAATGTTGGATGATGGCTGTTTTTCCCCTTCATTCTGATGAACTTAGGAAAACTCAAGTTGTTTTTAAAACACCTACCAAATTGGCTCATGATGCTTCGGAAGAAGCAGGATAGCTGTTTATGGCCGATGCAGTAGAAATGGTTGTCTTTGTTTACAGTTTTTCAGATGCATTATGGAAGAAATCCTCTTACTATCACATTTCAGGAGACTTTACTATGACATACTGGTGGGTTCCATCAACTTCTTGGAAGCTCTTCAAGAGTGTGGGAGGAAAAGCATGATGTTGCACAAAGAACTCTGTTCCATGTAGGATTCCATGGCAAGAGAATTATTTTGCTGCTTTCATGTAGGAAGGTATTGCCCCCCTTGCAGTCAGGCCCTCAAAGCGCTTGTACGTGTAATTGATGAAGACCCAGTCTTTGTTCTTGTAGTCAGTCTCAGGGTGATTACTTGTGGCCACTGGGAAAGAAACAGATGTGAGAGTTGATTCACTGCCTTACCTCCAAAGGACTACTCACGGTGCTGAAGACGGCGCTCTGAAGAACATACCAGTTTCTATTTGGCAAAGCTTATTTTTCACTCTATGAATATTCTTTTGTTTTGTTTTGTTTTGTTTTTGTTTTTGAGACAGAGTCTCGCTCTGTCGCCAGGCTGGAGTGCAGTGGCACGATCTCGGCTCACTGCAACTTCTGCCTCCTGGGTTCAAGCAATTCTCCTGCCTCAGCCTTTCAAGAAGCTGGTACTACAGGCATGCACCACCACACCCAGCTAATTTTTGTATTTTTAGTAGAGATGAGGTTTCAGCACGTTGGCCAGGATGGTCTCAATCTCTTGACCTCATGATCTGCCCACCTCGGCCTCCCAAAGTGCTGGGATTTCACGCGTGAGCCACCGTGCCTGGCCTCACTCTATGAATTTTCTACATTTTCTTGCTCATGTTCTTTAAATCTCGTATTTCTTCACAAATTTTTTAATGTTTTATTTTCCCATTCCTGTCATTTCAGATTACCTAACACTCAGTAAATAACAAAGGAACAGATTTTTGTAACTTACCCAGTTGAGCAGTCTAAACATGGGAGCTGATATTCATTTTCCATTCACCAAGGTTTCACCACTACCTAACATTAGAACTGGAAAAGTACTTACAAAGAACATGAAGAACTGAAGTTCCTCTCCATGTTCACCACCCTGACTTGTAAACATCATCCCAAAATTGGGGGTAAATAATGTGCTTATAAGGCAGCAGGAGACAATGCTGGTGGTGTTACCTGTTGGCTTAAGAATATCAGATTCTGGAAACTCATCGAAGTTTGAAGTATCATCAATGCTTTTGATTTCAATAGATATTGCAGCAGGTCTCTCTCTGCCAAGAATACACATGCCAAAAATTACTAAGTTAGTAATCATATGGATCATACCACTCAAGTCTTTCTCCAAAAAAGACCCCTGGTCTGACATGAGAAGACTCTTCACTGGCAGGCAGCATTTATTTTCTCTGAAAAACTTACAAAAACTGACCAACCAAGCCAACTGACTGTACCCAAACAAAGTAAATTATGATTAAAAAAAAAAACAACTCAATCATTCATAGCTAGAAAAAAAGACAAGAATAATTAAAACCTGAAGTTAGTGCAACTCCCCCAATGGCCTGTCCTGTCTACTAAAAAGGGAAACTGAGCCTCTAAATGTCCCCTTGTGTAGGGCTCTGCCCTTCTTCTACTGGAGGTGCCAACGAGTAGGATAGCTAAAAAAGTGGCAAAGGTAAAAAATTACAAGCAGCACATCAGAACACAATTATAAATAAATGAAAACTTCTTCACCTTCTATTTAATAACCAATGACTGCTGAATGAGAAGGTCTGGACTACAGCAGGTGGTCTAGGCTCTCATGGCTATTGGCCATAGTCTACGACCCCCACCATAAAAATTTTCACTCTCCCCTTTCCCTCTCCACTTTCACCCCTCCAATCTTTCCTCCACTCCTTTCTCCCTTCTCTATGTTTCAGTGATGCCTTCCACCCTGTGGGCAGGAACAGGCCCGCTGGCGGGCCCTAAGAGGTTGCTGAGTTCTAGGTAAAGGGTAATACACTTCCTAGATGCTCCCTCCACCGCAAAAAACAAAAGTTCACTTCACTTTGTAAATAACTGCTAGATTCAATATATTCCATGACACATGGCTGACAAAAAACCCAACGCCCAATCACCATGAATGAAAATCAGGAAAAGATCCTAAATCTCTAAGAAGCTCTCTTCCCTTACTTGGCTTGCCAATGATGGTCCTTCCAAATTATTATTAAGTAAACTAGAGACTTTCTGAAATAATTCTGAAAGTGTTTATATGGATATACCTGATATGTTCCCAGTCAACGCCTTCAAAAAAAGAGTTACTTTTTATTTCCTCAACTCCAGGAGCTCCAATTCTATGTTCCCATTCACAGCAGAATCTGGAAAAGACAGAGGCCTTTCAGCACATCTCAAGCAGTCTCTTCAGAAAAAGAAAAACTTTTTTTTTTTTTGAGACAAGGCCTCACTCTGTCACCCAGGCTGGAGTGCAGTAGCACAATCAAGGCTCACTGCAGCTCAACTTCCTGGGCTCAAGTGATCCTCCCATCTCAGCCTACCAAGTAGCTGGGACCACAGGTTCCACCATGCCCAGCCAATTTTTTTTTTTTTTAGAGGTGGAGTTTTGCTGTGTTGTCTAGGCTAGTCTCAAATTCCTGGGCTCAAGTGATCCCCCTGCCTCAGCCTCCCAAAATGCTGGGATTATAGGTGTGAGCCACCACACACAGCCTTTTTATTCGTTTAAAGAGAGGAACAGGAGGAAACAGAAAGCAGATTCAGGAGATAATAACAGTTTAAAAAAAATGGAATTATTCATATGAAAAAGCTGAGAAAGAAGGTGGAGGGATGTTCTCTAATACCTCAAAATTAGATCCTTGGCCTTCTCAGAGATGGGAACTTCCGGAGGAAAAGTCAAAGTTTCTTTCCAGTTCATCACCTTCTTGTATGTCTCTTGAGGGGTCTCCGAACAGAAAGGTGGGTAGCCTGTAATAAAAAGGAACTTCGGAGCTTTTACACTCCAGAACTTTGAATCTGACCAAGATTACTCTCCTTAATACAATTCTATATGTCTTTTTTTTTTTTTTTTGAGACAGGGTCTCACTCTGTTACCTAGGCTGAGTGTAGTGGTGCAATCATGGTTCACTGCAGCCTTGAATTCCTGCCTCAGCCTCCCCAGTAGGTGGGACTACAGAAGAGCACCACCACACCCAGCTGATTTTTTATTTTTCTTTTGTAAAGACAGAGTCTCGCTATGTTGACCAGGCTTGTTTTGAACTCCTGGGTTTAAGCGATCCTACCGCCTCAACCTCCCAAAGTGCTGGGATTACAGGCATAAGCCACTGTGCCCGGCCCGATTCTGTATGTCTTTTTTTTTTTTTTTTTTTTTTTTTGAGACGGAGTCTCGCTCTGTTGCCCAGGTTGGAGTGCAGTGGCCAGATCTCAGCTCACTACAAGCTCCGCCTCCCGGGTTTACGCCATTCTCCTGCCTCAGCCTCCCGAGTAGCTGGGACTACAGGCGCCCGCCACCTCGCCCAGCTCTCGCTCTGTCACCCAGGGTGGAGTGCAATGGCATGATCTTGGCTTAATGCAACTTCCGCGCCGGGGTTCATATGAGTCTCTTGCCTTAGGTCCTGAGCACCTGGGATTACAGGCACATGCCACCACGCCCGGCCAATTTTTGCATTTTTTAATAGAGATGGGGTTTCACCATGTTGGCTAGGCTGCAACCTCCACCTCCCAGGTTCAAGGGATTCTCCTGCCTCAACCTCCTGGGTTTACGCCATTCTCCTGCCTCAGCCTCCCGAGTAGCTGGGACTACAGGCGCCCGCCACCTCG